>NC_071541.1:14401438-14721521 GCF_026979565.1 Vidua chalybeata
GTGCACCAGTCAGCGTGTGCTGGTTTCCCAGCCTGTGCTCGTACCATTCCTGCTGCTCTGCTGCCTGTACCTGCACACACCTTTCCTCTTGCAAGCAAACTGTGCAGCTTCTGTTTTGACTCTGCTGTTTGGCTCTCGCACGGGAGCAGGTGGGAAACTGCAGCTCTGATAGCATTGCTGCTTTGAGCAGGAAAGATTTGCTGACCAGCTTTGAGTTTTGGTAGTTACAAAGACCCTTCCCTGCCTCTGCAGCTTGTGGCATGTGTGAAATCACCCAGGTTTTCCTCAACTTTTTGTTGATTCTGTGCAAGAGTCTGTCCTAGCAGCAGGCAGGGGAGTCTTGATTCTAGGAAAGCAGCTGGTGTGGGATGCAGGCTCCTGCCACTGTGACCTCCCAGTTCTAATTGATCACAAAATGGGAACAGGTTGGAAGGTGCATGCAAAGAGAGTCTGGTACAACCTTTGATGGCAAAGGGAGTGTGGTTATCTAGCACACAATTGCATCTTGAAAGCCTCTGGCTATAGGAGGCTGTTCAAGCTGGCAGATCAGCCCCAGGTCTCTGCCACAATGGGTGCTTTCCTGTGACATCCAGCATTTTGACCCTATTGCTATCCCAGCTCCTTTTTCAGGAACATTTCCAAAGGCAGCTCCTGGAAGAAGAGTGAACTTCAAGTGCCTGCCCTCCCGTGTATGCCAAACCGTGTGGGCACCCCTGATGGCCTGACAGCCAAAAGCCTGCACCAGTGCTGGCTGTCAGTCAGTGGTCCTGTTTGGAGGCATTTTGGTCCTAGGAGGGAGTAGGAAGCCACCTCACCTTCCTGAGCTGCTGCTTTGGAAAGTTGGGAGAGCAGCTTTGTAATGACTTGCTCAACCTTGCAAAATTCTCACAGAGATGAATCTTCTCAGACTAAAGATCTGCTTCCTCCTCCTCTTTGCAGTGAGGATTAATGATCACAGGGAAGCCGGGGATATTTCATACGGCTGTCCAAGGAAGAGAAAGAACTGAAATGGTTTGCCTTGGGCAAGGAGGGAGAGTAAAATACTACAGTGCTTTTCTGTCAGATCTCTTTATCGACTTGATCTGTACATATGCTCTCCCCAGATGTATTTATAGAGAATCCCAGAGGATGCAATCAGTTCAAAAGGTTTTCTTTGTCAGGCACTGGAGACGTGTCCAGCTCTTTCCAGCAGCGACAGTGTCCTGAACCTTGGGGTCTTCCCTTCTTGACAGCTAGTCAATTAATTCAAGGATGAGATTGATCTGCCTCTCTGCAATTATTTTAGCTGAGTACTAATGAGTTTTGTCTGGACAGGTTCTTCCCCATAGCCCTCTGAGCGAGACCTTGCCAGCTGTGCCAGGCTTAAGAAATAGCAAAATGAACCCAATCAAATGCGAAACAGCTTCATAGAAATATTTCTCTTTTCCAACAAATGCTGTTGGCCCAGTTTCCCTGGCTGTGAAGCTCCCACTTTGAAACCTGTGGAGCAGGCAGATAATACACTTGAAAGCAGTGGCATTTTTACTTCCAGAAAAGGGACCATTTTGCTATGACTAACTTGCACTTTTTCAATTCTAGTTAGGTATAAAACGGTAGGAAAGGCCCCGCTTTGGGGAGGGCAGAAGAGTGAAAACATTTCTCTTCTGCAGTGAGTCAAAATATGGATGGATGAGTCGCGAGGTTGGGTGGTGATCGGATCACAGGGATGAAAGAACAAAATCAGTTCTTCCTCCTCCTCCTGCCTAGAGCGTGTGTGCCATAGGCAAGGCACAGCTTTGGGGCTGCACCAGTGGCTGGGGGCACCAGTGAGGTCACTGAGCCCAGCTGTTTGCTCTCAAGCAAAGGGTCACACTGGAAGTCCCTCGGGGTCTCTTTGTTTGACAGGAAGAGAAATACACACACACAACGCTGTCAGCTCTGCCTGCCTGCAGCAGCTGCTGCCCTGGGGATGCTGTTTGAATTGATGCTGTTGTGTGCTGGTAGCCCTGGGCAGAGGCAGCAGGCTGGAGGTGTTCAGAGGCTACTCCTCATGACTGTGACAGGTGTGGAGATCTGTGGAGCTGCTCATGTCTTGGGGAGGCCTTCATGGGCTCAGGATGTGCTTTTCCTCTCTCTGTGCTGTTGCCTGGTGGCTGTCACTCTGCCCAGACCCACAGGGACTCACAGCCTTTGGGAGTGGATGGAGGGTATGGAGAGATGCAATGGTTCAGTGCAGACCTACACACAGCCAGTATATCCCACCCTGCTTTGAGGAGCAAACACCTACTGCCTGTTTATTGTCAGGACAACTTGGAATGTCCCAATAGGCTGCCAAATCCTGGCCCTCTGTACTCTTCTGGTTTTGCCAGGACTGGGTTCATCTTCATGGTATCCAGCTGCCTCAGCTGTTGCAGGGCTCCAGAGCAGCTTGCAGATGGGTCTGTGAGCTCCTTGAAAGAGGAAGGTTGAGCTATGCTTAATCATTGGCTTGCAGGCTTTTGGAGAGTGCTTGTGAACCCTCAGCTCTAGGACTCCTTTTGTGTCTTTTCTTTTCCAGCATGTGGCAGCTTATTCCAGCCTGTGCTTCAGCCACACCAGCCTGTGCTTCATTGCAGGGAAAATCAGAGCCTGTAATAGAAATGTTGGCAGTTTCTAACTCCACCACTCATGCCTGGGGCTAGAAGGGATTACTCCAGATCAGAACTGCCCTGAGGCAGCTGATAGAGGTCTGCAGCATGGCAGGATGTCCAAGCTTCCTGAGCTGCTTCCCCTGCTCCATCCCCAGCAAGCAACAAGTCATGGCAGTTCTCTTCACCTTCGTGGCCATTGTGCTGGGTGGGTCACCTGGCACCTCTCTGATTGCATGGGAACAAGGAAAGGTATTTGTTTCCCTGCTGTCAGACCACAGTGGGCAGAGGGGCCAGGCTCTCTGGGGAGCACAACAAGCACTGGCTTGTCCTCTGTCACCCCTGAGCTGATTTCTCTCAGGATCTAGTGCAGTGCCCGGTGTTGGTAAGAGATGGAGGGTACCTGTTACCCTCAAGAGTTGATCAGCACCTGATGGTGCCTCTAGTCCAACTCCTTTCTTTGTCCCCAGCCCACCCAACATTCACCTTTCTTGGGATCCTCAGTGCTGTGGTGAGTGTGAGGAGGCAGAGGCTCACGCCTGGCTTGAGCAGATGCGTTTCTACTGGGTTTGTTGGAGATAAGCTCTCCCTTAGGTAGGATGCCTCTGCCCTGCCAGGTCTGCTAGGCTGGGTGTGGAATCTGAAAAAGAATGTACTTCCAGTATGGAGGAGAGGAGCAAACCTTCCTAAGAGAGGAGATGATGATGGGAGGTCACTTCTCCTGAGTACCAGAGAGAAACTAGTACTGATTTGGTGCAAAGGCTCAATACAGCTTTCGGGACAGAATCAGCCTCCTCTAAGACTGGGATGGCAAAAGAAAGATGCTGGGGCCATGAAATGGAGTTACCGGTGAAGCTTGGAGTATGCTTATCTTCCAGGCCACTGACATCTGAATTTTGCACATGTATGTTTTGCACGGCTGCGTCCTCCTAAGGCTCAGCAAGGCTCTGCTGATCTGAGGCTGAGCTCCAAATTAAATGACACCAAACTGCGTGGCTTTACATTTCAAAGGCTCAGAGCAGAAGGATGCCTGGGACTTTCTGTCTCTATGGAATAATTGGAATGATTTTTTTTTTTTGGCGGCTTGTACAATGACCACCGGGTGCTTGCTCCACAGACAGATGGTTTTACCTGCATCTTCTGCTAATGTGAGGAATTATAACAACCCTGCAGGGATGAAGAGGGGTGACAAAGCTGAGTACAGTGGAGACAGCAAGTTAGTAGCTGCTCTGCATCCCTGGCTCTGGCTGCTTATCACAGTGGTAACTTGTGGATGGGCACATTTGCATCACACAACCCCTGGAAATTTCTGCTTCTGTTCCCCCAGCCCACACACCACCAAACAGAAAATCTCCTAGTACATTTAAAGTTGCTACTGTGTCTCTTTCCCTTATCTTCACAGGTTTGGACTCAGCAAAGGTCAAAGATTAAGCTCTAAGGCAGCTGGGAAAATGGCTGGTCTGGGAGCCCCAGTCCCAGCATGGCACTGGGGGCTGTTGCCTTTCAAATGAAACCTGAAGGGGTGTCCTGGCCCTGGGGGATGAAGAGAATGTGCCATGGCTGATCACAGAGTCACCCTGTCTGCAGCTGCCTGTTGGTTTCATGCATTTGCTGACAGGCTCTGTTCCCACTCTGTAAGGCTGTAACGTAACAACACCCTGGGAAGGCTGCAGGGAGGGAAACAATGGCCTCATTCCCATTGTGGACACCTGCATTTTTTTTCCTGCTACTGGATTGCTGGTTGCTCTCATTAACTCAGGGGTTTATTTCTGCCTGGAGCTGATGGCAGGTCCTTGACATGCAGGAAGGTAGATATCTATCATCTGCTGGGGCCAGCTGCTCTGCTCTTCACGCTGTGCAGATTCACAGCTTGGGGTAAGGTCCTCCCAGTGTTTCAGTAACCAGCCCGTGAGTTGGCAAAAGCTTATCAAGAGGTCAGTGGAGAAAGACTTGCTTGGGTATTTCTCGGACGAGCAGTACAGGAATGAGCAAAGCAGAGTGGCTGCTGTGATTGCAGGAGCTGCCAGATGTTGTGGGCTCACAGTGGAGCAACACAGCCATCAACTCCTCTCTGTTCTTGCATCTTCCTCCTCCTCTCTCACGTGCGTCTCTAGGTGCCAAGTTCAGTTGTCCCACCCAGGTCCTGCCACCCCAAGAAGCCACCGCCTTCATCTCCCAGCTGTGTCTCCTGGTGGGAGCTGCTTTGGGACCCATAGCATTGGCTCAGCCCTGGCTTTCTGCTGTGCCCTGGGGCACAGAACCAACATCCAAATCCTCCCCTCTTGCTATCCAAGACCCAGCAGCCTTCCTGGGACAGAGCTGCAGCAGGTGGAGTACACTTCCTGCCCAGGGCAAGCTGCAGCTGCTTGGGGAAGGGCAGAATGGGACAGAGGTATAGATATGCTGCCCCAAAGTCCTCCCCATCCTCCAGGTACCCAGAGTTTGAGGAGGGACATCAGCACTGGGAAGAGGAGGGATATCCTCCAGGTCTCAGGACACTAATGAGGATCTGGGGCAGCTCTGGTGGCTGCAGCTTTGGCTGCTGTGCTGCCGTCAGTGGTGTTACACAGGGCTATGTATGGTTTGGGGTACCAGGGAGGTCAGAGCAGTGGTACAGATGGGGAGTTGGCTCCCCAGGAGGGAAAGATCTGGAAAGCTGAGTGGTGTGATGCATCTCCAGAGCATTACCAGCTCGTGGAACACATCTGGGAACATATGGGATCCTTGTGGAAGGGCAGAGTCAGGCTGGGCTCTGTCCTTGCTTAACTGCTTTGATTTCTCCTCCTGATTGATCTGCACAGTCAAACTCACGATCCTCTGCTGGCAGAGAAGCATTTGCCAGACTGCAAAGGTCGCTGAAAGCAGCTGCTCCCCTCCCCTGCTGCCCCTGTTGCCGGCAGAAGAGCCCGGCTTTGGAGGCGCTCAGATTGTGTCCCTGCTGGCACCGCCAGCCACTGGCTCCCCGCACGCCCGGCACACCACGGCCGCTGCTCAGCGGGTGCTCTGCTCTCCCGACCAAGGTAATGAGCCCCCTGGGACCTGCGCCGGGTCCCTGGTGGGCAGGGGAGGAGGAGGAGGAGGAGGTGAAAGCTGCAGAGGAACGGCAGCCTCCCCTCGCCTTGCCATGCCCGGTCACAGCAGTGCCAGTGAAGAAGTGCGGCCAGCACGTGTGGCCGCTGAAATGGCGTGTCCCGGCTCGGGGACACCTGGAGCTGTCCCTGATGAATCTGCCTGGTGCCGCTGCTTTGCCTCCCTTATACGCCCTGCTCGCCTCGCCTGTGTTCCCAGCTCCTCCCGCATTGCGGGCAGCCTGCCCGGCTGTGCCGTTTGCTCTGTGCCCGCCAGCGCTGTTTGATGCGCTGGGGATTTCCTCGGGCGAGTCGTTACCGCCGGCGGCTGCAGCAGCTGCAGGCTCTGGGGGCTTCATTAGCCGAGCTCACCGGGGGGAATTGTCATCACGCAGGAGCCCGCCAGAGTCACTGTCTCTTTGCCCTTTGCCAGGTTTTTGGGGAAGAGAAGTGCAAGCTCTTGGATGTGGGGGTTTGAAGGTGGCTTTGCTGGAAGCCTGCGGGGAAATGCCTCTTGTTCATTTATAAGCATTCAGGAAGGAACTTGTCCCGAGCCCTGGCTTGCATTTAAAACATGGAGATATGTGTCCCTGGGGCAAGGGAAAGAGGAGCAGGAGGGGCAGTGAACCAAAGGTAACCAGTGGCCCATGGGTGTCTGCCCCACAGAGAGCCTGGTTGGGATCCCTGTCACCCAAGTCAAGCCTGTGAGTGCAGGGTTTCCCTGAGCTGGAGCTCAAACAATCTTTCTCCACAGTTGGCTGCACTTAGCTGATAGCTTTGAAGATACTCCTGTCCTGGAAATTTGCTTTCTGACATCAGATTTGCCAACGTGTTGTACTTGAGATGTGCTTAGGGATGTCGTGATCAGCTTGCCTATTCCTCCTCAGCAAACCAGGCTGAAACCTGCTTGATCTCTTCCTCTGGATCTTCCTTGACTTCCAAATGAGGCCAGTAAGCCTGACAGTAAGTCCCCGTGGGTGGGGAGGGAGGACTATTTTGTCTGGGAATCAGGCGGTTGCATCGTGGCTTTGCCCTGGGCTGCGGGTGACTTTATCTGTGCAAGTTCAGCGAGGTTAAGTTCTTCAGCTTCCCTTTTTGGCTTTCTCAGCTGTGAAGGGATGGTGTGAGGCTCAGCTTAGCTCATCGTGAAATATATTCCATGAAGCCTGGGAGCTGGGGGCGTTGCAGAAAGACAAGGTTGTTCAAGGAGGTAGGAAGGGACAGGGAGGGTATTTATTCCACTCCTCCATTTTCCTCCTGGGGCCATTGATGTGACACCTGAGTTTGTCCTGGTGATTGAGGCTGTGGAAGAACAGCTAGAGATGCCTGCAATCCAAAGAGCAAGAGGAAGGGGTTGAGATTTGGAAGGGGCAGCTCAGACCTTGTCTCAGGCGACTGAGAGCCCCCATGTGCTGTGGACACCAGGCACTGCTACTCCTGCTCCATGGCTGTTGCTTTGGCTTTACTGCAAGCGGATTTCATGACAGGACTCGTGGGTGAGGACGTGTGTGAGAAGGCTGCAAACCACAAGCCTCCAGCTTGTCTGAACATTCTTATTGCAGAAGGGCAAGTACTCAAGTGAATGGTGGCCCAGGAGAGAAAGCCATCAAGGTGAGTTGGGAATGTCCATCTGGATGAAGAGCTCTCCAAGTTATCCATGGAAGAAGATCTGTCACCACAAGAGTCTCATGGCAGTAGAGCAGGTCACTCTAGGTTAGGACTTACTCTCCCTGTGAGCAGCATCACAAAGACACAAGTTTCAAAGAGGCTCTTTTTACCTGTATGGTGTCCCATGCAGGGTGGGAGGCTGCACTGCAGTGGGTGCCTGGCTGAGACAGAACAACAGATGAACTTGGATGATATCCCTTTCCTGAAAGGCCCTGCCTTGACAGGAGACAGAGAAATTGCCACAGCTGCTGCTCTTGGCAGCCTTGCCAAGGCAACAGAGCAGGCAAAGCGATTTAGCATTGCTCCAGTCATCCGTGATGGCAGAGATCATTGCATCAACCCCTTCAGCATTGTGTTTAATGCTAAAGAAGCATCCTGTAAGGGCTGGGAGGAGTGTGTTGGTCCTTGGAGATCTGCTCTCTGAAGCAGAGGCAGCCTTCTCCAGCTGTGGTCCTCCTCTCCCACAGTCTCAACCTCCTCCTTTCGTGTGCAGCTGTTGACCCGTGTGCTCCTGTAGTGATGGAGTTCCTAGGAACTGGCACAGGAACCCAGGACTGGTTCCTCAGGAGAGGAGAGATTATGTGGATTTACACAGATTCCTTATTTTATGATGGAAATCCAGTGCTTGAGCTTTCAGAATGGTTAAAATCAAAGTCCCCTTCAGGAAGCTTGTGTGTGGCTGTGATGGGGAAGGAGGAGAAGAAAATAGGAGGTAGTGGGGTCGGGTAGGAGGAAGAGTGTGAGAACATTATTATGGAGCTCTGGGAAGCTGGTGAGTACCATCTCCCCAGCTGGCATTTTATCCATTGTGGGTACAGGAGCAAGGCAGAACTTGGGAAAGTGGAAAGCACTGAGTCTTTAAGAAAACTAATCTTTTTTAATGCAAAAGTTTCCTTTACTTCTGCAACTCTCTGCTCCAGGACTAATTTCTAACAACTAACCATAACACCAGGGGGGACCCAAGCTGCATGAATTGCGTTAGTTTGCACCATCTGCTCTTTATTCTGCAGGTGACATTCCCGTAGTTGGGGGCAGTATGATCTATCCCTGGAAGCACATGGACTAATGCACCTGAACATGTCTGGGATGGCATTTTTGTCCAAGGCTTGTCCTAACCCCACGCTGGGGGCTCTGACTGCCCGTGGCTACTTTCTGAGAGGCTTTATCTCGCTGGGACTTGCTACCTGGCTCGTCTCTGAAGATGATGGATGCTCCTTTGTGTGCTGCAGGATTTCTCTTGCAGCTCAAGTGGGTGCTGGAAGAGAAGGTCCAGAGTGTGTCAGGGCCTCTAGCGAGGTAGGGCTGGAGCTTATTCCCTTTTACTGGAGAACAGGATGGAATTTCCATCCCAGGGAGGAGAAAAGTGTTTATGACTCTCACAGTAACAGCCAGCCATGACCTGGAAGCCTGTGCCTGGTCCCTGCCAGCCCTCTTAGGGTGTTGGGATCTCCTGAACCCACCAACTTCCCCGGGCTCGTTCCTTTACCTCTCAGTTTGTCTGTGCCTGGCAGCTGCCACTCTGCAGTTCCCGCCCTGGAGGAGCCATGGGAGCAGCTGGGTGGTTCGGCCCTGGGAAGCGCGGGCGGGCAAGGTGTAAATTGCATGGCGGGCTGCCTTCACTGAGGTGAAAATGAAAAACTCTCCCAAGCTATCAAGCCCGATGTTGCACGGCTCCCACAGTCCAAATGCACTCCCACTGCCTCTCACTGCTGCGGACAGGATCTTGGGGGCTGGTATTCTCCTGCCTGTCCTGGAGCCATGGCACTGCCACGTCAGCAGGGCGGTGTGTCCTAGTTGCAGGCAGGATGGGGGGCCTGGAGGGAAGGGGGAAACGTGCTGAGGGCAAGCAAGGATGCTGATGGTGTGGGAGGTGCTAATTGCCAGGCTCTGTATTCTGCTACCTGGAGGATTTGTTATCCTTTGGCAAGACATTGTTTTCCGCTGCCATAGTGCTAGTGGTGGCACTTGTTTTTCCTGCTGGCTGATGGAAATGGCCTTTTCTTGATTGCAATAATATCACCTTCTGTTTCTGAAACACCTCACAGCCCAGAGGATTTGAAAGTAAAGTGCACGTGCGTGGGAGCAGTCTCACCACCTCTGAAGTGTGAGTTTCTCCAGGCTGGGAAGCAGCAGCTGTTCCGCAGCCCTTGGCAGTGGCGCTGGTGCTGGCTGTGCCGTGTGCTGGAGCTGGCTCTGGCTGCTGTCGCCCTGGGAGGCAGGGCCTGCCCGGCCCCATGTGTACCCTGCTGGAGCTGCAAGCTGAGATGTTGGGGTTTCCTTGATGTTTGAGGTATTACTGGTGTTAGCCATGTCTGCCTGCCTCTCCCTCCAGCAATTTGTCTTTCCTTCTGCCCAGCCATCTCTTGGGCTGATGGCTTTTCCTCAGCCTCTGGCTGCCCTTCATTGAACAGCCCTAAGCACCCAGGCTTCATCCCTGTCTCCCATTGTTAGGCTGTGGCTCAGCAGAGAGGACCAGAATCTGGGTTGGGTTTGAAGGGACATTTAAAGGTCATCCAATCCAGCCCCCCTGCTGTGGGCAGGGATGTCTTTCACTAGGGCAGATTGCTTAAAGCTCCATCCAGCCTGACCTTGAGCACCTGGCTATGTCCAGGGATAGGACATCCACAGCTTCTCTGGGCAGCCTGTTCCAGTGCCTAATAACCTTCATCACAAGGCATTTTATGTCCAGTCTAAACTGATAGCTTTTGCTTTAAACCCACTGCCCCTTGCCCTGTCTCTACAGGCCCTGGTAAAAAATCTACATCTCTTACAAGCACACTTTATAGCTCCTCAAAGGCTTCTCCTCTCCAGGCTGAGCAACCATAACTCTCTCAGCCTGTCTCCATAGCAGAGTTATTCCAACCCTTGGACTGTTTCTGTGGCCTCCTCTGGACCTGCCCTGGCATGTCTGTGGCTGTCTCATAGGGGCCCCAGAGCTGGAGGCATTATTCCAGGTGGGATGTAACAAGAGAAGAACTGAGGGGAAACATCCCCCTCAGGCTGTCATCCATGCCACTTATAGTACAGCCCAGGAGACACTTCACCCCAGGAGAAGGGGTGCCTCTATTTTTTTGCTTTCATCAGCTCAGATGGGTGACTTGGAGCAGTATCTAACCTCAAGCTGCTGTCTGAGCAAAGAGGAATGGAAACAGGGACATTCCCAGTCTGGGCTTGGGACAGAGGAATGGCCCAGCAAGGAATCAGTCTCCTGACTGAACAGGGAGAAGACCAAAGGGCTCTGAGTGCTGTGCAAATGAATTGCAAAGCCTCTCAGGACTACCTAGCACCCGTGTTCTAAGATAAGCAGGGATGACACACCGAGCATGGAGCGTGTGAGGAAGCGAGGAGGATGTGGCACACAGCACGCTCCCCCCAGTCCTAGCTGGTGGCTCAGTTTCAGCTTTTAATTTTAGCAACTGATTTAGGGCCGTTCAGCTCCACGCAGTTTTGTTGTTCCTTTAAAATCCCTGGGACTGAAGTGTCCGACTCCATCATTGAGAGATGGAGAGGATGGGTGCCTCCAGCTGTAAGGAAGGTGTGGGGGAGTTGTATTGTCTGGCATGTGAGGACAGGGCTGGTGGGTCACCCAGGGGTCTCCCCACACTCTCCCAGCTGCCAGCTGACTTGCTGGCACTGCCCAGAGCAGCACAGGCAAGGGGGGGCTTGTGGCAGTGAGGCTTGTGGCTGGTTGGGAGGATGCTGGTGAGCCCCCCCAACAGGCAGCAATCCCCAACGATGGTCACAAGCCCCCTGTGTGTTTGCACCCTCCATCTATTCCTTCTTTACATGTGGCAGCATAATAAACAGAAGGGACTGACCCAACTGCCTATGGAAAAACTCCTCATGTGGTTGGTGTTGCTCCAGTGTTGCAGTAGGATGTGGATGGAACCAGCTCAGTGTGCCCTTCTGCTTCCCTGCAATGGCAGCAGCACATCGTGTCACAATGAGAACAAGGGTGAGCAGCAGTTCCAGGCACACTGTGCCAAAATGAAGTTTAGACAATCCCTGTGAACAACTCATAGCTTCTCCTTGAGTCTGGCCCTCCTGGCCACATGTCCATTGGCCCCTCTGGGAAGTTGTTCTCTTGACTGGCTCTGTGCAGAGAGCTGTCGATGCTTAGGCTGGACCCTGCACTATTGGCTTTCCCAGTGGCTCTGGGCAGGTGGCCAGGAGAGCAACTGGAGGCTGCCTGGTTTCCCTAAGGGAGAAGAGGGTTTGTATCTGCTGCTTGCTCCCCGTGGTTTTTCCAGTCCTGGCTGGGGTTCAACAGGCACGTTTTTCACGTGTTGCAGGCAGAAGGTGCTCTGGCAGGGATGGGTGACAGGCACAAGCAATGGCAGTGTTCCTATGGCACACAGGTGGCTGGAGCATGAAGTGGGCATCTCTGCAGTGGAACCAGGAGCTGCTGGGCAGCACGAACAGCTCAGCCTCCAGCTCTGCTCCTACAGCATCAGTCCTGAAACAGGGACTCAGCGGGCTGGTGTGACATAACCATCACCTTGTATGTCATTCCAGGAGGTCACAGTAAGGAGTCAAGGGTGACAGGGAGCTTGTGGCGTGATGTAGGGTGAGGACAGCAGCTGCCTCCCCACTGCCTTCCTGGCAACACTAGAAGTGTTCTGGGTTCAGCTGGATCCTGATTGCCAGCATGGTGAGGATCCAGAGAACATCTACAAGGCTCCTATGTGGTCTCCTAACAAGATGAATTCTTGCAGCAGTGGGAGATGAAGCAAATCCAGTTGGTGACATTTGAATTCCTGAGCAGTTGAACCTGGCAGAGTGACAAAGACAGTCCCCGCAATGCCCCAGCTCATCTTCTGCTTCCCAGCAGGTGCCGAGGGCCATGGTGTGACATGAGCACCCTGCCACCTACTTCTGCCTTTGCACAATTCTGCTGGGATTTTAATGACTGCAGGTCATGTCTTGGATAGCTTGTCATGTCCTCTGTAGCCCTGGGACTGCCCTTGTACTCACCCAGGAAAGTGGGGGCATCTTCCTCCTGGGAGGCTGTGCCCAAGCAGATCATGAGCAGACATTGTGACCTTATGGACAAGTAGGGGGAGGAAGATTTGTGCTGATGAATAGCTGGCACCTCCTGCTGCTGGAGAAGGTCTCCCAAAATGCTGGTCATTGCATAATCCTTTCTGATGCATGAGGCTAGGGGTGCTCCATTCCTAGCAGGATGAGAGTGACCTGGAGGAAATCCTACAGTCAGTACATGGTGGGAGGTGATATGGAACCCGAGGTTAAAGACTGGGTGAGATGCTGTTCCATCTGGGAAAGAGGAGTGCAAGAGTCTTCCCTTATGTAACGCCTTGCTCCCGAGAAGGTGGTGAGAAGCATCCCACCACGTTCCTCAGATGGGCTGAGAAGGAGTTGGCTTCATGGGAAGCAGTGGGTCTGATGTGGCAGGAGTATGCTGGAGCTGCTGTTCTGTCAGAACTGAACTTGTGGACTCTGGATGCACTTGTGTGTGTAGATGGGCTGTATGGATTATGTGCAATGAATCCCCTGTTTCAGGTGCCCAGAGGAGGGTCCTGGATAGAAATCAGCCCTGAATGCTGCGCTGCTGCCTCTGTCTTTGCTGGCCATAGGAAGGGAGAGCTCCTGGTGGAGTCTGAGGAGGGAGGTGGCACTGCATGACCTTGCAAAGGGACAAGTCCTCTTTCCTGTCCCACTTACTGGTCCTGTTGTCACAGCCAGCAGCCTGACACTCACAGTGTCCCACTGTTCACCTCTTGCTGAGCTCCTCCACCCGTGTGAGACTGCATTGGATTTGACTGGAGGGCTCTACCTTGCAAACTCCACGTTCCCATTGCTGCTCCATCTGTTGGCTTGGTAGCACAGCCAGCCAGGGGCTCCCTTCTCAGTGGCAGTGCAATACTGCCTGTTGAGCCTTTCTGTTGTTTTGCCATGTTGTTGAGCCTTTGCTAATTCGCTCTCTTCCCACACCTTTGCCTTTGGACTCTGCTCTCCAGTCTCTCTGGGTTGTTTCTTTTCATTGCAGTGTTTCTCTCCATGGGGATAATCCCAAACTCACTGTGTCACCAGCCTCTTTTGCACTTTGCTGCAGTATTCTTGCCTGGCCTCTGCCTGCTTCCTAATCTCCTTTGGTATGATCACAAGGCTGATCTCCCAGCCCCTTTAGAAGATCCCCTTATCCATTTCCATTGTCATGGCTCCCCACCTCACTGCCTCTGCCCATTTCTCAAGTCTTTATGCAGCCTCATCCCTTTGTTACAGGCAGGTCAAGACAGCATTCCCAACTGCAACCTCCCTGCTCCTTCTTGGGGACATTGTCCTTTCCTGAGCCCACCTGCCAGTGCTGAGCTCTGCAGCAGCCCTGCCAGAGGCTGGGTTCTCTGGGAAGAAGCGTAGAAGCAGAGGCCAGCTCACTAACCTGGTTTCCAGCTTAATTTGTACAGAAATAAACTAGCACACCCAGGCTTTGGTTTCCCTTAATTTCATTTTGGGAAAACCCCCGCATGAACTGGGAAGAAATCAGGTGTTGTAGCTGTCCTTAATGAGGCAGGCATGGGTATTGACAGTGAGTGTCCAGCCACTTCAGCATGGTCCCACTGACCTGGTCCCCAGCCATGGGCTTTGGGCTGGACCCCTGGGCTCTTCTGGCTTTGGGGACACAGAGCTGCTCCTGGCAGGGTGGAACATCCTTGTCTCTCTTATAGGATAATCTTGAGTGTGAAGCAGCATTTGGCTCAAGAGCCAGTCCTGCTCTTCATTCAGGTGTGCATTTCTATTCCTTTAAAAGCCAAGATTCCCTCATTTTGTATGGGCAGAGGGGGTGTTGTCTGTGTTTTGGGGGTGCCACTTCTGTGTCTGTGTAATTGTAAGTTGTAGCAGCCTAGAGTAGATTGTAGGGAGAGGGTATGTCCCAGATCTACTCTTTCGGAACTTTAGGAGGGGCTTTGGAAAGTCATCTTGGGATGTCTTGTAGGCCAGACTGGAGCCCTGAGGATTTAGACTGGTTGGAGACTTCACATGAAGTTAATGAGGATCTCTTTGCTCGAAGATCCTTTGAGTTGTCCTCATCTGCATGAAGTGGTGGAGGGCCAGCTGGATTTGTCCAAAAATCCCTGCAAATCCTGGAGATACCTATGTCTGGTGTGTGTTGCAGTAACCTAAAATAAGGAGCTGAGCTGGAGGTTGGTGGATGGGCTTGTGGTTGGTAGAGCAAGGGGCAGAGTGGCGGGGAGGGCTCTTGTCTGTGTTGTTGCTGAAAAAGCAGGAGTGATATGAGCCGCCTCTGCTCTGCTGCTAAAAACAACCCAGCTTGTTTTTATTTAATGCAGTTTTGATCTGCAGGCCCCAGTGTTTCACCTGCTTGCAAGTGGGAAGTCCAAACTCCAAGTGCCTTGGAAGCCCGCCTGCGTCCCTGCATGTCCCTGCAGCACTGGGATAGGAAATGTGGTTCCTCCTCAGCTGGAGGAGGGACTGCTGAAATTCAGGCTGGAAGGCATTGGGATGGGACAGATGAAGCTTCTGTTGGGGTCATGTTTCTGCCACTGAGGTGTTTCTGGGTAAACTGGGCCTCTGCATTGCCAGATTCTGCAGGCTTTCCCAGGAAAATGGACCCAAAAACTGCTCATGTGGGATTTCTGCCTGTATTTCTTGTGCAGCATCCTGGCAGCGTGGAGGTGGCTCTTCAGGTAGTACAACTGCCAGCAGGGGAGAGGGTCAGTGCTGGCTCATGTCTGTTGTGGATCCTGCCTGGTGCCAGCATTAATCTGGGAAATAAATGATTCTTAAATCACATTGGTCCACCCCCAGGGCTAAAGGGAGTCAGGCTTTTGTAAGGTCATGATTGATGTGTCCATAGAGCTCATTCTTGGTGTGGGGCCAGCTCTGGCAACAGAGAGCCCCAGAGGGATGTGGACCCTGCTGGAGGATGTGCAAACAAGCCACACCAGCAGGCCATGACAGAGGAGAATAGTTGAGGCAGGGAGGAAAATCACTGGGTCAGGGAAGAAGAAGATAATCAGGCCAAGAGGGAGGAAGAGAATAGCTGGGGCAGGGAGGAGGAGGAGGAGGAGGAGGAGGATGATAATCAAGGTGGTTGCAGGGTTAAATAAAAGCTGTCAGTGATTTGAAAAGGGGAAAGAAAGAAACAGAAAACCCGCTGAAGAGACACTCTCCTTTCTCACCCGGCTTGTAATCAGCCGCCCCCTCTGCCAGCGAGCAGCTGGCGGGCGGGCGGGCGAGGAGGGGGTGGCAAGAGGGGTCCAGCTGCTCCTCAGCCCGGCCTCGGCACCCCAGGAGTCCCCACAGCCCCAGCTCAGCACGGGCTGCACGGCCCGGGGGACATGCCCCTGTCATGGGTCCCTGACAGCCTGGGGGTCTGAGGTCTTGAAGAGCACTGCCAGGGGGAGGTGGGGTGAGGAAAAGGAGGAGAGGGACTTGTCTGAAATGCCAGGGATTCATCTTCCACTCCCCCTGCCCTTGCTGTTCTTAAAGGAGCTGCTTGAGCTGTTGGCTCTGGATTATATTAATTAGCAGAGAAGTGCTGTGCCTGCTCATGGGGCTGTGCTGTTTGTGGGGCTGCCAGCAGGAACTGGAGATCTGGCAGGTCTGTGTGAAGCAGCTGCCTGGCTCCCCAAAACCCCTCGCTCCAGACCAAAATAAGCACATCAAAACCAAGTGAGCTGGGGGTCTTCAGCATCTCCTCCTGGAGCCCAGCTGGCTGCTTACCTTCTGGGCCAAACCTGCCTGCCCTGATACCTGGGGCTGGTGTGGTAGGGAAAGCAGCACCATGGTTTTGGGATGGCACCCTCTGCTCCTCACTAGGCCTCCACGCCTGTGGTCAAAGAGGACCAGGCTGACCTGGCCGGGCTGACAGGTCAGTGTGGTGGGGGAGCTGCTGGGGTGGGGGGCGAGGGCACATCCCTGCCCATGGCTACTTTGTGTTTTCCAGGAGAGGAAGCTGTGTGCCCACCCCCGGATCGAGATCTACAAGCAGGACCGCATCTACTTCGTGTGTCCCCTTGCCCGCCAAGGGGACTTCTACGTGCCTGAAATGAAAGAGCTGGAGAGGAAGAGCAGGGCTGCTGCAGCTGTGGCCGAGGACGCCCAGACAGACATCACAGGTATCCCTGGCTTGTGCACAGGCTCCATCTTCAATCACCCTCACAGAGGTGGAGTCCTGGTATTCCCAGTCCTGCTGCCTGAGCAGAGAGGGACTGACCTGTGCCCACCTGGTAACCAACCACCAAGTCTCAGCACACCTCTTCCCCTCACCCTGTGCTGATCCCCAAGGATCTGAGATGACATCCCCTGAGATACCATGGCATGCCTCAAGGACCACCCAGGAACCCTTGCAGTTTTGGGTTAAGCCACTGGCCCACTGTTGTCAGTGCAGAGCTGGATCTCACAGCTTTTAGTTGCAGCTGGGCTTGTTTTTCTCTTTGTCATATACATCTTCCTTGATCTCATCTTCATCTGTTACATATTGGGATTGCAAAGAGCTTAAATACCAGGTTGCTGTAGCTCGTGGTGGAGTTGCCTGAGAGCATCTGCTCAGCAAGATTTGTTGGAGCCTGGATGTATTCACACAGGAAGGGACCACAATGGCTGTAGGCGCAGAACAGCAGTGCTATAGTAACCCAAAATGCTAGTTGCCTTCAGCAGCCCACATGCTCCCGTGCCTGAGACATGTAGGAGCTGGCTATCCAAGCATTCCCAGGCACTGGACAGCACATCCGAGCCGGCTGCTGGCAGGGGCAGCCACCTCCCCCTGCCCCACGGGTCGCCCACGCTTGTGTAATGGGCATGAAAAAACCATGAGGGCTGTGCTCGCCTCGCGGGCAGTTGGGTCATTTGCTTGAGCTCATCTTCAGGTTTGGGTCGCTTTAATTCTTAATCGCATAAAAGCAAGCCTGGGAATTGCTTTTTGGGAGCTCTGTCCATTTAGCCTTGCAATGAGGAGTCTAATTGGAGCTGTTTCTCAGCACTTCCAGGGCCTGTGTTAGCACGGTGCTCACTTGGCTCTTCTCCTCTTTGTCTGCTTTGTGTTGGGGCACCAGCCCCCTTGGCCAGAGGTACCCCAAAGCCCACTTGCTCTGACAGCTTCCTACAGTCCTTCTCCCTTGGTTTTGGAGAGGGGTGGTAGGACCCATGGGAGCAAAAGCAGCTTGAGAGTGGTGCTTTCATAGCTGCCTGTGCTCCTGTCTGCCCTGCTCAGGGAGTGCACGATCCCACAGTACTGCCAGGGGTGCTCGGAGCAGCCACTGCCCTGTGCCCTGGCTGTCTTGGTGCTTTCCCTGGGGTGCCACTGCCAGCATGCCCATGGTGGGGGAGTCCTCTGCCCTGCTGGAAGAAGGGTAGGAAGGTCTTCCCAGTTTTAGAAGGCAAATGACATTGGACTTTCTCACTCTGGGCTGGGGTCTCCAGCAGCAGCTCTGGGCCAGCTCCCCCCCCACCCCTTTCCTTCCAGGCATGAACTTTTGTCAGTGCAATCTGATGCAGTGCCATCTGCTGAGTCTGCACAAAACCAACTTAAAATAATAATAACTGTGAGGTTGGCCCTGTGAGTTGGGCTTGGATGTTGCACTGTGATTGTCACTGCTGGGCACTGTGGCAGAACCACATCTGATGGGGTGTCACATCCTTGCTCTGGCTGAGGATGTAGCAAGCCTATGGGTGGCTTGTGCAGCTCCTGCCTGAGGGCTTTGGTGGTCCCGTGAAGGTTACACCTTATGGAATGAGACTGGTTCTCCCTTCCCAACGATTTTATGTTGGGATCTGTGCAACCACCTCTGAGTTGGAGAAAGAGAAACCTCTTTTCCATCCTTTTTATCCTTCTTCCCTGGGCAGTCCCTCTAGAAGCAAGCTCCAGTTAGTCACAGCCCCTTCACATGAATGATGGACATGAGATCTTGATGACCCAGCAAGATCTCATGGATGTCTATGACATCCATGTGATCCCAGGATGTCTATGACAGTTTTCAAGCTTTCCTCTGCCAGCTGGATGGTGGGCACAGTAATGTCCCCATCTACCTGTCAGCATGATCTCTGCTCAACCCCAGGTGCTTGTATTTGGGCTATTTCTTGATCCTTCTCAGGTTTGAGTAGATGTTTCAAGTGATTCTACTCTGCTGGAGGCTCAGAAAGTGCTCCTGGGACAGTGGGGGCAGGTGGCAGTCCCTGATGGTGGCTGTCAGCTCCTCTGGCTGTGCCTGAGCTGCACAAATCCAGGTGTAGGGCTTTAATACCCAGTTGCCTCAATGGATAAGTGGAGACTGGGAAGGTTCTGAGCCCCATTTCCTCTCCCAAAGGCAGCTGAGGCTGCTCTGTGCGCAGAAGCTTTGGGCTGTCTGTCCTGATGGGGCAGCAGAAGAAGCCTCCTCTTTCCCCCTCCCAAAACACTGAGATAAGGGCATTGAATGTGATTTCAGCATGGACATCATGTAGAGTAACGCTCTGTGTGAGCACACCACTGGTCAGTCACAGCTCAAGAAACTCCCCACCAGCAGCTGGATTATGCTTTCTTTGAATTAAAGACTTGGGAAGTTCCAAGTGGAAGGTGTTTCCATTTCTCCTCACCTGCCATTGTGGCTGGTGCCAGATGATACCAAGTGACTTGAAAAGTGTAAGAAGAGCTTGGATTTGTTTTCTTGAGCCTCCTGACCTTGGACCAGTCTCTCCATTTAGGCTGTCATCTGCTGTCCTTGCTCCTGAGCTCACCCTGTGAGGTGTTGTGTGCCTGTGGCTACAAGCAAAGCCAGTGGCCACAAAGGCTGTGGGTCATGGTCCAGAGTCTCTGCTTTCTGCTGCTGCTCTGCACAGAGCAGAGTGCTGGCAGCTCTGCTGAGGACAGACACACTCAACACACAAGGAAGGGGCCACGGCCTGTGGCTGCTTCTGCACCAATTCCATCCCTTCTTCGCTATGGTCAGGGTCATTGGAAAGACAGGAAGCATTTTAGGAAGGCGGCTGATGGGTCTCCAGGGGGCCAGTGTCAATCACCATCAGTTGTTTTGTACTTAATTGTTTTCTGGGGCTTTGGCTCGGCGGGTCCTCGCTGCCGGCTCCCTCCCAGCAGCGCTCTGCAGCGTGACCCCGCTGCTGCGCGTGGAAGGTGAAAGCAAACAAAAACAGCCTTTCCACACGGGCTGCTGGCATGACCACAGATGGTTCCCGAGCATGTGGCTCTGCCCAGAATCTCAGGTGCTCATTTTCCTGGGGCACAGTCTGTCCCACGGCATTCAGGTACAACTGATGGCATCACACGCTGAGCTCCAGTGCCACAGAGGAGCAACTTTCTTGGTGTGTTCTGCCTCATCCTTGCTTGCTTTCATCCTTCAAAGAGCCCTGCCTGTTCCTACCTGCCTCTACATCCTGGGAAGGGCTCCAGTCCCTCCCCTGGTGGCTTGTGTGCAAGTTTCAGCAGTCATGGACGAGCTGTGCCCCTGGCAGCATGCTGTATTTAGAGGTGATGGATATTTAATGGAATGAAGGGAAGGAAAGGGTCCAGGAGCACCAGGAGTGGAGCACTGCTCAGGCATCAGTGTTGCACAGGGGTGGTGCAGGAGGAGAGCCTGCCCTCATTCTGGATTTGGGAATGTCAATACCTGGTATGGCACAGGGCTGAACTGTCTGGGGAGCCAGCTCCCCACAGTCTCGTTGGCAGTGTGGGATGAGTGGTTCCTGTTGCACTCATCCCTGGCTGGCCTCTTGGAGTTGGCTACTTGATATCCCTTCTTCCTAGGTGGCACTGGCTTTTGGAGGACTCCTCATCACCCTATCATGGCTTCACCCCAGGCTGTGCCTCTGTTTCCCAAATGCAAACTCCTGGGTCCCATGTCCCTACTGAGTGAGGGTGCAGTGGGATGGCTATGCCATCCTTGAGGGAGCAAGGTCAAGGGCAAGTTTCAACAGAGGATGGCTGCTACCTTGCAATGTGCCAGAGGGAAAAGCAGAGATCATGCTGACAGGCAGGTGGGGACATTACTGTGCCCACCCTCTGGCATTGGATCAGAGTGTTGGACTGGTGCCTGGTGTAAGGACCAGCCTTGGGAAGGTGGATGCAAGGAATGGGCAGTGGGTCATGGGAGGACCAAACAAGGTGTGTGGGGACGGATGGACCAGTGGGTGTAACAGCTGCTGGAAGTGTGTGCCTGTGAGATGAGAGCTGAATCCCTGCTTGCCCTCCCACAGGGCTTTGGTTGCCCTCTCGGAGCCCCTTGCACTGCCTTCCTGGCCTCCCTGGTAGGACAGCTGGGTGTTCCTGCCACATTCCCATGTCAGATCTGACCCCAATGGTCCCTGGCAGCAGCAGCTCTGTTGCCCTGCCCACCCCAGACATTTATCCTGGCCAGGCTGAGTGGCCATGCCAGAGCCAGCCTTTTCCTGTGCAGAGGAGAGCGAGGCTGCTGAAATGGGCAAATTTGCCAGCTGAGGCTGCTCGAACATGATCAGAAGTGACAGAGCAGTGACAAAGTGCCTGGCTGAAGGGAAACAGGACTCGATTTATTGTTGCCCTTGGAGTGAGGGAGAGGAAGGTGGCTATGAGATGAGGACAACAGTGCTTTCCCACGGTGGTGGCTTGGAGCAGTGTGTAGGTCAGCTTCATCTCTGTCTTCTTCTTCCTGAGCTGCTGCTCCTCTCCTCAGGAGCTCCTTTGCTTTGTGTCATGGGGTTACATGACAGCTTCTGAGCCAAAATGTTCCCTGGAGTGCCAGGGGAGAGGTGCTGAGCAGGAAGGGCACTGCTTGGGGGGTTGGTGTCACTCCTGTCCCCTGGGATGCAAGATGGCCACATATGACATGATCTGTCATGAAGCCATGGTGGGAATGCATCCATGTCACTTCAGGCTACCAGTTTGGCCAAATCAGATTATTTCTTCTTTTCAGATCACCACTAAAGACCTTGCAAACCCTAATTTATCTTCAAGGCTCAGGGTCTGCACACTCCCCTTCATCCTCCACAGCTCTTGATCTTCCCAGAGGCTCCCTGCTGACCCACTGCCCTGCTGGGTCCTGTCAGGTGGGACAGCATCTCCCATCTTTCTGCTGCCCACTCAGTGGCTGCTGTCCCCTTCAGCGAGCACCTCGCTGCAGCGTGCAGAACATCCTTTTTAACTTAGACTAAATGTAGTTTCCATGTCGAGGTGCTCCCTGATGCTGCAGCAAAGGCGGTGTGTGTTAGTGGGCAGTGGTTTTTTTCCTCCTTTCCATGGGAGGGGTCACCTGGCATTGCCTGGGGAGGGGCCGAGGGCTCGGTTTGTGCCAGCTGCCAAAAGGGTTGTCAAGGTGAGAGGGTGGAGGTTCAGGTTCCTTTCCAGGATGAAGCCAATATGCCATCCAGGTGGGATGAAGCAGTGGGTGCACTGTGTCTGTGGATCTTTTCTGGCTACCCCTCATCCTGCTACCACTGCTGGGTCCTCTCGGAACAGCCATCACTCAGCCGGCAGGACCGTGGGATGATGCTGCTCAGGAGGCAGAGGACTGCCATTTACAAGCAGTTCTGCTGGCAGCTGCCCAGGCCGGGAAGAAAAACAGCACAGAAAAAGGATTTAAGGATGTTTGGAAGGAAAGTTCCCTCCTTGGTGAATCTCCTTCAGGAGATCAGTGGCTGCCACACAACTGCAGGAGAGCAAGCAGCCCAGCCTTGGGCACCCTGGCTGCAGGAGCTGCAGGAGGCCGGAAATGCTTTGGAAACCCAAGGCAGCCCCATGGCAGCAGCTGAGGATGGAGCTGCACCAGCAGGAGACAATGTGGAGAAGAGGGCTCTCCTCTCCCACCTAGGATGGTGATGGCTGCAAAGAGGCTCCCATTTGCCACTTCCCAGCCCTGCTGGTGGCAAGCCCAGTCCTCCGTGAGTGCTGCTGCTGAGTGGTGCTCCTCCTGGTTTCCCTCCTGGTGCATGATCCTCAGCAGGGGTGTTCAGTCCAGCATGGATGGAGGTGCTGGAAAGTGACAGAGCCTGGCACTCACTTCCCACTGATACAAGGCAGGCAGGGAGGAGATAGCGCAGGGAGGGCCGTGATGAAACAGCCTGCCCAGTGTTTGCAGACATATCATAATTAACAATGTGGATCTGTGATGTCATAATTAACCACGTGGATCTGTGATGTCATAATTAACAATAATTAATGTTTAACAGGAGGGTTTTGTCTCCTGGCTGGTTGCTCTGGCAACAGCACCGAGCTGCGGCCTCAATCTGACACATTCCTCTCCTTGTCGACTCCTTAATTGTATTGTCGATGGAGCTAATGAGGCAGGGATCTGGGGAGGAGGAGGTGGGCCAAGGGGTCCACCTGGGCAGGCAGGGGCAGCTGCTGGGGGCCTGATCATGAGATGGGGTGTGGCTGGCAGCCAGGTCATGTGGAGAAGCACAGAATGAGCTGGGAAGGCTCCCCGTATCCTCTGGCACCCCAAGACCTGCCTGTTGCTCCCCTGCCTGTCTTCACACTGCTGCCAGAGCTGCTGGCTGTGGGGGAGTCATGGAGGGAGTGGGAGCAGGCTGTCAGGTGCTGAAGGCACTGGGATGCCCTGGCATGAGGCTGGACGTGCATACCTGCTTCTGACAGCAGAACATCTGAGGATTTGCACTTGTGCCATCATCCCCTTGGGTGCTTAAACAATGCTGCAGCTCCACATCACCCTCACAGCACAGTGTCCTTCCTGCTCTTTGTCTCATTCCTAGTGCCATGCCAGAGACAGGTATTCTCCCTAAGGAAGGGCTTGGCAGGTCCTTGTTATGTGCACAGG
Organism: Vidua chalybeata; assembly: GCF_026979565.1. Classification (NCBI taxonomy): domain Eukaryota; kingdom Metazoa; phylum Chordata; class Aves; order Passeriformes; family Viduidae; genus Vidua; species Vidua chalybeata. The sequence goes on from NC_071541.1 coordinate 14,424,506, forward strand.
GAGCAGCTGTGGGGCCATGGTGTGGCAAGGAGGTCAGGGTATGGCTGGAAGTTGGTGCTTGTTTGTGCTGACTTGGGGGTTCCTGATTTCAGGGAGCAGTTTGAGCTCAGCTCATTCTTGACCTGGTCACATCTCAAAGGCATAGGAGGTGACAAGAGGTAGGAGCTGGTCTCCACTGTGGCCTGATATCTCAGAAGCTTCTGGTGGCTTCAGAGGCTGTGGCCCCCATCCCCATTGCCTCCTTCCCACAGCATTCACTCTTTCCCATTCTCTCTCCATCCCAGGTGTCGACACCATGAGTGAGACGAGCTCCATCAGCATGGAGGCCACAACTGACAGCAGAGACACCTCGGTGGCCACCTCCATCCTGCTGCCCTTCCCAGCCAGCCGTGGCCGGGAGGAGGCGGACAACCGCAGCGAGCACAGCTACAGCGAGTCAGGAGCCAGCGGCTCCTCCTTTGAGGAGCTGGACCTGGAGGTTGCCGGGGACGGGGAGGGAGCCCCGGGCCTGCCGCCTGATGTGGGCTACGCGGGCAACCAGGAGGTCACAGACAAGTGGACCAAGGAGCCCATTGCTGCTGAGAGAGGAGAGGAGTGAAGAGAGATCTGGCTACCTCACCTCCCACTAGGGTCTGAGTTACTGGGAACCAGTTGCCTTTCCCACCTCCTTCCTCTCCAGCCAAGAGATTTTGGTCGCTGATTCCCCCCAGGACCTGCTCTCCCTCTTTGCAGAAAGGTTGTTTGACCGTTTTTGGGGGTGCTGGTAGGTGGGGGGGGATTTCTGTGGTGCTTGGTGGCACAGGGTTAGGTGCAAGCTGGGGGGACAGCGAAATGCATTTGCCGTGTGTGTGTGTCCAGGCACATGGCAGATTTCCTTGCAGGTGTCTGGGGGATGGTGGTGGATGTCAGAGATGTTCCCCCTCGTCTCTGCTGGTGCCCCTCTCACCCACAGCTTCTCTCTGCTGCACCACCACGTTTTCTAGCACCAAAGAGCTGTGAGTTGGGTCAGTTGGGTTTGTTCCCCTCTTCTCTTCCCCTTGCTGAACAATAAAACATCCTGTGTAAATGTGGTCCTCCTGGCACTGCCACGGGCGCTTTGGGGTCTGTAATAAAGTGGATGCTTTTCCTCACTGGTGGCTGGTGCATGCTGACTTGTCCTTTGGCCAATTTTGCCATCCTGTCCCATGGTGGGGAGTGGGCTGTGGATGGGAGCTGCCCCCACGGCCCTCAGCTGAGCCAAAGAGCTGCCCAGGGGCTCTGCATCCCTGCTGCTCAGGCTTTCTTCCTGCTTGGGCAACCCAGCAGGGCATGGGGTTTGTCCCCAGCTTGTGCAAGCTGCAGGGAAAGTGGGGAGGGAAGGGTCCCAGCTGCTGTGCTGAGCTGGGCAGAGCTGGAAGGAGGTGGCATCCCCACTCTTCCTGGGAACCTGTGGCGAGTAAAACCAGTATAAAGCCAGGTATAAAACTGCTGCTGGACCTCCTCCTGTGGCAGGGGACACCAGACTGCCTGCACTGTGCCTTCCTGACATCCCATCTGTCTGTCTTGCTGCTGTGGAATGCAGGCAGGGACGGCTGCCTGTGGTGGTCCCAGTTCCCTGTCTCTCAGTCTGGGACAAGGGAGCAGCCTGGGCATCATGGCCATAGTGCCACGAGGCAATGCCAGGTGCCAGAGCACCTGCTGAGTGACCTTGGTGCCTCCAGCAGCCCAGGGATTGTTTCCTGGTGGTCAAACGTGGCAGCCCAAAAATAGGACTTGGGGTGGGGGTGCCAAGGGCAGGGGAGGTCTGACTGTCTCTGCATTGTGGGAATGTGTCCTCTCTGGCTTGGAAAGGTCATGATTAGTCCTCAGCTAGTGATTGACATGAGATTGTTCATAAATATTTTGTGCTCTGAGTGATAAAATATTAAACTCCTCCAGCCCACATGGAAAAATATTGCTCTTCCCGGTGTTTATCTTTGTTGCTGGTTATTACAAAACTGCCAAGCCCCCTGAAATATTTATGCTTGGCTGAGGCTCCCGGGGGATTGGAGCCAGGCAGTGGATACTTACAGTACTTGTCCCCTAACCCCACTGAAGCTGGGCACCAGGGGGGCTTTGCCATCATTCTGCTGCTCTCGTCAGCGCTGGAGCAGCAGCCGGGATGCTGCAGCCAGTGCCGAGGTGTGTCCGAGGCTGGAGCCAGGACCCATCTGCGGGGGGGAGGTGGGACCACGGCAGTGCCAGCATCCCTTGGCACAACACACCTCCAATCCTCATCATCCCTGTCCACCCTGGCCTGCAGTGGTGAGGTCCCTCAGCCCAGGCACCCTCCTGTCCCCAGTGTCCCACTCTGTCTGTGCCAACAGTCCTGAAAGGAGAGGGGCCCGTGGGGTCTGGGGTCCTGCTGCTGTGGGACTCCAGGGGGGACCTTGCCATGGATGTTCCGAGTTATCCCTCCCCAAACCAGGATTGCCGGGAGGAAGGGAGTCCAACAGAGTATCTGACTCACTGCAATGCCCTCAACCCGCAGCCTGCAAGTGCAGAAGCTGGCAGAGGGGAAACTGAGGTACACAGTGGTGAGGTGGTTACTCGGAGCAGTGCCCCAGAAGCACCCTTGTCCCCTGTGTGATCCCCTGTCCCGTTTTGTCTCAGAGTGATGGAGCTCTGGGGATGCAATGCTGCAGGATCCTGGGCAGCCGAATGGCTCTAGGAAGAGTTTGGGCAATTGGTGGAGATCTGGAACACAAGCCTGCCAATGCCTCCGTTTTTGTATGGTCCAAAACCTTCCCCAGCTGGGTGCTTGGGCTGCCGGTGAGTGCTGGGGCTGCGTGGAATGCAGGTGGGCAGTGGGGAAATGCCAGGCACCTGAACTCCTCCCAAGGACTTGGGGAGTGGGGGGCAGGCCAGGCAAGGGGGGAACAAACCCCGGGGCACCAGCTTGTGGCTGTGGAGCTTCATCTGCGGCTGGGTCCCCTCTCACTGGCTGGGAATGAGCTGGGGGCTCTGGGGCCAGGGGAGCGGGTGCCGAGCTGTGCCCTGCCAGGTCTGCCAGGGTTCAGAGCAGGTCCTGCCTGCTTTGGCTCTGTCCTGCCTCTGCCCAGCCGGCATCTGACCATTCCTTGTTTGCATCTAGCCATGCTTTCCCTGTGTCCTGTCTGGATCTGGCTGTGTCCTGCCTTCTCTGGCCATGTCCTGCTTGGATGCTGACGGTGCTCTGGCTCAGTCTGGCCATCCCTTGCCTGGATCTGGCTGTGTCTTGCCTGTGTTCAACCTTCTCTGTCCATGTCCTGCCCGTTCCTGCCTTTCCTGCCCGTGTCCTGCCCGTGCTCTGCCTGGACCTGGCCATCTGCCCCCGGCTTTGCCCCAGCCGCGGCAGTGCCCTGCCCGGCTCAGCCGGTGCCGGAGCAAGCGGGGGGCAGTCGGGGCGGCCCCGCGGGTGCCGCTGCCCACCGGGCCGGGCCGGACCGGGGCGGGGGCCGGGGCCGGGCCGGGCGGGGGGCGGAGCGGCTCCTCTCTGCTGGGGCTGGCGGAGTGTCAGAGGCGGCGGCGGGAGGCGGTGGCAGCCGCAGCTCCGAGACAGCGGCGGCACCGGCACTGGCACCGGCTCCCGGCACAGTCCGCCGGGCCCAGGTAAGGGCTGCGGTCCCACCCTGGCGCTCCCATCGCCGTGACCTCGGTTCGCGCCGTGCCTCGGCGGTGCGTCTCCCTCTCCAGAGCCCCGGTACCGGCGGTGGAGCGGCACGGAGACCGGCGATCCCCCGCAGCCGTCGGGGCCGCGCTACGGCGGGGCTCGGAGACCGGTGCCCGGTGCCGGGGCTCCCGAAGCTGCGGGACGGGCACGGGCACCGGCACCGGCACCGGCACAGGAGGGGCCGGGGATGCGGGCGGTCAGGGTGGCACCGGGGCTGCTCCCGCCGCTCACCCTTGCCCGGCGCAAGACGCGGGGCTCCGGGAGAACGGCTTGGGCGGGGGAGGTTCTCGTCCCCCCGGTGATCCGACAGCCCCGAGTCCCGCAGGGGGCACTCAGCAGGACCCGCCACCGCAGCCCCCGGCCGGGGCTGCCCGCCGGCACCGGGGCAGGGAAACGGAGTCACCGCCCGGCCCGGCGGGGACAGACCCCGGTCCCTGCTGCTCCCCTGGGTCTTCCGTCCGGCTGTCCGGGCCGGGGAGAGCCGGGGCTTTGAGGGGGCCGTGAGTGTGCCAGGGCAGCCGGATCTCGGGGCGCGTTCGGGACGGGACGTGGGGCGGCCGCGGGGGCGGGGGCGCCGGGGGAGCGCCCCGGGGAGGCGCCTCGGCCCCGCGGGGTGTCAGGGCTGGCAGCCCTTGTGCAGGGGAGAGCTAGGGGCTCCTGGCAGAGCTCGGTGGCGGTGGGACCTCTGGGAAATTCGCGGGAGGTGGCACTGTCCCTGCGGCCCCGCAGCACTGCCGCTCTCGCACACGCCCCAGGTGTCACTCAGCCCCTGGGATGCTGGTGTCGGAGGGGTCAGAGCTCCTGGCAGGGGGTGGGAAGCGCTCCGAGCACGGAGGAGTCACGGCCCCTTCTCACCCACCTCACTCGCGATGCCAGGAGAGGCTGCCCGCAGCTGGCAGGAGCTTCTCGCCGTACCGTGGCCGTCGGGCTGGACTTGGCTCTGCCCTACTCGATGCTTCACTTCCCCGGACGTTCCCCAGAGGTTCCTGCGGGCTGTCATCTCCCCAGCACTAAACCAGTCGAGCTGAGCAGCTGTGGGAATGGTGGGAGCCCTGCTCACTGTCCATTGCGGCTCGCTGCTGGGTGGGTGGTGGTTTGCCCTTCAGAGGAGCTTGGCCTGAAGGTGCTTTTCATCTGGTGGGTCCTGTCACCTACCCAAAAGAACTGCACCACAGAGACCTGGGTTCCCAGTGCCACCGGACCCCTGTGCCAGGCTCAGCCTGCAGCTGATGGGCTCCATCAATAATCCATGTGCCTGTGGCCTCTTCCCTGCTCGAGGAAACCCCAGGTCCCTTAGAAGCATTTATTCCTGAAATAAGGCAGGGACCCTTCCCTCTCTCAACTCCAAAGTCCTTCACACTGGGGGGTCAGGGGGGTCAGGTAGGAGATGCCCTGAGACAGATGGGAACTTAGCAGCAGCAGACAGCACCTGAGAGCAGGCACTTAGGGGCATGGAGGAAGAGGAGGAGGTCTGAATGTGTCTCCTCACCCCACCCTGTTACGCTCTGTGCCACACTGCTGCCCGCAGCCCCCTGGGCATCACTGCCAGCTCTGGCTGCTTGCTGGAGGGCTCCTCCAGCACAGCCATCACCTGTCTGGGAGCAGCATGGGGGCATCAAGGGGTTCCCTCCTCCTGCTCAGGGAGAGCAGCCTCAGTACGGGCTGCAGGGAAGTGCAGGGGGGCCAGCACTCTCTGGCATCCCCCTCCCACCCTCTGTGCCCCCACAAGCACTGCTGGGCTGTGGAAGAGGCCGTGGTGCGGTCACAACATCAGCAGCTTCCCATTCCAGAGCAGCCTGAGGCTTCTGGACTGCCAAGGGGTCTCCTTCTCCCACGGTCCCTGAAATGCCAGCCCCGTGGGATTTCAGCAGTCACCTTCAAATGGGAAACATATCTCTCCTGTGATTTGGGAAAAGACAACCAGTCTCGGAGGGGACTGCATCTTCTGCCAAAACAAGGCCTGCCTGCTGCAAAAGCCTTTGATTCCCCCGCGCCTCCGTGCTTTCTGCAGAGGGAGTCAGCAAACCTGGCTCTTACTTTTACTGAAATCTCTGAATTTAGTATACAGGGAAGGAAGGGGCGGTGGTGAGAGAACAGACTCTGAAGCACCACGGCTGCCAGAACCCTGTGCGTTGCTGTGTGAGGGTGAAGCCAGTGGCGAGTCCCTGCTCCAGCCCCGGTGCCACGGACAACCCTGGGGGCAGCAGCAGGGAGGGTGGGCTCCATGGCTATGGGATGGAGATTAAAATACTGTGGCCACTGGGTGCTGTGGGCACGGTGGGCTCATGGTTGGCTGCTTTTGGCAGTGCTCTTGGCTGGAGGCTGGGGTCTGTCAGCACCCCTGATGCTGCTGCATGGGTCAGGGGCTCAGCTTGGCTCTATCTGCCCAGCCTGGCCTCCCTATGCCAGGTGACATCCCTGGCTCTTTCTCCCTCCATGATATTTTAAGGCTGTCAAGCTGTCCCCTGCAGGCTGTTCTGGCCGATGCTGCCAAAGGGGCCAGCTCTGTGCCCACCCCTATGCCAGTGTGTCCCTGGGAGTGCTGTGGGGAGGCCGGTCCCTCTGCCCCTCCATGTGCCCTGGGATCTGTGTCACTTGTGTGTGTCCTGGGGGTTCTGGGTCACTGTGGGAGCTATTGCATCTGTTCATTTTGCCTTTCTGCAGGGGATTTCTTCCTAAGGGCATCCCGTGTGGGGGGCACAGGCAGGCTCATGGCCTGGCTCTCCCGTGCAGCACTGACTGCCCCTGTCCCTGATATGCCTTGCATCCCGCAGACCCAGCAGCTTTTCCCTTTGCTTTTCCAGGTGCCGAGGGCTCTGCTGGGGTGACACGACCTCTCTCCCACAGACACCACGCTGTGCCACCCCTCACCACCCAATGCCTGGGGACTGCCTGCCCTCACCTTGACGGGTGGCAGCGGGTGACACGGGGTGGTGTGGGTCCCCCAGCCAGCACCAGCACACCCCATGGCGGTCCCCTTGGCCGCCTGGCTGGGGCTGATGCACCTGGCCACCTGTCTGGCTGCTGGGCACGGCATGGCTGGCAAGAAGGAGATCAGCATGGATGGGGACCTGGTGATTGGGGGCCTCTTTCCTGTCCATGAGAAAGGAGTGGGGAGTGAAGACTGCGGCAAGATAAACGAGCACCGGGGCATCCAGCGCCTGGAGGCCATGCTCTTCGCCCTGGACGAGATCAACAAGGATGGGAGCATCCTGCCAGGGGTGAAGCTGGGTGCTCACATCCTCGACACCTGTTCCAAGGACACCTATGCCCTAGAGCAGTCCCTTGACTTCGTCCGTGCCTCCCTTACCAGGGTGGATGGTTCCGAGCACATCTGCCCCGATGGCTCCTACGCTGTCCACGATGATGTTCCCACTGCCATCACCGGCGTCATCGGGGGCTCCTACAGTGACGTTTCCATCCAGGTACCTCCCAGGCAAGAGGGGCTTGGATGGGGCTGGGGGTTTGAAGTGAGGGAGGGGGATAAAACCTTGGCAGCAGTGCAGTGATGCCACTGCCAGTGATGCCATGGCACAGGGAAGCTCACTCATCCCTCACCGTGATGCTCTGCCCCTTTCTCCAGCGGAGAGGGAATGCTAGGCAGGCACCTGAACAAGCCATCTCTCTGTGATTGTGGGGGATGTGCCCGGGGTCCCCTTGGGGGCTGCATGAGTCCCCCAAACCTTCATTAGCCGTAGGAGCCAAGCCTCACATGGGGACAGGTGTTTATTCCTCTCCTGAGTTCAAGGTGGCAAGTGCAGCTCCTGCTGTACCAGGCAGAGCAGACCAGTGTGAGGGGGCACTGTCCCCTTTCCCCTGCGAAGGGCAGCCCGTGAGGCGCTGCAAGGGACATGCACCTCTGAAGGGCTCAGCCATAGGGCTGCCTGGCTAAGGCAGGGTGAGCTCAGAGGACAAGTGCCCCCGTGTCCCCAGTGATCCCACAGGAACAGGCACCTCAAGCTGCAGACCTGGCTGTGACCCTGGGTGGGGTGCATCTCAGTCCCCAAACCACAGCTCTGTGGACTTGGAGGTTGGTTTCAGCAGGGAGAAGAGTATCCCCTGAGGATGCAGGACTCAGCAGGACCAGCTGAGTCACAGCTAGTGGGCCACATGCTTGCTGAGATTTAATGAGTCCCCAGTGTGTGCCAGACTGTGTGCCCTGGTCCCTGGGGTCCAGCTATGGGGTAGAAGAAGCTGGGACTGCGTGTTGGAGGCAGCATCCCAGCCCACCTGGGCACTTGTCCCTTCACCTGCTGGGAACCCAGCATGTCCCCATGTCGGGTGTCAGCAGGGGCAGAATGTGGGCCAGCTGAGGAGCTCAAGGGGCACTGGATGGACATGGCAGGCTGGCAGCTCCCATGCATGGTGAGGACAGGCAGCAGCATCACTGCACTCGGGGACATTCTTGCCATTAGGGGAATTTGTCATCAAGATCATTTGTCCACGTTAATTAAGCCACGTCTCCTGCCTGGGGAGCAGTGAGATGTGGGCAGGCTTGGCAGCCCTGCTGGCACACCTGAGGCCCCCTTGCTGCCCCCAGAGCCTGGATTTTAACAGCCTCATTAGTGGGGCTTTTTTCCCCTTTGAAGCTAGCGAGGGATTCTGCTGAGTGGCTGGAAGGTGCCGGTCCCACTGAGCTTCTGATGTGGGATATGTGGGATGCGCAGGCACCAGTCCCCTGACCCTGCATGGCCCAGTTCTGCAGCATCCCCCAGCCTGGTGGGGGGACTCTGCCCCAGCTCCCAGCCCCTAGAATCCTTTCCCGCTGTGCTGTAGGGCTGCCAGGCATCCTGGCTTTCTCCTTGCTGTCAAACATCTCCCACAGGTCAACTATGGCAGACTTTCTGCTTTTGTCCCCTCTCCAGCCTCGAATTTTGGAGTGGAATGCTTGAAACACTAAAAAAAAAAAAAAAAAAAAAAAAAAAAAAAAAGAAAAAAAAAAGAAAAAAAAAAGATAAATGAGCATGTCTGAGGGCTCAGTCACTCTGTGAATGTGCCATGCATTCTTCTCCAGTCCTTCCACAGATCAGGATGCTCTGGGTAGGGTTGCTCTTCAGCTCAATGGCTGTGTTTGGGAGCATTTGGGAGGTTGTGTTTTGGGTGCAACACTGGGTACTGGGCAGGGGTCCCCCCACAGGAATGTCCCTTGCTGGCCATCCCTTCAGGCACTCACCTCTCCTCCTCCATGCAGGTGGCCAACCTGCTGCGGCTCTTCCAGATCCCACAGATCAGCTATGCCTCCACCAGTGCCAAGCTCAGTGACAAGTCCCGCTATGACTACTTTGCCCGCACTGTCCCTCCAGACTTCTACCAAGCCAAGGCCATGGCAGAGATCCTCCGCTTCTTCAACTGGACCTACGTCTCCACTGTGGCCTCAGAGGGAGACTACGGGGAGACGGGGATCGAGGCTTTCGAGCAAGAAGCCCGCATGCGCAACATCTGCATCGCCACCTCGGAGAAGGTGGGGCGCTCCATGAACAAGAAGACCTACGATGGAGTGGTCCGGGCTCTGCTGCAGAAGCCCAATGCCAGAGTGGTCGTGCTATTCACTCGAAGTGAAGATGCCCGGGAGCTGCTGGCAGCTGCCCAGAGAGCCAATGTGTCCTTCATGTGGGTGGCCAGTGATGGGTGGGGAGCCCTGGAGAGCGTGGTGGCCGGCAGCGAAGCAGTGGCGGAGGGAGCCATCACCATCGAACTGGCAGCCTATCCCATTAAGGAGTTTGCTTCCTACTTCCGTAACCTCCACCCCTACAATAACAGCCGAAATCCCTGGTTTCGGGAGTTTTGGGAGCAGAAGTTCAGATGCAGCTTCCACACACAGGACTGTAGTCGGTACTCCCTCAAGACAGGCAAGTTTGAGCCAGAGTCCAAGATCACGTTTGTGGTCAATGCAGTCTATGCCATGGCTCACTCTCTTCACAACATGCACCGGACATTGTGCCCCAACTCCACCAAGCTCTGTGATGCCATGAAGCCTGTCAATGGCAAGAGGTTTTACAAGGACTTTATACTCAATGTTAATTTTGATGGTGAGTCCAAAATGGAGATGGGGTTTGGCGGCCAAACTGGAAAGGGATGGGTGGAGGATAGGAAAGAAGGAGGCCTAGATTTGATCCAAAACCCTTCAATTCCTCCAGCCTGCCCACGCCCAGGACTGTGGTTGTCCTGAGGTGCCAACAGCCCACCATCATCCTTGGGAGGCAATCCAGGCCTTCTGTCTCCAGTGGAAATGTGTGGAGAAGCTGGCCACCAACTCTATTCTGCTACAACTGGGTGGGACTAGCCCCACCCAGCCCCAGGGATGCTCAAGAACATGGGTCCTTGCAACCGTCATGATTTATTCACATTTCAGGGATTAAACTGGAGGGATACCCTTGATCAGGGATCCATGTAGTGTGGGGTGAATTAGAAGCATGTCCTCTGTGACTTGGGCTGAGGGTGTCTTGACTACAGGAGTCACTGAGAGCCACAGAGGCTGCACAACCGCCCTCTGCCCCTGCAGAGCTGGCTGGGGCTGACGGGCTCTCAGGCAGGTGGGTAGTTCTCCACCTTTGCTTTCCTGCTCCTAACATGTGCATAGGCAGCAAGGATGGGAGTGAAGGCAGGAAATAGGTTGGACATTTGCCTGTGGCCATGGTGGGATGTGACCCTTTGGACAAGCCCTGCCTCGAGGCCTGGAATGAGTGCTCTCCTGCCCTGAGGCAGTGACTGTCTCCCCTTCTCCTCCCTGCAGCTCCATTCAGACCAGCAGACACGGAGAGCGTCGTTCGATTTGACCGCTACGGCGATGGGATCGGGCGCTACAACATCTTCAACTACCACTACGTGGACGGGCGGTATCGGTACCAGAAAGTGGGCTACTGGGCAGAGGGGCTCATGCTTGACACCAGCCTCATCCCCTGGGCTGAGACCTCTATTCCCGTGTCCCAGTGCAGCGACCCCTGCAAGAAAAATGAGATCAAGAGCATGCAGCCCGGGGACATTTGCTGCTGGATCTGCATCCCCTGCCAGCCCTACGAGTACCTGCTGGATGAGTTCACCTGCATGGACTGCGGTCTTGGTTACTGGCCCAACGAGACCCTGAATGGCTGCTACGAGCTGCCCCAAGAGTACATCCGCTGGAAAGATGTCTGGGCCATTGGTCCCGTCACTATCTCTTGCCTGGGTTTTATCTCCACCCTCTTCGTTATCGGAGTCTTCGTGAAGAACAACGACACTCCCATCGTGAAGGCCTCTGGACGAGAGCTGTGCTACATTCTGCTGACTGGGGTCCTCATGTGCTACAGCATGACCTTCATCTTCATCGCAAAGCCCTCCACCGGGGTGTGCACGCTCCGGCGCCTGGGGCTGGGCACGTCCTTCGCCGTCTGCTACTCGGCCCTCTTGACCAAGACCAATCGGATCGCCAGGATCTTCAGTGGGGTGAAGGAGGGGGTCCAGCGCCCCCGCTTCATAAGCCCAACGTCACAGGTGGTCATCTGCATGGCCCTCATCTCTTGCCAGCTGATCATCGTCATCATCTGGCTGCTGGTGGAGACCCCTGGCACGGGCAAGGAGACTGAGCCTGACAAGAGGTACATTGTCACCCTCAAGTGCAACAACCGTGACTCCAACATGCTCATTTCGCTCACCTATAATGTCCTCTTGATTGTCCTCTGCACGGTCTACGCCTTCAAGACACGGAAATGTCCCGAAAACTTCAACGAGGCCAAGTTCATTGGGTTCACCATGTACACGACCTGCATCATCTGGCTGGCCTTCCTGCCCATCTTCTACGTGACCTCCAGCGACTACCGTGTAAGAGCTGGAGCTCTGAGGGGGCTCTGACAGGGCTTGATCTAAGTGGTCCTGGAGATCTGGGCCACGCAGGGTCCATGACTAGGAGATGCATGGGCCGGGGGAAGGGTCTGCATCCACACGCCTGGTGATGGTCACCTTTGCACTGGGTAATTCAGGACCAGGTGAAGGGTCCTGAAGGACTGTGGCTGATGGGGCAATGAGTCCTGGAGAGAGGACCTGCCCCCCTCCCTCCTTTGAGAGGATGAGGATGGGAAATGGCCCTGAGACCTCCAGAGATCCCCCATAGCCATGACTATCATGGAGGAATGCTAGTCATCCTTCAGGCTGGTGACACAAAAGGATGAACAGCCCCTGGCTCATTCAGACACGACACCCCAGGGAATGAATGCCAGCCCGAGGGCCAGCCTGGTCCCTGGGCTGCCAAGCAGTGCCAGGAACTGGGTAGCATGGGGTACATCCTTGGCACGGACAACCAAACGCATTCTTGATGGGTCTTGAGGAGTTGGTGGGGGCAGTTAGTCAGGGACTTCCAGAGAGGACCTGCACCCCCAGAGAGAGTGGGCACCGGGATGGGGGAGTGCAGGCTCTGGCCCCGGGCAGTGCCACAAAGCAGCATGTTGGCAGGAGCGGGGTGTTGCAACTTGTCCCCACCAGGACAGTGCCCATACTCTGCCCATGGGTCTCCTGCAGGACCACCCCGACAGAGGGATGTGGTGTGGGGTGGAATGTCCCTGCAGGGTGCAGCCTGTGCCCTGTGGGGCTGGCCAGTGCCACGGCATGGGCTTCATCCTGCCCTGCTTGGGGCAGAGGGCTGACAGGTGGAGCACCTGATGCCCACCCCTGTCTCCAGGTCCAGACCACCACCATGTGCATCTCGGTGAGCCTCAGCGGCACCGTGGTCCTCGGCTGCCTCTTCACCCCCAAGCTCCACATCATACTCTTCCAGCCGCAGAAGAACGTGGCCAGTCACCGCGTGGGCACCGCTCGGTTCAGCGTGGCAGCAGCCAGCTCCAGCCAGTCCCACGGTGAGCACAGTGGGGCTGGGGAAGGGCTGGGGCCAGCACCCCTTTCCTGCTGGGGGGTGTGTGTGGGCACCCCAGCATGGGCTCCTGAAGAAAAGTGGGGTGTGGGGTAGGGCAAAGTGGGAAACGGGGGGGAATGGCAGATGTGTCCCCAGTGGCCCTTCCCTGTCCTCTGTCCCAATGCCTCATTTCCCAGGATAGCACAGCTGCCAGAGTGGTGCTGCTCCTGGGGGGCCCTCACTGCTCTGAGGGGACACTCCACCCCAACACAGGGGATTCAGCTGCCCCCACGTGCCCGTCACTACCTGAGGCACTCTCCCCTTTAGCTCCAGGGCATATGACCACCCTGGGCACCCTCCACCCTAACTCCCTGGGCACCACTGCCATGGCATGCTGGGCTGTGCTGCTGCCAGACCCCAACCCAGCCCTGAGTGCTGCCTTCCTCTCCAGGCTCAGCCTCGCCATACGTGCCCACGGTGTGCAATGGCCGTGAGGTGGTGGATTCCACGACGTCATCCTTGTGAAGGACGGGGGGCCAGGCTGTGGTGCTGCTACGTAGCACCGCCACTGCTTCCCCAGGGAGAGCAGTGCCCGCAGCACGGCCCACTGAGGTGCCAGGTGTAGCCAGGAGGCTCAGTCCCTGCCCCAGCACGAGCTACACATCCCACATGTCGGGTCACGGTACGTGTCAGCCTTCCCTTGCACTGAGCCACCTTACATGTACCCTGTCCTCCACACCCTGCACTGAGCCATGGTGAACATCCCCCTCCCTGAGCTGAGCCACGGTGCACGTCCCCAGCCCTCGCACTGAGCCATGGCACGTCCCTCTGTGTCACCTGCACTGAGCCATCGTGCCCCCACGCTCCCTGCACTGAGCCATGGTGAATGTCCCCCCACCCCCTGCACTGAGCCGTAGTGCACATCGCACGGACCTCGCACTGAGCTGTGGCACAAATACCCTCTCCTTGTCCCTTGCACTGAGCCCTGGTGCAGACCTGCCTGCACCGAGCCCCGGGGCACATCCCCTGCCCCTTGTCCCCAGCCCCAGTGCACTACTCCACTCCCTCTCAAGCCACATTCCACCTGCTGCTTTTGGCTTGCACCAATCCACGCTGCAGCTCCCACGCCCTCGCTGTGGTGCCACACACTGCCCCCGCCCCAAAGCCCACCTCACCTTCCCAGTGCGATGCCTTTCCCATCAGCCCCTGGGCCAAGCCTTGGACCACATCACCCTTTCCCTAGTGCTTTGTATTTTCATGTTTTCCTCCTGGTTTTGGCCTCAGGAGAGCCACCGAGCGTGGCTGGGCTGGGCCCAAGCCCCCAAATTGCTTCCCTCACTGTGTGTGGTGCTTCTCATCCCTTACTGGGAGACAGGGCAGGAGTGGGGGCAGATAAATGCCCACTGACCCCAGCCCCTGCAGAGCCTGGCGGGGCATAGGAGGCTCAGGGCAAGCAACAGGATCCAGGTATTTGAGCCCAACCAAGTTTTTAAGAGTAGACTTTTTCTGTGAACAAAAGTGTGATTTTTTTTTTTTGTAATTTATGTAAATAAAGTGGTTTTGGTGTTGTTTTTTTTTACAAAATGGATTGTTCCAGAGCTCAGGCACAGCAAAACCTGACAGAAAGCAACAGACCCTCGCAGAGGGCAGAGCCACATCAAGACATGGGGGCCAGCAGAATCAGGGGACAACCCCCACTCACATCCTGCTGACCACAGTGGTGGCTGCATCAAGGATGGGAGGCACAGCTACAGGGACAGAATGACCTGCTCCAGTGGCTCCAGGGACAGTGGCTGTCCAGGGACAGCCAGGGGATTCAGGGCTGGAGGCTGTGGTCTTCTGCTTCAGGGGGATGATGCAGATACTGTTTTTGGCTTCTTTGATTCTCCACCACCGTCCCAGCCTGTGGATGAGAGAGGTGTGGGGATCACTCTCCAACAAGACCCAGAGGATGGGGAAGCTGCACCCCCATGCAGCACCAGGGAGGGGGGGACAGTACCGGTGCTCCTGCCCGATGCCAGCCACCAGGAAGTCACCAGCTGCTGAGAACTTGAGGCTGTTGACAAAACCCACCTGGAGGGGACAGGGCAGGGTAAAGGGACAGGACAGGGTGAGGGGCTCCCATAGGCTTCTCCTGCTTCCCAAGAAGGGGAGCTCCTGCTGAGACACCCTCCAGCCTAGCTCCAGAATTCCCAACCTGCCCATCCATCCATACCAAGGGGATGTCCAAGAGGTGCTCCACCTTCCGAAATCCTTCACCACACTTCCAGAGCTTCACACTGCCGCTGTGGGATCCTGGAGCAGAGAGAGGAGCCTGTCATGCACCCCAGCCCAGGGATGGGAGCAAGATGTATTTCCCCCACGGGCTGCCACCCCACACACCTGTGGCCAGGAGGTCACTGTTGCGCAGGGCAGCCACGGCTGAGATCCAGTAGGGCTGCTGCAGGCCCTGCACGTCCTGCTCTCCGTGCGCCTGCCGAGCCAGCGCCAGCGGCTTCTTCTTCGTCAGCCCCCACAGGGCTAAAGACCTGCGGGGGATGTGAGGGGTGAGGGGGCTGAGGGGGCATCCTGCCCACCCCAGGCACCATCCTGGCCCCGTGCTCACCCATCATCAGCACCAGACACCATGTGCTCCTCGTTGATGAGCTGGATACAGTCGATGGAGCCCCTGTGAAGAGAAGAGGCAAGTGCCAGCAGTTACAAGCGTGCTTTGGGATCCCGCATGGCATCAGCATCCCCACGGTGCTCCTGGCACCCACACAGCACTGCCCCAGCTGGACACACCTGCCCGCAGCCCCCTCTTCCACCCCAGACCTACTGGTGCCCAGAAAAGACGAGCTGTGATTCCTCAGGGATCTTCCAGAGCCGCACGGTGCCATCCCGTCCCCCCGCTGTCACACAGCACTCCCGGCTCAGGCTGTCCAGCCCAGTGATGATGTCCTGGTGTCCGAACCTGCAGGAGGAGATGACAAAGAGCTGTGGCAAGCATGGCCCTCTGCCTCCTCACCTCCTCAAGGCTGCTGGGCACCCCTTGGAAGGGTCAGTGGGATTTCCCCAGGTCTTACAGGGTCTCCACGTATGCGTTCTCAGCCACATCCCAGACCTTGACGCAGCGGTCGTGGGAAGCGCTGTACAGCTGGTGTGTGCCCTTTCGGAAGGACAGGCCCTGGGGACAGATGGACAGACACGGCACAGCAGTGAGGGATACTGAGCTGGCCCCACGAGCATTGTGCCCAATGCCCCCAACTCACCGAGACAGCGTCGCGGTGCCCTCTGAAGATGTGCAGGCGCTTGCAGGTGGCTGCATCCCAGATCATGATCAGCTTGTTCCTGTCTCCCGTAGCCTGGCAGACAGCAGGAGACACCTGAGACCTGCACCCTGGAGACCCACAGCCCACCCCTGCCTCCACTCCCACTCCATGGGCTTTGGCTGTCCCAGGGACCCATTCTTGACCTAGCAGGGGAGAGGGGCTGCTTTAATCCAGCAAGGCACATCTGGGCATGAGACTCTACCCCCAGGACCCAGGGAGAACACTTCCCATGGCCCTCTCTCCACCCCTGTCCCCATACCAGGTACTTGCCGTCCGATGAAATGGCCATGCAGAGGACTTGGGATGCGTGCCCCATGTGCTGCTCCTCCGTGCCCTTCTTCCCCCCGGGCACCACGCACAGCCTCTTCCCACTGTCCACCTCCCCTGCAGGAAAGTCATCACAATCACCCTCTGGGAGCCTCCTACCACTCCCAAAAGTGTCGGTGAGCCTTCCACAGAGCCTGGAATTATGCACAATCCAAGAATAGCCGAGGGCCAAGCCACCTCAGAGGGCACCTGGGTCCCTGCAGGGTTTGGGCTTGGGAACAGCCAGCCACAGCCCCAGGTGAACACTTGCATTTGATGAGGGAGCCGTCCTTGGAAGCAGAAAAAATGAATCTGTCATCAGGAGAGATGACGAGGCAGGTAACAGGCAGCTGGTGTCCCCGCAGCACACGGATCCTGGCTGGATCTGGAGACTGTACCTGCAGGAAGAGCAGGATGTGAGCTGGGCTGCCCAGGACCCTTCCCCAGGCACAGGAGTACCCCAGCACAGCACGCTGACTTCTCCAGGGTGCCAGCAGCAGGGAGAAAGGCTGTAGTGTGCTGGCCGTGCCTCAGTGTCCCCTAAGCTGGCACTTGCAGTCTGGCACCCCCAGCACCGGGCACTTACATCTTTGGCGACCAGGCGCTGTAGCCGGCCTCTCTGCTCCAACTGGGGAAGAAGGGGGAGGTTCAGAGGTGGCCTCAGTCCCGGTCCCGCGGGAAGGGGACAGAGCCCGCTGCCGCCGAGGGGACCGAGAGGCCGCGCCCGCCTCCCCGCTCACCACGTCCTCCTTCAGCCGGTCGCCGATGAGATCCACCGGCTCGAGTTCCTCCTCCTCCTCCGCCCGCTCCTCCTCTGCGGCGGGACAGTGCATGAGGGTCGGGCTCAGCGCCCGGGGCCGCCCCGCGGGGCACGGGCGCCAGGCGGGACTCACCGAGCTGGCGGAGCTCCTCCAGGTACTGCTTGGCCAAGCGCAGCTTCTTCTCCTGCGGCGTCTCCTCCACCTCCTCCTCCGCTGCCTCTCGCCGCCGCCGCCCCAGCAACGGGCTGCAGGGAACGCGTGCGTGAGCATCGGTACCGGCACCCCACAGGTACTGGCACAGCCTCCGGTACCGGCATCCCCCGGGCCGGCATCTCTCCGGTACCGACATCTCCCGGTATCGGCGCCCCGCTACGGCAGCGGCACTCCCCAGGCGCAGCCCTTACCTCTCTGTCTCAGAGTCGCTAGACACTTCCTCGTCGGCGGGCCGACCGGCCGTCGCCCGCGCTCTCCCATCGGCGCCCGGTGCCTGCGGAACAAAATGGGGCGATCGACGGGAGGGGACGGGAATGGGGACGAGCGCAGCAAAAGCTCCACGGCGGCGACCCCGACGAGGCAGCCCTTCCTCTCCCGCCTCCCTGTCTCGCTCTGGCCCGGCCCTTACCGCCGGCCGCGGCCGCCGCCGTGCCGCCGCCCCGCGCGGGGCCTTGGCCCGCCTGCCGCCCGCCGCCGCCGCCATGCTGCCGCCGCACGTGCGCCCCGCCGGCCGCCGGCGGGGCTCAGGCCACGCCCCCGACAGCGCCTATTGGCCGTGGCCGGCAGGATCCCGCCTCCTATTGGCCCTGCGGCACCGCCTCCCGGTCCCGGAAGCGCGGCCTGCTCCCGTCGGAGGCCGCGCTGTCACTCTGGTGTGACGTCACGTGCCCGCCCCGCCCCATGGCCCCGCCTCCACGTTTTGACCACGCCCCCTGGCGCTGCCCCCGCCCCTCCGGTCCCGGGGCCGGAGTGCCGCCGGCAGGGAGCGGCCACTCGTGCCGGGGACCCGCACCCGGGACCGAGACCGCTTCTCAGAGCCCCAGGGCCCCCAGCGCTGCCTCCTCTGCCCCCCGTGGCCCTTGGGGCCCAGTCCTGCAGCTGGCAGACCCCGTGGTGACAGTGACAGTGGGTTGGTATTTCCGAAATCATGATCAACTCGTTCTGCCCCTCAGGGACCCTCAACCAGCCTCCTCTGTCAGGCATGGCCTCTGCTCCCTTCCCATGACCTTTGTGGAGTTCCAGGGACCCGTCCTTGGCCGTGCTGTCTGTCTGGGATGGGTGATGCTCTAAAGAGCTAAAAACCGCTTTTGTCAGAAATTTTATTATGTACAAACAATCTCTTTTCTCTTTGGCACAGGGGGAGTCAGGGAAGGACACTGGGAATGCCCTGCACTGGTCTCTGCAAGGCAACAGGCCTAGGGAGAGCCTGTCCCAGCCTGTGCAAATGGATGCACCAGCTGGGCAGTGATGCTGCCCTCAGGCTCAGCACCCCAGAGCATGATAAGAGCAGCCGCCCTCTCTGGCTGGAAGCCTGTCGAGGCTACAAAGTTTTGGTCTTGGTGGCCCCAGGCTGCTGTGCAGCTGCTGCTCAGGCTCTGAGGCTGCAGGAACCCATGCCAGGGGCAGTGCGGAAGGAGCTGGGTGGACAAGGAACCCACCCATCACCTCCCCATCCATCCGGGCAGCAGCAGCAGAAAGGCAGCTGTGGTCATGGAGGGGAGCTCTACCTAGGAACTGAGCAAGCTAGAACTCACGGGGACACATCTGAAGGGTCCAAACTGCAGGGCCCAAAAGGCTGGCCAGTTTGGAAATCCTGCCTTGGCCTCATCTGTGTCCTGGTCGTGCAAGTGAAGGAGCTGTCCTGCACCTTCTGCTTCATCATCTTCTTGGTGGTGCCCTCTGTAAGCCCCATCACGACTTGATGGACACGGAGGGAGAGCTCCCACACAGTGTATCACTCCCTGGGGAGGAAGAGAGGGTGTGAAGATGGACATCCCCAGAACAGCCTTGCGCAGCCCTGCTCCAGAAGGGAGCGCAGCTGCAGCACCGCACGTCTGCCCAGTGGGGCTCGGTGTCCCTGGGACTGGAGGCCCTGCGGAGGGCTGGGCAGGTCAGGTAGGGTGTGCCGCCGTCCTGCCACGGCCAAGGGTCGGTGGCTCCCCGCGGGAATTTGGGAGCGGCCCGGAGCCGTGCGGGCAGCGCGGGGCCCCGGCCGGCCGGGCGCTGCGTCCTCCGGCCGCCAGAGGGCGCGGCGGGGCGGCGCGGGGCGGAGGAAGTGACGGCGGCGGCGGGGCCGAAGAACGGTACGGGCGGGACCGGGCTGGGCCAGGGCAGCGAAAGGGGACAAGGGCAGGGAGGGCTCAGTGGCGGCCCAGTGATGGGCCAGTGATGGGTCAGTGACGGGTCAGTGGTGGGTCAGTGATGGGTCAGGGTTGGGTCAGTGGTGGGTCAATGGTGGGTCAATGGTGGGTCAATGGTGGGTCAGTGGTGGGTCAGTGTTGGGTCAGTGTTGGGTCAATGGTGGGTCAGTGACGGGTCAGTGGTGGGTCAGTGGTGGGTCAGTGTTGGGTCAATGGTGGGTCAGTGACGGGTCAGTGGTGGGTCAGTGGTGGGTCAGTGATGGGTCAGTGGTGGGTCAGTGGTGGGTCAATGGTGGGTCAATGGTGGGTCAGTGATGGGTCAGTGGTGGGTCAGTGTTGGGTCAGTGTTGGGTCAGTGATGGGGTCAGTGGTGGGTCAGTGGTGGTGGGGTCAGTGGTGGGTCAATGGTGGGGTCAGAGATGGGGTCAATGGCAGGTCAAACGACAGGTCAGTAATGAGGTGAGTGTTGGGTCAGTGGTGGTCAGTGAGGGTCAGTGGTGGCGTTCAGGAGGTGCAGCCATGAGGTGGGAGCAGCGGTCAGCTGGGTGATGCCGTTTCAGTGTCTGTGTGTGAGCGCTCTGTGGTTTGGAGCAATCGGGGTGCAGGCAGGGTGAGTGCCCTGTGTGGGGGTGCAGCGTGGGAAGTGGGGGGTGCTCTGTGGGGCCCTGGACAGATGTGTCATTCACACCGGGGAAGCAGAACCAGGCGCTGTGGTTGGTCATGAGCCTGGGCTGCTTCCTGCTGCACTGGCACCCGGGGCAAAGGAGCCAGCAGCAGCGGGCAGGGTGAGTGTGAGCAGCGTGAGCGTGAGCAGGGTACAGGTGTGAGCAGGGTGAGCGTGAGCAGGGTACAGGTGTGAGCAGGGTGGGTGTGAGCAGTGACTGAGCAGGGTGACTGCGGGCAGGGTGAGTGCGGGCAGGTGGTGGCAGGCAGATGCTGTTGGAGTCCTGGCACGGCTTTGCTGGGCAGGCGGAAGGAAACCATCACCTACTCAGGAGTGCTGGTGGGGTCTGGCCTCTGAAGGGGACAGTACAGGCTGGGCTGTGAGTCAGTTGTCTTGGAGCTAGGGGGGTGACCCCACCATGCCTCCTGGGGGCACCTAGGGTGTGGGAAGACAGACTCAGGCCCTCCTTAACCCCCAGAGGGGAAGTGTGGCAGTTTGCTCAATCCTAGTTAATCAACTGGCGTGGTGGTTCCTCCTGCCTTCTGCCTGCGGCTTCTCCTTTGCAAGGGGAACTGCCAGGCTGAGAGAGGGGACCCCACAGCATGCTGTAGGATAGGGGTTTTCTGACCCCCTCAGAGGCTATTTGGGTTTCTCAGAATGCCGACTCTGAGGACATGTGTGATGAGCTAGCTGGTCTGATGGGTGCCAAGGTGGCAGAGCTAGTGGCAGGGGCTGGAGAGGAGGCAAGGCCAGCACTGTGCCTCCTGCCCCTCAGCTGATTTGGCAGTGCTAGACCTTGCTGCAGGTCTCATGGCATGATTTCCTGGAGCTGGCACCATGTGCCATCTCCCTGCCATGAATGTCTTGTTTGACCTTGGACCCGCCAAACCTCCATGAACTCATCTGGCTGTGCCAGAGGGGAACTGTGCCTGTACTGGGGCCAGTGGCGGGCTGGGGGGAACACACGCATGGTCTGTGCCTTACTGCCTCTAAGCTGTGACCTGCTTGGTTTCCCGTCAGTGAGAAGAATGGGTTCTGTGTCAGAGGAGCTCAGCTTGGTCCCCTTGCACCAGAGGCCGGAGCTGCTGGAAGCCTGTGCCAAGCTGCTGGGCGAGGAGTGGGGGAAGAGCCGGGCGTCGCGGCTCCACACGCTCCAGCGCTCCTCGGACGCCTTTCCCGCCTGCCTGCTGCTGCTGCGGAGCCGGGGCCCCAGCGAGACCCCCGCCGCCCGGGAGGGGCCCTGCGAGCTCGTGGGCCATGCCCGACTCTCCCGCGTGGTCAGCCGTCCCCATGACCTCTTTGTGGAGAGCGTGGTGGTGGCCCGGGCGCTGCGGGGCCAGGGCTATGGGCGGCGGCTGATGGAGGCCACTGAGCAGTGGGCCCGGGCCCGGGGCTTTCGCTGCCTGCACCTCACCACCCATGACAAGCAGCATTTCTATGCCCACCTGGGCTTTGTCCTGGGTGAGCCGGTGCAGAACGTGGCCTTTCTCAGCCCGGCTATATCCTCTGAGGTGCTGCGGCTCTTCTCCGCCCCTTCTGGGGCTGCCACTGCCACCACCACCAGGCCATGGGTACCCGCTGCCCCCCCGCCGCCCCTCGCCGTCCCCCCACCGCCTCCCCCACCGACTGTGAGCTGGGCGAGGGGTGTCCTGGCTGAGAGCAGCGAGCAGAGCCTCCTGGAGTCCCCACACCGCGATGCCAAAGGGCTCCCCATCTTCTGGATGAAGAAGGACATCTGAGGGGCTGGGGCCCCGAGCCGGTGATTAAAAGCAGTGCGGGCGGGAGCTGCCCGCCGCAGCACTGCCTGACTGCCTGCCATTCTTCAGGGCTGGCACCAGCTCCCCCAGCCTCCATGGTTCACCCTGGCCCCATTGCTGGGTGCGAGGGAGTGCTGGCAGGGAATGGGCAGAGTTCCCGTACCCTGCCCTACCTGGGCATGCTGCCTCTGCTCCCGCCTGGCCCCCAGCTCACCTGGCTGGGGCTCTGGGACCACCAGCATGGTGGGGAGCCAGGCGCACCCGAGGCTGTGGGGTTGGCACCAGTCCCTGGGGCACTGCCCAGTCCCACCAGTGTCTCCTCTACTCAGGATTTGCTGTGTGGCAGCTGGAGCTGACGGGAATGTGGTGGCCTCCAGCATGCCCACAGCTGTCCTCACTGAATAGTCTAGGGAAACTGAGGCACAGGATGGCTGGGGAGGCACTGTGGGAGTAGGGCATGGTGGTGGGGCTGCAGAATCGGGTCCCCTGCACTGCACAGTGAAGGGGGCAGGTGGCCAAACCCCCACTAAGGCAGCCGGCGTCAGTGAAGGCCAGAGGCATGGGAGCGGGAAGGTCAGAGAGAGCGTCCGGCCTCGCGACGAGGGATTAGCACTGTCCTTGCTGCATCACGCGGCCCTGGGCCCATTCCCTGCCTAATCCCCTCATTCTGGGCAGCTGGCCAGTGCCGGGCAGGGGCACCAGACCCCTCTGGCCCTCCCTGGGCTGTGAGGGACAGAGCTGCCCCTTTGGCCCCACCATGCCTCTTGTGGGGGACTCAGTCCTTGAGCAGGTCACGCAGCCTGGCTCAGCACTGTGCTGAAATGGGGACCAGGGAGCCTTGGTGCCTCCACTACAGGCAGGACTGGGAGGCAGCAGGGAGATGGAGGCACCAGGGTCAGTGGTTTGCAGTGCCACTCCAGAACTGTGCCATGGCTGTGGTGGTGCAAGCAGGATCTCAGCACCAGAGCAGCAGGCAGAGGTAACACTGGCAGTGCTTAGGCAGGAGTGGGTCTCAAACCCCCAAGTGTACCCAGTCCTGTCAGGTTTTGGGGTGGGCAGCATGTGCTTGCAGGACAGCCCAGCCCTTGTGGCCAATCCTAGTCCACCATGTGCCAGGGGGCAGTGCCTACATTGCTGGAATGCCCACTGCATCCTGCAGCCTCAGCCCCATGGCTCTCCTTTCCTTGCAGGGTGCCGGCCCCGCAAGCAACTGGTGAGGCGGGATGGTGCTGGTGCTGGCACTGTGGGCCTGCCTGGCACTGGGCACAGCCAGTGAGGAGAGCCCGGCACCCGAGCCCCTGGCAGGTGGCCAGCCCTTTGCCGTGGTGTGGAACGTCCCCACCGGGCGCTGTCAGCACCGCTTTGGCACGGGGCTGCCCCTCAGCGACTACGGCATCGTGGAGAACCAGGGTGGCCACTTTGCTGGCCAGAACATCACCATCTTCTACAAGAACAAGTTTGGGCTGTACCCCTACCTGTCACAGCACGGTGTACCCCATAATGGGGGCCTCCCCCAGCGTGTCTCCCTTGACGCCCACATCAACAGGGTGGCTGAGGACATCCGCCTCCTCCTGCGACCTGCTTTCCATGGCTTGGCCGTGGTGGACTGGGAGGAGTGGAGCCCTGTGTGGGCCAAAAACTGGGGAGCCAAAAAGATGTACCGGACAGCCTCAGAGCAGTGGGTGCAGGACCAGTACGGCATCCTGCCGGCACGGCAGCAGCACCGACTGGCCCAGCTGGAGTTTGAGCAGGCGGCACAGGCTCTAATGGAGGAAACACTTCAGGTGGGCCGAGCCCTGCGCCCTGGGGGGCTCTGGGGTTTCTACCGCTTTCCCGACTGCCTCAACAGCAACTGGGCCAAGGAGGCAAACTACACCGGGCAGTGCCAGCCGGCGGAGGTGCAGCGCAACAACCATCTGGGCTGGCTCTGGGCCACATCTTCCGCCCTCTACCCCAGCATCTACCTGCCGCTGGCACTGCCGCCCGCCCTGCGCCGCCGCTACGTGCACCACCGGCTGCGCGAGGCCCTGCGCGTGGCCGCCTTCGGGGCCGACGGCCTCCTGCCCGTGATCGCCTACTCCCGCCTCTCCTTCCGCCGCTCCTCCCGGTTCCTGCAGCTGGTAAGCGCTGTGGGGCCGCAGCTGGCCGCGGGTGCGATGCGGGGTTTTGGTTGGCACAGGGACAGAGGCTGTGTCCCCCAGACGGGTCACGTCTCTGTTCCTGGCAGGCTGACCTGGTGCACACCATCGGGGAGAGCGCGGCACTGGGAGCGGCTGGACTGGTGCTCTGGGGAGACATGTCGTACTCCCACTCGGCTGTGAGTATGGCCCCCCGCAGCACTGGAGGCAGTGGGCAGCAGGAGATGGTGTGGGACGTACGGGGTGGCCACATCCCCCAGCCCACCAGGGAGGGCTGGCCAGGTCTTTGTTGCTGTGGCGGGTTCTCACTCGTGCTTCCTCCCCAGGAAAGCTGTGCCAGCCTGCGCCACTACCTCGTGTCCACCCTGGGTCCCTACGTGGCCAACGTGACGGCAGCAGCCCGAGAATGCAGCTATGGGCAGTGCCATGGGCACGGGCGCTGTGTGCGCCGGCAGCCCCACGACCTGGGCAGCCTCCTGCACCTTGGCCCCGGTGCTGGCCCGCGGGCTGCCTTCCGCTGCCACTGCTACCGTGGCTGGGCAGGTGAAGGCTGTGCCCAGAGGGTACGGCTCAGCCCTGCCACCTCCTGCCAGGTGCCCGCCCACGCTCACAGCCTCTATGGGTACAAGGATCTCACATCCTCTGACACCTGCCTGCCACAGGGCACGTGGGGCTGGTGACAAAGGCCAGGGACCACCATGGTCCCCTACTCCAGCAGTGTTGCTGCTGGCACTTCCTAAATAACCTAAATAAATTCTCCTGGCACAGCTGGCATGGTTTTTGTGGCAAAGCTGGGGGACTCTGTGGTGTCCCCATGTTGGGCACAACTGCCATTGCTGCTGAAAGGCAGCACAGCCCCCAGTTTGCCTCTGGATGGGTCCAGCAGTGAGTCAGTTTTCCTGAATGGGCTCTGCCCTGATCCCATGAGCTGGCAGCCCCTTTACCCTGGGAAAGGGGGCCTGGGGCACTGCCACAACCTGCTGTCCCTTTGCCACTGGCACTGTGCTGCCAGCAGCCCTGACCACGCCACCAGGCCCCCCTCCCCATAGCTATTTTTATCGCCCCCCAACCGTGTTTCTCACTGTCCTATTTTAAGCGGCGCAGTTGGCGCACCGGGAACCCAGTGCCCAGCTCCTGGGGGCCCTGCACCGCCTCACTGCCCGCTCACACTGCCCAGGCACAGGGAGCCATGCCCAGGGAGGCTGCAGAAGGTACACTGGGGAGTGGGCTTGGGGCTGCTGGGGGCTCTAGAACCCCAGGGGATACCAGGCGATGCAAGGCTGTGGGGTTGGGATGGACGCAGTGGACAGATGGTGATCTCTGCCATGGGGTCTTTGGGCAGAGATGCCTGCCCAGGGAAGAAGGGGGTCCTGGAGGGCTGCAGGTGTAGGGCAGCAGGGTTTGGGAGGGTACAGGCAGCTGGCATGCACAGCCCCCTGTGCCAAACCTATGTGACCAGCTGTTCCCCCCCACCTGGGGCAAGTGGGTGCAGGGCTGATGTGGGTACCTGTGGAGCAGTCCCTGGCCAAGGGTAGGGCTGTGGGAAGGGTCTGAGAGGACCCTGGGTACCACCTGAGGCCCCCCAACCCTAATGCCTGCCAGCCCTGTGGATGACACACAGTCTGGACAAGCAGCAGCTCGGCGCCACGCTGCCCTGCGACACGCCACTGACCCCGGGAGGGATTGGGAGTGGGCACAGTGCCAGCCTGCCATGCTCTGCCAAGGGCACAGTGCGTGGGCCCTGCCCACTGCTCAAAAATACATAAATACCTAGAAAATAATCTTTTCCCTCAACCCCAATGCAGGCACAGTTGTTTCCCAAAACAGTGCTGGAGCCTACTTCCAAAAAGCCCTCCCAGTCCTATGCGATGTGCTCACTAGGGCAATGGGCCCCCTGGCACAGCATACAGCCCACATCTCCATCTGTGCACCCCCAAGCAGCACAGTATCTGCAGGGGAAGCTGGGCCACACCACAGAATGGCACTGCCCTGCACCTGCCCACCAGCTTCCAGCTGGCCCTTGGAGCCCCAGTCAGTCCCACAGTGCCTGGGCTATCCTGGCTGGGGGGTGGCACATTCCTGCCCCCAAGCCAGGGCCAGATTCCAGCCCCACTAACAAGGCTCCGGGATCATGGCCACCAGGCACCCGCTAACTGCTCTGATGACAGCGGTGGGGCCAGGGGGGGACACAGCCAGTGCTTGCCCACTGTGGCTGCAGGGCTGGGCCAAAGGAACACCAGTCTTGGCTGCCTGCCCTGGTGCAGCACCAGGCTGCCAAGGCTGACATCCCCCTGACAGGGCTCTGGTCGCACAGGGGTGCCCAGGGCAGGCAGAGGCTGTGGGCAGGGCACAGGCTGACCCTTTGCCTCTGTTCCAGCAGACAGCACGGGAAGGGCTGAGGGTGCTGCGCCGGCAGAGCCTGGGGACCCTGACAGCAGTGAGTCTGGAGCCATCAGCCTGCGCCCCGTGGAGTCCATCAGCGACCTGTACTGGGCCTCGGGCGGGCACAAGGGCACAGAGGGTGAGAGCACTGCAGGGGGACTGAGCAAGTCCGGGCTGTGCCCGTGGCCAGGCTCTGACCCCTTCTCTCCCCTGCCTGCAGGCAATGGCCCGGCTCCCTCCAGCAGCCTGCACCGGCCTCCACCTCGGCCCGTGTCCCCCGTGCCCCCGGCGCTCCTGCCCACCCTGCGCCCCGTGCCCCCCGCCAGCTCCTGCCCTTGCCTCGGCCCTGGCCACCCCCTGCTGCTGGCCCTGCTGGCACTCCTGGCACTGTCGAGCCTGGTCCTGGCCACACTGGCCATCTACCTGAGTGGTACGTGGCACTGGCGGGGGGGGAGATGGGGAATTGTGGGGGGCCGACCTGCCCGCCCTCAGCACGCTCCCATCCTCTCCCCGCAGTCCTGCAGAGCCAGTCGGTGCGGGCGCTGGCCCAGTGGCTCGAGAGCCAGGAGGACGCCGTGCACCAGCTGCGGGCAGCCAGCAGGCAGCTCTGGGCTCGCCTCAACGCCAGTGCCCAGCCTGGCGGGCACCGCTGAGCTGCTCCTGGTCCCACCACGGGCTCTGGGTCGCCACGGGAAGGGGCACCGAAGGGCAGGAGGGGGGAGCAGGCAGCCTTACCCACTGAGACCTGGCAGCATTGCCCCTTGGGGCACAGGGGCAATCCCGGACCCTGTCCCAGACTGTGAGAGAAAGAAACTGGGCTGTAAGGACCTGCATCCGCCCCAGTGACAGCCCTTCCTCTTAACAAGGCAGAAGGCATACTTTATTTAGCCTTTTAATTACCTCTTACAATCATAGTCTTAGAAAATCACCATGATAGATACATTCCCAGGGTGGCAGGCACTGCCAACTGGCATGGCCCCATGCCCGCCTAGGCAGTGGCCCCCCTGTAATTAATTTCCCACAAGATTACTATTTCATATAAAGCATTTGGCTGGAAAAGGGCTGAGAGTGGGCAGCTGGCAGGACTGGGCAGAGCTTCCCACTCCACACTGCCCTGCCACCATCACTGATGCCAGGCTGGCTAGGGAGGCAGGGGCTGTACCCAGCATGGCAGGGTGGAGAGAATGCTCCTGCCACAGGCACAGACACCAGGACCAGCTGCTCTACAGCCCTGCACATCTCTGCCCTCCTACCCACCCTTCAGGCTGTGCCAGGCCACCCTGGTGCCCCTGCAGGACTGGGGAGGGTATACACGAGCCCTGCCACTGAAAGGGGCTGCTGGAGCCTGGGTTAGGCCCCCTCCCACTGTGCCACATGGACCCCCAGCCACAGAGCAGGCACATGGCAGCATGCCACCACCTCCCCCTGCTCTTCTTTTATCCTTCCTATTTCTTGGTTAAAAAAATAAAAGACGGGGCAGCCCCGCCTTGGGGCAGCTCCAGGCATTAAATACTCTGCTGTACATGAATAAAAGCCCGAGGGCTGGGGGCACCTGCCCCTCACAGTGCTGGGTCTGCAGTCCAGGTGGGCTGGGGGCTCTGCCCCCCTCTGCCCATCACAGCACATCCGCCCGCTTGTCCCGCACGCGGCTCCGGGCTTTTGTGCGGGCTTTGAAGGCAGCCGAGTTGTAGAGGTGCTGGAAGGAGAGGGAAGGAGAGATTAGGGTTTGGGATGCCCCTCTGCCCACCTCTCCAGCAGTGCCCACCACACTCTGGCACTCAGGCACTCAGTGGGAGCCCCGATGGCAGAGGAGGGGACTGTGGGCACACATCTGGGAGGTGGCACCCACCTTCTCAAAACGGGAGACCTTGCTGGCTTTCAGAGCAGCCGCATCCAGCACCAAGGGGGGCCCGAGGCCGAAGATCTCCCGTAGCAGCTCATTGTTCTGTGAAAGGAGGGGTCTGTCAGCACCCACCAGCACCAGCCCAGCACTCCCTGGTGCATCTGCCCAGCCCATACCTGGAGGTGGTGGTGGATGCCAGAACCCAGCACCTCCTTAAAGGCTTGGTAGGTGCGCTGGCGTGCCCAGCTGTCCAGGTACATGCACTCCAGGCCAAATCGGATGGTCTCCTCCTGGTACTCCCCACTCTGAGCAGAGAGAGGGGCACCAGCAATAACCTGGACACCAGCCCTATGTGTCCCCTGGCTCTCCAGACAGGAAACATCAGGCAGCTGGGAAGCAGCCACACAGTGGCAGGACAGGGCAGCACCAGGCTCCGGTACCTCAATGAAACGCAGGATGTCCCGGAAGATGGATCGCTGCCTCCGTCGGTCTGTCTTGGCTCGGTACTTGTTGCTCTCAGTAGCCAGGACCTTGAGTTGGGTACACAGGAACTCTGTATCTTGGTGGCACAAATCCTCCTGCCAAAAAACAGAGGATTTAGAGGGAAGAGCACTAGGCACTGCCCACTGCCATGGCCAGGACAGGGCTGGGGAATCACTGGGGCTAGCCCCTCTGCCAGGGTGCCTGCTAGTGACACCGGTCAATGCCAGCTCGGCCAGGGCATGTCAGGGTGTCATAGTAGCTCCCTCCCTGCTGCCTGGTTAGTGCTCACCCACTGCTCCCATTGCCACAGCCCATGCCTTACCTCCAGGTCCTGGGCCAGCTCGAAGAGCAGTGCAATGGTTTCCCCAGCCAGGATGCGCAGGGCAACGCTGCTGCTGGTCAGCAGTGGGGGCAGCTGCAGCCAGTGACTGGGACAGGGAGGCAAGAGGGCAGTCTCAGTGGCCAAGCACTGCCCCAAGAGCTCAGTACTCCACAGCTGGCTGCCCCACACCAGCCTCCACTCACTTCACACCCCACTCACTTGTCCAAAATGCTCCTGAGGTGGGACGGGGGGCAGATGGTGAGGAGCAGGGACCATGACTGGAGCGCGCTGCAGTGCAGAGGCCCGTGCTGGGCAGGTGCTGAGCCCCCTTCGCCTGTACTGGGGGGGCTGAAGATGCCCTCCAAGCAGGACAGGCATGAAACCAGGTCCTGGAGAGAAACTTTGCCAGTCAGACCACAGCTGCCATGGAGATGCCACACTGAGCTGTGCACTGGGGACCAAAGGGGACCCACCATACCAAGGGGGACCAAGGGAACCCCCCCCAAGGGGTGCCAGGAGCCCCCTGGGACAGGAGAGGCTACTCCACCCACAACACCCCATCTGCTGGCTCCCCCCAGCTCAGCTCCAGGCTGCCCAGGGAAGGGGCCTGGGCTGTCACTCATGTGCCCGTACCCCTGCTCCAGCTCAGCTCCAGGCTGCTCTGGCACTGTGGGCTGAGGGCAGGTGGCATGGCAGCCCCTGGGTGCCCTCTTGCAGGGGTAGGATGACACCCAGGTGCAGTTACCTCGAGGTCAGCAGCGGCAATGTAGCAGCACATGCCCAGGGCCGTGGCACACTGGCAAGAGAAGTGAGGGAAACGCAGTCAGATCAGGCCAGCTGGGTCATGCCGGGCCTGATCCAGCACCCAGCCAAGGGCCAGCCGGGTTGGGGCGCCCCTGCTTTGCCCCACTGCACTCCATAGCGCCCAATCCTGTCACCCTCCCGGGACTGCAGGGGCTCCCGAAGGCATTGCCTGGGCTCTCCCCAATACGGAGGCGTCCCCGGGAGGAAAGGGGCCAGGCCTTACGCTCTGCCGGGCGCTGGGGCTGGCTGTGCTGTCTGTCAGGACGCTGACGAGCAGGGGCTTCAGGCTGCGGAACACCTCTTCTCCCTCCGGGCCAGAGCCCATCTGGAGGCAGAGGAGGGTGAGGACGGTGCCCGCCAGCGCCTGTTCTTCCCCTTTACCTGTGGGCAGCACGAGAGACCTCCCTCAGACACGGCTCACCGGCCCCGCCGCCCTCCGCCCGCTGCACCCTGACCTTTCTTGAGGCACTTCTCCAGGGAGTCGGTGAGCGTGAGGCGGCGCTCCAGCAGGAACTCGGACAGGGTTTTGGAGGACAGGGCCAGGCGCAGGCTCTGCAGTGCCGCCTGCCGCGCCTTGGCGCTGCGAGACACGGCGGGACGTCACGGGCTGGGGGATCCCGCGACGGGGCACGTCCCTGCCCCCGGCTGGCAGCGCTGGCAGGGGCCGGCAGCGTGCCCGGAGCGCCCACGGGGGTGACGGCCGCTCCTCACCTCTTGTCCAGGAGGTTGTCCATGTGCTCTTTCAGCCTGTCCTCTACCTCCTCCTCCTGGCCTTGCTCATTCGCCGCCTCGCTCCCTGCTCGGGCGGCAACACGTGAAGCCGGGAAGCCCGAGGGCGGGGGACACCGCGACCCACGTGGGGGTCACCATGGGGTCCGCGTGGCTCACCTGGTCCCTCGTCAGCGGGGCTGGCGCTCTCGCTGGCACTGCTGCAGTGGCTCAGCACCTCGCTGCCGGCCTCCTCCTCGCTGCCGGGCGAGCTCGCCCGGGCGCTGCCGGTGCCGCCTGCGGGGGTTCGGGGCAGACTCGAGTGAGCCCGGCGCTGCCAGCCCGGCCATGTCACACGCGGCCCCGACCCCCCGGTCCCCTCGCCCGGGCCCCCCCAACTCACGGCGCGCGGCGCGGCGGGAGCGCGGCATGGCCGGCGCGCGCGGACCCCGCGCCCCGCCCCCGCCGGGACGGCCCCGCCCCCGCCCCGCCCCCTGGGCGCGCCCCCGCCATCTGCGCATGCGCAGCGGGACCTGCCCGAGCCCCGTGTCCCCGTCCCTGTCCCCGTCCCTGTCCTTGCCCGCCTCCCTGCCCCTTTCTCTGACCCTCTCTCTGCCCCTCTCCCTGTCCAGGCGCTATGTTCATCCCTGCTCCCTCAGTATCCCTGCCCATGTCGCTGCCCCTCTCCCTGTCCTGACGCTATCTTCATCCCTGGTCCCTGATAGGAAAGATGCCTACTGATGTCTTTACAAACAATTCGATGGGTGAGGGTCTTTAGGAGAAATAGGTGTTCATGTCTTTGAAATGGGTCTTCATGTCTCTACTAACCTTAAGCCACCCAGGTTTGGCACAGAACCCAGACAGTTTGACTACAGCTTGGATTCCTGAACTGTAGGACAATAGACAAATGGGTCAGCACAAAGTCCGTTGCAGAACTCAGCCTGAACTTCTGAACTTCAGGGGAAAATGACAGGTTCAAGGAACATGTGGGTGAGGGTTCAGGAAGGCTGTACCTTCCTAGTACCTCAACCAATGGGGAAAGGAAGAGGGCAACATGCGGCCGGGAGTTAGGATGAAAGGAGGCTGCATCATCTAGCATCAGGAGAGAAATTCCGTGGGGGTATGGCTCAGTGGAGTCTCCCTCTTTATTCAAATAAAGTTGCAGGACTCCTCTGTCTCCTTTATGGACACTGGCTTTTCCTAATGTGATTTTCTGCACATCCCTGCCCCGTCTCTGTCCTGGCTCTATCTTCATCCCTGACCACTCACTATCCCTGCCCATATCCCTTCTTCTGTCCCTGGCCCTGCCTGCATCTCATTAGGAAAATCTCATTCCCTAAGTAAAGTACCAATTAGTCTTTCTAGTATGAAATGGTTTGGCCTTTACTAAGATCCATATACCCCCTATTATGCTGTACACTGCATAGCTGTGGCTGGGTGGGCAGGCAGATAAGGCTGACAGCCTGGGCCCTCCAAGACCTCCCTGAGACCCTCCTATCATCTGGCCTCACAGATAAGTACCCCTTGACGTAGTGAGACTGACTCCAGACTGACTCCAGAGAAAAGAAGGATGCCAAAGCCATAGAATTGCACTGGCTTTACAAAGCCAGCAGGCTTTGTAAATGGGGACAGCAGGGAATTCATGGAGCCTTGTTGTACCCCAACACTTGAAGGGTGCAAGAGCCACATGTGAACTACATTTGGGGTGCTTCAATTTGGCTGGGACAGCCTCTGGGTGTGAATAAAGAATGTCTCTTGTCATGCTCATCTGGTGTCCTGGTCTTGCTCCTCAGGCTGCACGGGTCAGGTGTGAAATGTTCATGACACCCGTCCCTGCCCACAGCCCTGCTCCTGCCTGTAACCCTGTCCCCAGTGCTGGTCCTCTCCCTGCCTCTCCTCCTAATATCCCTGCCCCTGCCTGTATTCCTGCCTTGTTGCCACCCAATACTAAGGGCACACCTATCCCTGCTCCTGCCTGCATCCCTGACCTGGCCATTTGCTGCTGCTGCCAATCACAGAATCATGAATCACAGGGTTGGAAGAGACCTTTAAGATGATCGAGTCCAACCCAGCCCTAACACCTCAATTAAACCATGGCATTGAGTGCCACATCCAGTCTTTTTTTAAACACATCCAGGGATGGTGACTCCACCACCTCCCCGGTGACTCCACCACCTCCCGAGTACTTTATCACTCTTTCCGTAAAAAACTTTTTTCCTAATATCCAACATCTCTACTCCTGTCCTTGTCCCTGCTCGTGACTGTATCCCTGTAACCCTGCCAATCTCTCCTGTTTTATCTGTACCCCTATCCCTGTCCCTGACCCCAAATGAACCCTATCTCCCACTTATTCATATCCCTGCCCCTGCTGCTGACCTTTCACTGCCCCATCCTTGTCCCTATTCCTTCCCCTTCCCCACAGCCTCTACCTGTCTCCTGCCCATGTCCTGACCCCCTGCCCCTTTTTGCTCCTGCCCCCATTCCCTATCCTGTTCCTCTTTCCATTTTTGCCAGCCCCTGCTCCCAGGAGCACACTCCCCCTCTGCCTACAGCCCCCGCCCATCCTCCTGCCCTGCCTGACCCTGAGCCGAGTTCCCAGGTGTGAGTTTGTGTTATTTGCTCTTCCCAGTTTATTTGGGCCAGGGGGCAGTCGCGGGTTCCTCTGCACTTTCGTTTCCAGCTTGGCAGAGGCAGAAGCTGAAATTGCGTCAGGAACAGAAACTGAAACTCCCAATCTCCCAGCTTAAGACAGCACGGGCTGCAACATCCTACTCGTACTACCTGCTGCCTCCTGCTCCCGGGATCGAGGGGCACCGCGAGCTCTGCTGATGCTGCACCGGCCGCATCCCACTGCAAGGGAGGGCACCAGCCTGCCTGGTGATGCTGGCATCAGCCGTGTCCCACTGACGGTGTTGACACCAGGACCCTCGGTGAAACTGGCTATGTCTTCATCTCATTGCCTACAGTGATGCCAGGGCATGTGCTGACACTGGTGACAGCCTCATTCCATTGCCCGTAGTGACACCAAGGTAGCTGGTGGCACTGGCCACATCCCATTGCCTCTGCTGACACCATGGCACAGCGTGGGCCATGTCCCAGCACTGGCTGTGCCCCAGCCCGGGCACTTGAGCCGCCAGAGGGGGACTGGTGCCTGCGGTGGGGCTCTGCCTTTGTCCAGCTGGGCACCCGGGGCAGACCCTGTGCCACCGAAGGCACCGGGGCTATGAGGTCCCACAGCAGCCCAGAGCCAGCCTGCAGGCAGCTGCCTCTCTGCCACCGCCACCCGAGCTGGATGTCAGGGTGCCGCGCAGCCACTCCTGCCCCCTCCCAGCCCCCGCAGGGGTGGCACCGGAGACACCCGGGGCATCCAGCGGAAACGAGCCGGGGCCACCTTAAGTTCCCAGCGGTGACGCATCGGGGCGGTGGCCCGGGAAGGTTTAAAAGCTGCTGCAGACCGAAGCAGGCTGTGGGGGGCGGAGTGCTGCAGGCAGGAGTAGGTTTAGGAGGCAGCAAGTCAGAAGAGGGCAAAGGGAGCGATACACCTGTCAGCATGGATGTGTACCAGGTGGCATCCGCGAACGGGCTGAGAACAGTAAACGCCAGGGAGCTGGATGGCTGGATTGCAAACACCCTGCAGCCCAGCACAGCTTTCTCCATGCAGGTGAAAGAGACAGTGTGGCAAATCTGTGAATTCCTGAAGAGGAACTGCTTTGAGGATAATATCCACGTTCAAAAGACCGTCAAGGTGAGTGCCGCCCAGCTTGGGGGCCAGCTGACACCCCTGCAGCCACCCTTCCCATTGTCCCATGCTCCAGCTCCTGCCCTGCCTCAGTTTCCCTTGGCAGCTCCAGGAGTGGTGGCAGGCGATCCTGATGCTGGCAGTGGTGCTGAACAGGCAGGGTCTCTCTCTGCAGGGTGGATCAGCAGGAAAGGGCACAGCTCTGAAGAACAACTCTGATGCTGATGTGGTGCTCTTCCTCAGCTGCTTACCCAGCTACCAGGAGCAGAAGAACAACAGAAAGGCTATCCTGGATTTGATCATGATAAAGCTGAAGGCCTGCAGGGAGACCTTGAGGTTCGATGTGTCCATTGGTGAGCCCAGGTACAAGGGTCCTGACAGCACGCCACGCTCCCTCAGCCTTACTCTGTCCTCCAGGGAGACTAGAGAGTCCATTGATGTGGACATCCTGCCTGCCTATGATGCTTTGGGTAAGGGCTGCAGGCTGGCACAGGGATAGGCAATGATGTCAGTGCTGGGATGGCTCTCACCCTCCTTCTCACCCCACAGGGCAGGTGACCCAGGATGCCCCACCAAATGCAGAAGTGTATGTGAGGCTCCTGCATGCCTGCAGCCACCCCGGGGAGTTCTCCCCCTGCTTCACTGAGCTGCAGAAGATGTTTGTGAAGCATTTCCCTGCCAAGCTGAAGAACCTCCTGCGCCTGGTCAAGTACTGGTACAAGGAGGTGAGGGGCTGCCCAGCTTTCCCAGTTCCCAACAGACACCTATCCCAGCCAGCTCTCACCTCCATCTGTGTCTTCTCCCCAGCTGCTGAATCCACAGTACCCCAATGCTGACCTGCCCCCTAAGTATGCCCTGGAGCTGCTGACCATCTACACCTGGGAGGAGGCCACAGGCTCCTCCAGCAGCTTTGACATGGCTCAGGGCTTCCGCACAGTGCTGGAACTGCTGTGCCGGCACCGGGAGATCTGCATCTACTGGGAGAAGTACTACTCGCTCCAGCACAGAGAGATTGGTGCCCATGTCAAGGGGTTGCTGCGCAGTCCCCGGTGAGGACCATGCCCAGTAGGATTGTGCCCGATGGCCCCATGGTTGCCCAGGGCTGACAGCAATGCCCACTCTGTGTTTGCAGCCCTGTCATCCTGGACCCTGCTGACCCCACGGGGATCCTGGGCCAAGACAAGAACTGGGACTTGATGGCACAGGCAGCTGCCAGCTACTGCCGCTCACTGCCCTGCCTTGCAAACGTCCAGCCCTGGGAAGTGCAGGTAAGGCTGCCTGAGCCTGTGAGTATCATAGTCCCCCACCCCTGCTCCTGCTGTCTTTGCCCACTCGCTCTTCCGTCCCTGCAGCCAGCCCGGCCCGTGACCATTGAGGTGATGCAGCTGTCAGGCACCAAAATGAGGCAGCGTGTCAGCCCCTACATCACCATCGGGCAGCTGAAGGAGATGATCCAGCAGAACTGGGGCATCTTGCCATACAGACAGCGCCTGGCACAGCAGGAGCCAGGCAGAAACAGCATCACCCTACAGGACTGCGATACCCTGGCCATGCATGGCATCTTCTACAACACCACGCTGGTGCTGCTGCAGACTGAGCCCCAGAAGATGGAGGTCTTTGTCAAGGATGATAAGAATCGGAGCACTACCTACACGGTGCTGCCCACCGACACTGTCCGACAGCTGAAGGAGCAGATCCAGGCCCGGCAAGGGCCTTCTGCCAATGAGCAGCGCCTGACCTATGGCCGCAGGGAGCTGGAGGACCAGCACACGCTGGCACACTATGATGTCAAGCCCATGAGCACAATCTACATGCTCCTGCGGCTTCGGGGGGGTGCAGGCCCCCAGCTCCCCTAGCTCCCTGCCTGCTTGACCTCCTGAGCATTGCCCTCAGCACCAGCCCATACCCCTGTGTACCCTCCTGTCATGCTGGAAATAAATGCTTAGTAGATCCTTGTGCTGCTTGCTCTGTTGGGGACAGTGACAGGTGTCACATAGGGTAGTCAAAGGGGTTGGAGTCACCAACCCTTTCTGATGAAGGGGGACCTCGATGCCACAAGCTGCTGGGATGGCACAGGGACACAGAGCTGGAGTAAAGCAGTGCTCCCTGACCCCAGGGTGCTTGGTGGGGTCAGGGATGTCAGCCTGTTTCCAGCTGGACCTCAGAGAAAAAAACAGCTCCTTTCTCTACCCGCTCCTGCCTGCACCACTGCCTGCCTGTGCTCATGCTGGGGGCTCAAGTGTCCAGGCTGGGGGGCAGCCAGTACTGGGACATGGTTTGTGCTGGTAGCATGGTGTCACTACAGGGATGTGGCCAGTGCCACCAGGGGTCCTGATGCCAGCGCAGACAGCAGGAGGCAGCAGACTCCGAGGTCACCTTCGGTCACTGCCTTAATTGCTGCCTGTTGGCACCGAGGGAGTTTGGTTTTCATCTTCCAGAAATCAAAGTGGAGCTGAAAGCACGGGGAGCTGGAAGTCTGGGGGAAACCCATCAACCTTGGCAATGTCCCTGCAGGTCTTGTCTCCCCTCAGCCCTCCAGTGTTGCTGAACATCCCACGTCTCTAGGCTTGGGTGCCAGAGTGGGTCCGTGCTGTGGGGCTCCGGGCTGCCCCCGAGCGCTGCCTGGGGCTCTGGGTCAGACGCGGGAACCTGGGCGGCTGAATCTGCTTTATTGTGCTCAATTAGTACAAGGTCCCCTGTGCCACTGTTCTACACCCAGGGCGGTGGGTGCCACCTTTATACCCCCTAACATGTCCCCTTTATGCCCCCCTCCTCCTGCGTCCCACCAGTGCCTGTCCTGCCCCTCCGTGCTCCCACTGCTGCCTGTAGCCCTTTTGGGACCCGAGCGTGACCCTGCTGTGCCGTCCTCCCGCAGTGCCATGCTGGGGGGGGCACTGCCTGGCCCCGCAGGTTTACATTCATAATAACAGTCGTTAATAAATATTTCGGTGACTCTGCGATGCCGGCAGCCGGCTGGGTCCCCACCGGTGTTGCAGCCGGTGGCAAGGGCAGTCGGCAGCCCCTCGGGGGGCTGCTCAGCCCGGCTGCCCTCCTGCGGCCCCGGAGCTGCAGCACCCCCGCCACTGCCCACGCAGTGCTGCCGGCAGGGCGGCCGAGGCTGTGCCCCACCTGCGGCCCCGCTCCTAGGCAGAGCCCGGCGCCCGGGGCCGATCCCCGGGTCACCAGGGGGATGCGCTGCGGGGACCCCGCTCGGCCCGCGGCCCCTCGTGGGTGCGCCGGCGGCGGGCTCTGCGCGGCTCCTCACCCTGCCCGCGGCCGGGGGGGCCGGCGGGAGTGCGGGGCGGTGGCGGGGGTCTTCCCCGGCTCCAGAGCCTCTGGCAGACCTTGTCCGTGGCTCCCAGCGGTGGGCGCTCCACCAGCTGGAGGAAGTCCCGGTACCAGACCTTGCGGCCGGGGATCCCGGCGGCGAGCTGGGGATCTCCGGCAGATGCCACGCCCGTGGCCTGCCAGGCGCCGATCACCTCCAGGGAGAGCCGCAGCAGGGGCTGGGTGAAGCCGTGCTCGGTGGCGTGGCAGAGGTAGAGGCCGGCGTCGGAGCGCTGCACGCTGCGCAGCAGGACACCCCGCTCCGTCCGCACCACCCGCTCGTCCATCTGCACCTGCAGTACCCGTGGGGACGGGCGGTCAGCTCGGCACGGCACGGCGCAGTCCCACCGGCGGTACCTGGCCAGGGAGAGCCTACCTCTCGCTGCGGATCATTCAGGGTGCGCTGGTATGTCCAGAGGATGTGGGCTTGCAGGGATTTGGGGATGCACTCCAGAAAGACGGTGCTTCCCTCCACCCCGTAGAGTTGCTTCTGGGGTACGGTGTCCCGCCTGGGATCTGCAGGGACACAGCCTGGCTGTCAGCCCCCAACCATGGCAGGGTTGCCCCCAGACTCCAGCTGGGTCCCAGCTCACCTTCAGAGCAAAGCATGTTGGGGTCACCGTTGCGGACGTCCTGCCGGCGGAAACGCCTGTGGGAAGGCGATGGAGGAGCAGGGGCTGCAGCAGCGTGACCCGTGCTCCTCACCATGGCCTCGGGGCAGGCTGGCTGCCCCAGCACTGCATCCCAGCAGGCCACCTACCTCTTGGTGTTGGGCACGTAGCGGGTGCAGGTGTTGCCATCCCAGGCACAATATGGGTCCCGGGCCAGGCAGCACTCGGCACAGGCTTTGCCATAGGCACCGCAGCGGTGCAGGGGCAGCTGGGCCAGCGCTGTGGCCGAGCCAGCGTAGATCTGATGCTGGGGGAAGAGCAGAGCTGAGCACCCCCATGCTGTGGCAGGGGGCTAGGCACAGCCATGGTGGACCTGGGAATGCCCAGGGGTCCCCCCTTACCCGCTTGGAGGAGAGCTGCAGGCTGATGATGGGGGAGGCATCCTGTGGGCAGAGCATGGGCAAGAGTTAAGGATGCATGGAGCAACCTAGGGATGCAGCATTCTGGCTCCCACATCCTGGCAGCTGGAGTGCCCTGGCACAACTCAGAGCATGAACAGCATATGGAGATGATGTGGGAAAGTCTGACTGGAGGGATGTAGAACCCTGGCCCTCACCTGGAAGACCTGCAGCTCCTCCAGCAGCAGTGGCTCCATGCGGTGCCAGCTCTCCTTGGGCACTGAGACCACCTTCAGCACTGTGCCCACATCTGCAGGCAGGGAGGGGTGAGGCCACGGGTCCCAGCCGCAGCATCTCCCCGTTCTCCCTCACTGCCCCATCCCTAGGGTCACTACATGCCTGTGCCAATGAAGAGGACATCGTAGTGGCCATCAGCAGCGGTGACACGGTCCACAGCTATGCGGGTGAAAGTGTAGGGCACGGCAGCTTGCAGGAAGAGGGGGCGCTGGCCATGGGGCAAGACAGGGTTATACATCAATGGGTGGTGACGGGCAAACTGGATCACCTCATCGGGGAAGTCCTTGGTGGAGCCGAAGGTGCCAAATGTTTTGCTGGGGCACTGCAGGGAGACAGCACTGGCTAAGCAGGGTCTCACAGCCCACTGTCCCCACCCCACCAGCCGAGGCACCCCTACACTACGTACCATGCCTGGGCGGGGGTATGGCACACGCCCCTGGTATGACACCCACTGGTAGTTGGGACCTTCCTTGTGTGCAAAGGGGCCCAGGAAAGCCCGGCGGATGTCAGCCATGGTGTAGACACAGACAGCTGAGCCTTGGAAAACAGAGCTGGTGGGAGAGAGAAGGGAAAGATGTGAGGGGGCAAGCGGGGCACCACTGGGTATGTGCAGGGTCCTGGGGAGGGGGCTCGACCTGGAGGTGGAGAAGATGGCGTAGATCAGAGGGTTGCGCTTGTCTCTTGTCTGCAACAGGAAAACATCCCCTGCAAGCAGGGAAGGTGTCAGTGCTGCCAGTGTTGCCCACAGCTACACGGGTGGGGTCGCATCCCCATTTACTCACGGAGCTCATCAAAGTGGGTGTCTGCCCCATCAGGTCCTGGCACAGCACAGACCAGCCGAGCCTTCAGGAATGTCGTCCACTTGTTCACCAGGCTGCGCTGCCCACCCATATCGTTCTGCCAGGGAAAGGAGGACACTGGTGTCAGCAGCAGCAGGTGGCACCCCTGGGCACCCCGGCCCCCAGCCCACCTGCCTGTGGATGCTCTCACCCGGCAGATTTGGCCGATGCGGGCAAAACTGGTCTTGCCCAGCCCCTGCTGCCGTTCAACCGCTGTCTCACGGAAGAAGAAGTAGATCTTGTCGTCGTCGGGGTCCTCACTCTCTGGCACCCAAAAAACAGCCACGAACTTGGGCTCTGGGGACAAAGGGGCGATGCTTCCAATGCCTCCACTCTGCTCCCCAGGGACCCTGGAGTGCTTGCTGGGGTCCCAGGGGAGGGTGCAGAACCAACCCTGCCCAGCTGCAGAGCAGAGGCAGAGTGAGGATGGGATTCCACCAGACATTGTGGGTCTGGAGAGGACACAGGAATCCCTGAAATCACCCTCTGGAGGCAGTGAAGGACAGTGTACATCTGAGCCTGAAGGAGTCATTGCCCTCATGCCTCCAGGCACCAGCAGCACTGTTGTGCCAGGATGCCAGTGGCCCCCCTGCCCCCCACCCTCCCAGTCCCCAGCACTGACCGTTGAGCCAGCGAGAGTCGTGCTGCTCCGTGCGGATGGAGGGACGTCGGCCCAGGCTGCGGAAGATGGTAAAGTCACGGCCCATCAGATCGGTGGCCACCCCAGAGTAGAGCTCCTCGCCTGGCAGGCACCGAGGGAAGTGTTATAGGGGACCCCCTGGCACTCCTGTGCCACACTGCACCCAGCACCAGGCTCAGAATGCCCTTACCCACAAGGACAGAGGCGGCTGTATGCCGGGGGTCATACGGGCTCTTCCCCTTGCCATCCTCAGTGTGGTGAGGGTCCAACTTAAAAACAGGCTCCTGGAGAGGAGTAAGGATGGGAGGTGGGCAGGTGGCAGCAGCTGGAGGCTGTGGTGGTGCCAGGGGAGGCTCACTTCTGCATGCTGGCCAGCCTCGATGAAGGCACAGACTGGGTGGAAGGCACCAGTGCCACAGGCATACAGGTGGGTCCGGTTGTAGGGGTGCAGGATCTTCACAAAATTCATGCACTCGGCCTGGGGATGGAGGAAATGAAGGGTGAGGTAGTGCTGGGGCAGATCCCTGGCA
Source organism: Vidua chalybeata (assembly GCF_026979565.1). Classification (NCBI taxonomy): domain Eukaryota; kingdom Metazoa; phylum Chordata; class Aves; order Passeriformes; family Viduidae; genus Vidua; species Vidua chalybeata. The sequence goes on from NC_071541.1 coordinate 14,465,211, forward strand.
CAGTCCTGGCTTCCCACAACACACTGCATCACTCACAGTGATATCCTTGCCAGCCCAGTTGCATTCTTCTCTCCACTCCACAGGAGCCGGCCAGTAGATCTGCGGGTGGAAAAGGGGATGCTCATCACACCTGGAGCACCTGGCACTGCCCTGGCAGCAGGTCCCCCCTGCCCCGTTACCTTCCTGTCCCGCTGGCTGATGTCATCCAGGGCCAAAGAAAGGAGGTGGTTCTGAGCACCCACGAAGAGACGGCCGCGCTCCTCGTCCAGCAGCAGGGCCTCGTAGCAGCAGGAGTGCTCCAGCGAGAAGAGGCGCAGCCCATGGCGAGCCCCCAGCTCTGCCGGGACCCACCGCCACTGCTCAGCCTGGCCCCGCCACTGCCTGTCCATCTCCACTACCCTGGACACGCTCCGAGGCAGCCTGGGTCAGGCCACGGCCCCCTGCCATGCCATCCCCTCCCCCAAACCTGTCCCACTGGCTTGACCAGGTTCACCAAGCCCTTGTCTGTCCAGCATTCATCCCCATGCCAGCCCCACACCCATCCCTGTGTCCCCCGAGACTCATCCCCAAACCACTCAGCAGTGATTCCCGTGCCCCTCAGCACCCATCTCTTCACCGCTCACCCGGCAGCAGGGGAGAAGGGGCCGTTCCCTGCCCCGCGGAGCTAATCCCACCGTGGCGGGAACAAACAGCCCTTTGTCAGGCTGGGAGGAGAGCTCTTGCTGAGACCCGCCGCTGGACAAAGCCCCCTGCGCCGTGCTGGAGGCAGTGGAGTGGCCAGTCGGGACACGGCATCAGCTCTCCAGCTGGCACAACATTCCCAACAGGTATGGCACAGCTGTGGCTAGAGAGTGCCACCACGGAGCACACAGGGGTAGGAGCACCTGTGCCTGCACATGCCGGGGGCTGGGAGTGAGGTCCCCAGCGCAGGCATGGCTCCAAGGACAGGCAGGTGGCCCCTGGAGGGGCTGGCATCAGGTAAGACCATGGCAGCCAGTGCAAACACCTGATAGCCCGCAGGGAGGGCAGCAGTGCTAGAGAAGAGCCAGGGGTTTTGCACCCGTCCCACTGTGCTGCTCCCCAGGATACTCCCGTCCCTCCCTCGGGATGATGCTGGCTGCTGCTGACACGTAACCAGTGCCCCCACACCTGACCGCACGCCCCCCCCACCCTGCCCGTGTCCCATGCTCACCGGGGAAGGACAGCTTGAGGCGGGGGGTGGCAGCGGTTGGGGGGCGGCCAGCGGCGAGGCCGCGCAGCAGAAGCAGGAGCAGGAGCAGCGTGCGGCTCATGGCCGGGGTCTGGCTGATGGCGCCGCGGCTGGGGCAGAGAAACAAGACCTCAGCTCGGGTTACAGCCCCCTCCCCACAGCCCCCAGACCACGATCCCTCCCCGATGCTGCCGACAGTGTCTGGAGAGCCCTGAACATCAGCACAGGGCAACTCAAGGCACGGCAGAAGAGGATCCCCCACTGGGCTCGACCTGGTAGTTGGAGGGGATGTGAGCCAGCCACATCCCTCCTATTTTTAAGTCCCCATTAATCTAATCCCAAACATAATGGGCTTGAGAAACACCCCTCCTGCTCTGCCCATGGGGAAACAGAGGCAGCCCAGCCAAGCAGCATCCAGCCCTGCCCATGCCTGTCTGAGCCCATCTGCAGGAGTATGCTGGGCTCTGCCCATTGCTGCCTGCAAAGCACAGAGCTGTCCTATAGGAATGGGGACAAGGACGGAGCAAGCACCGAAGTGGTGACAACCAGATAGGGCACCCTGGGCAGTCAGTGGGCTCCTGAGCACTGGGCAAGCTGTACATTATGGTAGTCATGGGATCCCATGCCTCAGTTTCCCCCACTGCTATAGCTCCACCATTAGCCCTTGGCCCTTCTTGTACCACATGCAAATGGGAGCAGGATTTGGGGGCTCTGGCTAAGCAGGTGCCCACAATACCCAGAGGGGCCCATGCCAGTGTGTCTGCCACTCTGATGGGTGCCCACCAAAAGGTAGGGAAGTCCTCCTCCGGCTCTGGCAGCAGCATGCTCTCCCCTGGGGAGTGGGAGGTGATTGTTATCAGGGCACTATGCCAGAATACAGATCCCATCTTGCCCCTGGCCATGCTGCAGTGCCTTGTGCAAGGCACAAACCGAGCCATGCCAATCATCAGCCCTTGTGGGTTTCACCCGTGGCACAGCCACTGGGGCCTCACCAGGACACCAGTGCCAACCAAAGCCCCACCACAGCCCCGGGGCTCGGTGCAATCACCCCAGGCTCTGCTACCTTGCCTGAGCTGGGAACTGGATGCTGGCCTGGAGGGTCACATATCCATGGCATGGATGGGGCTCCTGCGGGCAGGGCAGCCCCCTCCAGGCTGGCCGGTGGAGGCGAGCCCGGGGCAGGCAGCGGGCAGCGGACAGGGCCTGGCTGGGCGCAGTGCCGGGTACGGCTGCCCGGTGTCCCGGCACGAAGGCGGTCGGCGCTAATGGCATTTACAGAGGCGCCGGGATGAGGCGCGGGACCCGCCGGGCTCTGGCAGCCCCGACGGCTGCCGCCAGCCGGGGCCGTGCCGGGGCACGGGGGCCTCCCGCCTGCCCTCACTTGCCGAGCGGCCCGAGCAGACCCCCGGGCGCGGACCCGCGTGGCTCTGACTCGGCCGGCACGGGGGTCGGGCGGGGTGCGGGCAGCGGCGGCAGCACCACAGACCCTCGGTGCTAACCCTGGCAGATCCAGCCCGCGAAACTCCCCGTGCCAACCCCGACTCCAGCCTTCCGGTGCCGGAGGGGACACGCACCCCGCCGCGAGCCCCCCGCTACCAGCACGGGCAGCCCCCCCGACGGCAGCGCAGAGACCCCGTCCCGGGACACTCCCCGGCCACCCCCGTACCCTGCCGGCCCGCGGCCCCCGGCACCCACCTGTGTCCCGGCTCGGCTCGGTCCGGCCCGGCCCCGCCCGCCGCGTCCGCCGGGAGGGAGCGGGGCGGCCCTGCGGGGCGGGGCGGGGCGGGGCCGGGGGCGCGCACAGGGACACGCACACGAGTGTGCGAACACACGCTCACGAGCAGACACGCGGGCACCCTCACACATGTGCACACACACGCACACAGCCGAACACCCACGGCCCCTCACACACACACACACCCACACACCCGTGCTGCCACCCCAGTGGCCCGGGGTGACACTCAGGAGATACCCACGGTGACATCCGCTGCCCCGGGGCAGAGCTGAGGATGCCAAGGTCAGCACACGTGTGGCTCAGCACACGAGTGGTGGCGGGGCTACCTCCTCGCCGGGACAGGCACTTGCTTGCCCGAGCGTGGGGGCCGTGCCGGGGGGTGCCGAGGCCGTACCGGGGATACGGGGGGCCGGTCCCGCGTCCCGCTCAGCTGCAGCCCAGATGTCTGGCCCGAGCCCAGCCCGGAGCAAACAAAATTCCTCCGCTGCCTCCCATTTTCCAGCTGCCACTGCCAAGAATAGCAAGTGCCGAGTGGTGCCGGCAGCGGGGCCACGCGCGCCTCGGCGGGCAGGGCTCGGGGCGGGGGGAACACGAACTGCCTTGGGGGCCACACCTGCCTTGTTCTCCCCGCGCCCCTGGCTGTCTCTACCTGCGGGTGCCGGAGTCCAGGAAGGCAGGTCCAGGATGAGTGGGGAGGCAGAGCTGCGGGCAGGCAGGGGGGCAGGCAGCAGGCTGTGCAGGCAGGTGCAGGGAGGCTGGGGAGGCAGGAGTGCGGGCAGAAGCGGGGGCGGGCAGGTGCAGGCAGTGGGTGCCAGCAAGCAGCGAGCGCAGGTGTGCTGGCAGTGAGGGCAGGCAGGCCAGCAGCGGGTGCAGGCAGGTCAGGTGCAGGTGCAGGCAGGCAGCTGGCACACGCAGGCAGTGAGTTCAGCAGGAAGCCAGAGCCGTGCAGGCAGGCCAGCAGTACGCAGAAGCTGTGCCAGGGAGGGTGCCCGGGAAATGCCCTTCTGTCCCACTGCCAGTAACCCTCGTGCTGCCAGCCCTGGTACTCTGGCATGCTGGCCGGCTCTGTTCCAGCACCACAACTTGTTCTTCTCCTGGCTGTGCCAGAGTGCTGAGTGGCATCCAGCCCAGCCCAGCCCAGCTTTATGGGCAGCAAGGAGGACAGAGACAGCGTGGGGATGGGTGGGGCATCAGAGGAGCTGGCACCGGTACGGCAGGGGTTAGTCTGCTGTAAGACTTTGACCAGGCACCAGCAGGACTTTGGGCTGGGTGGCCCCCACACGGCCATGGCGTCCCTGTGCCTACTGTTACAGGATGGCGCTGAGATGGTGGGGACAGGGATGTCGTGCCCAGTCCTGCACAGCGGGTACCTTCCTGTGCTAGTTCAGCACCGTGCCTCAGTTTCCCTTAACCCAGTTGGGACTTTTCCAACTACCTCCACTCCCGGCAAGCGTGGCGAGGTGACCAGGTGACGTCACCATCACCCCAGCCCTGGAGCCCTGAGGGGACCTTGCTGGCAGCGGCTCCGCCTGGAGAAACCATCAAGCGTCAGAAGGGCCGGGCTTCCATCCCGGAAAAAACGGCGCGGGAGGGATGCGCCACGTCGCCCGCCGGCCACCCCTTCCCGCCCCACAGGGTGTTCCTGGCCAGCCCCGGAGCCACTGGGCGCCGGCATGGGGACGGTCCCCATCTGGAATGGGCATCGTCACTAGCATCCCGCCCTCATCCCTACACTCTGCCAGCCCGCGGAAGGTTTCACAGCCAGGTGCCGGTGGCCTGGCTCCCCGCCAGCGCGGGGGTGTCGCTGCCGACGGCACCAGCAGGTGCTGGCGCTCTTGCTCTTTGATCCCGTCCCTGCCGCTGGCAGATCCGCACCCAGGGATCGCTGCCTCGGCCAAATCTCTCCCGGCGGTTCCGGCTCCGGCAAGCATCTGTAGCTCCGCCGGCAGCGCCCGAGCCCCCAGCGGTGTTAGCGGTAGGAAACGGCTCCTCTCCACCGCCGCAGGGCTCCGGGGGCGGCACGGCAGCAGGCAACGGCCAACGCTCCTGCATCTCCTGTGCCGGGGCTGAGCCAGCAGGGCATGGGAGATATCCATGCCATCAAACGGGTGACCAGGGCCGCTGACTGCTGGATACTCTGCATGCAGAGAGAAGGGCTGGGACTGGCATCCACTAGCCCTCAGGATGGGTACGAATGCTGCATCCCAAATGGGAATGGTACCTCACCAGAAGAACCCTCGTGACTCTGTGGGGATCTGTGGGATGACTCCCCCAAGGGTGCTACAGCGTGGTTCCCCATGTTCCTGGGGCCTAGGGGACTTCCCTCTGCCGTAGTGGAGCCATCATGGCTGAGGAGATGGAAAATCCAAGGGTCAAGGAGAGCTGTGTCATGACAGCTGGTGCCATAGGCATCAGTGTGACACATTGGCTTGGCAAAGCACTGCTCCCCAGCCAAGAGATGTGTTTGTGGAGGAGGGTGGCCTTTGCCAGCACTGCCAGTAACGCTGCCAACTTGTCAGCAGGGGAGGAGTGTGGTATCCTGACCCCAGCCTACAGCCATGACCTGAGCACAGGGATACACTGCTCGAACTAGTATCCCCTGAGTCTAGACACCCCAAAAAGCTGTTGATGGTTTGTGATGGTACTAAAGATGTGGCTTTAGGACTTCTGTGGGAGTCCATCTGTGGTGGTCCACATCCATAATGTTGGGCCATGAGATGGCACCAGGCCTTGTGTGGCTGCCACATTCCTGGTACAGGGGAAGGATGTGCTAGGCAGAGGACAGAGCTCATGGCATCCCAAGTGGGCCAGTGTGAGGGCTTGGCTGGCAGCAAGCAAATGTGCCTGAGACAGCTGCATCCTTGTAGCACAGCATTGAGGCAATGTCCCGGGGCAGCACCAGCTCTAGGTTCACACCCTGTCTGTGGATACACCCTGACCTTACGTCCACCCCCCATCATAGCATGCTGGTGAGACCCCAGCACCAGGGACCCCAGTGGCCCCAGTGCATTCCTGTCGGGATTAGGTACTGGCTCCTGGCAGTGCCGTGCTGGTGTAGCCCAGCTAATCCCTTTTTAATTGTCCCAACCCTGTGTTGGACTGATCTGGGCTGCCCAGGGAAATGGGGGCGTTGTGTGCACCCCAGTGCCTGAACACCTGTACGGTGCTGCCAGTGTGTCCCTTCTGTGGGACCAAGCCACAGGGTACACAGTGAACCTTTGGGGTAGTGATGAAGAAGGGGATATCCATCCTCCAGGACAGTGGGTTTTTGGAAAGGGAAAGGGAGGGATCCTGGCCTTATAGGATCCTATCCTCCTGACCTAAGGTGACCATTTGCCCTTGGCTTCATGTCTGCCAGCAGCCAGGCTCTGGGACAGACAGAGGGGCCATGTGCCCTGCACTGAAAAACACTGAAGCTCCTCAAAACCATATGTGGGGCAGGAGCAGGACACTTAGGCTTTCTGCCACCATCCAAGCACTCTCCTCACCCCAGGAGGGCAGTGGGAGATGCTGGATGAGTCCCCCTGCCTGCTGTCCTACCCATGTCCCTTTGGCCCTGCCCTGAGCCACACCAACCAGTGGCATCCAGCTCCTTAGGCTTTAAAAATAGGCTGGTGTCCCTGCCATGGGGTCAGTAATTTTAGCCAGGGTGTGTCTTGTTGGGAAGCACGCGGATCCATTCATCTTCTCTTGCTGGCCCGGCTGTATCCACACACAGGGCTGATGTCAGCCCCTCGCTGCCCACTTGCTCATCCCTGCCCTGGGGCAAAGCAGTACAGCCATGGCCACCTTGGGCATAAGCAATGCCTGGTGGGATGGTTAGGGTGGGGAAATGAGGACAGCGATGTCCAGCTGCCCCCCCAGCCTGTCTGCTTCCTATCTGGGGCATCTCGCCCCCAAAGCTGGTGGCACCAGGGAGCACAGCATTCCGTGGCACCCGGCAGCACCCAGACAGGCAGTGGTGGAGGAGTCCCGGCACCCTGCCCTCTTCTCCCACCCTTCTCCTCTCACTCTGGCCCCCCAACACAACAGCCACTTCAGATTGCCTCCCACGGTGCTCCCGGGGGGCTGTGCCGGCTGGGAAGGCTGCGGGGGCCGCTGCCGAGCATAATGGGGCTATTGATGGCCGAGCCAGCGGCCCCGGCACGGCACAATGGGGCCTTGTCTGCTGGCCCAGCTCCCGCTCCTGCCCAGCCCCGTGCCCAGCCTCAGGACACCCCCTTTCCCGATCGCCTCAGAGCTCACCCAGGTGCCAGCCAGGGCAAGCTCTGCCTTGACCGAGTCAGTGAGTACTGCGAAGGAGCAGCAGGTGGGAGTCCACCAGGTGAGCTCCCCTTCCAATAAACCTGTGCCCAGGGAAGGAGCATTGCTTGGGAAACTTCCCAGCATGGTGGTGCTCACCCCTGCCACCCCCGCTGGGACAGGGCTTAGGGGTTCCTGCTCAGCTGTGGGGTGGCAGGAACAAGGAGGTGGTACATGCCTTCACTTCCCTCTCAGGACCATGTCCAAGCCCGCTGGCACCCGGTACCCACTGTGGGGAGGCAGGGACCTCGCTGCTTCCCAGGGAGCTCCATTGTCCCAGTCCCCCGACGCCACGGCCCCCCTCAATGGGCCAGCCCGGTGCCCCAAACCCACCATCTCACCTGCTGTAGTGCGTGGGCTCTGCTGCAGCTCGCCTGCCTCCTCTGTGGGTAAGCTGGGGCTCCAGCTGCCGCCGGCTCTTTAAACCCCAAATCCCCGGTGCTGGGCGCCAGTCCCGCCAGCGGCGGGGGTGGAGGGAGGGGATGCAAAGCCCCGGTCCCTGCTCCCGGGGCCGGCACCAACAAAAGGCAACTGTGTCGTGTGTCCTCCCTCTGCACCCAACGACCTGGTTGGCCGCTTGGGAACAGCCCCTCGGGACCCCAGGGCTTTCCGGGGTGCTGCCACCCCCTCCGCCTGCACTGGAAAGGGAAGAGGGTGCGAGCAAGCCTAGGAATTCCGATCAGAGCCGCGGTACATCCCGATGTCCCGAGCACCCGTTCCTGCCTGCTCGGTCCTGTTCCTGCCTTGGAGGAGTGCCAGCGTGAAGGCACTCATCACCGTCCCAGTGCCTCATCTGCTCCTGCAAAGTCCAGCCCAGCAGGGCTGGAGGAGGAGGGAGGGGATGTGGCTGCTGCCATGGTGCCTGTTCTGGGGGGACGCAGACCACGGTACCCCCATAGCTGCCGGGGGGCTGCGTGAAGCACCCCTGCAGTCCGAAGGCCGAGCAGCCGGTGACGCCTCATTAATGTGGGGTAAATGTGTAACAAGTTCTCGGCTGGGCTGGGGCTGTTTGAGCCGCATGACTTCTCCTGCCTTCCCGGCATCCTGGGAGAAGGGGATTTAGTGACTCTATCGCAGTAAGAGCCACTCAGCCAGGGCAGGAGGGAGGAGGAAAGTCCGTGTTGTGGCTGGACACGCTGGGGTGTCCAGTGCTGGCTGGGTGGAACAGAGTGGGCAGCACACTAGGCTGGGCTGGGCACAAGCCCATTGCTGGAGGGAGAGGATGATCTCAGCCCATCTGCCCTCCGAGAGGGCATGAGGTGAGGGAGCAAGGGAGCAAGGCTTTGTTCAGCAGTGCCTGCCAGCATGGGAGGCAATGGGCACCATTTTAATAAAAAACCAAACAGGAAATTCCATCTGGAGGCAAGGGAATGTGTTTTTCTTCTGTGACAGTGGCCAGGTGCTGACACGGCTGTGCTAGAGGCTGCAGAGCATCCAGCCAAGAGGATCTGTGCCCAAGCAGCTGGCACCAGCTGAGCCACTCCCGCCATGGGGTGGGCTCAGGGCAGCCAGGGACTCTGCCAAAACTGTGCCAGGCCCCAGCCTCCCTCCTGGCAGCTGTGACCATACAGGTGGAGAGGGGCTGGAGCACATGATCCTGGGATGTCAGTGGCACCACAGAGCTGGGCTCTTAGCATTCTCCCAGAACTGACAGTGGATCACTGTGCTGTGCCATGTGGTACCAGGTGAAGCCCCAGAGCACCTCAGTGTTGAGCTCCATGGAAAACACTAGGGTGGCCAGAGGCCTCAGGAAACAGACGACACCCACTGGAGATGTGCGAGGCAGCATGGCCACCACTGTCCATGGGATAGATTGAGGGACTGGGGCTGTCCACAGAGGAGCAGGCAGAGCTCTGGGGTGCAAGTGGGGGGAGAGGGTTTGTTGGGACACAGATCTGGGAGAACGTGGGCTGGAGTCACACGGGTGTGACAAGGCAGTGGGTGCTGGGGAAGCCCCAGTGGAGCCAGGCTGGACACAGGCACAGAGCAGGCAGATGTGGGCAGGGTGCAGGCAGTGGGCAAGCAGGGGGTGGGAGGGGACAGGCAGTGGGTGGGCAGTGGGCAGGGTGTGGGCAGTGGGGTGGGCAGTGGGGTGGGCAGTGGGGCGGGCAGGCTGCAGGTAGGGAGTGGGCAGTGAGAAGGAGTTGGCAGCCAGGGGGTGGGCAGGGCGTGGGGGGCGGGCAGGGTGTGGGCAGTAGGCAGTGGGCAGCGGACAATGGGCAGTGGGCAGTGGGCCGTGGGCAGTGGGCAGTGGGCAGTGTGTGGGCAGTGGGCAGTGTGTGGGCAGCGGACAATGGGCAGTGGGCAGTGGGCAGTGGGCAGTGGGCAGGGGGCAGTGTGTGGGCAGTGGGCAGTGTGTGGGCAGTGGGCAGTGGGCAGTGGGCAGTGTGTGGGCAGGGGGTAGTGTGTGGGCAGTGTGTGGGCAGTGGGCAGTGGGCAGTGGGCAGTGTGTGGGCAGTGGGCAGTGGGCAGTGGGCAGTGGGCAGTGGGCAGTGTGTGGGCAGTGGGCAGTGGGCAGTGTGTGGGCAGTGGGCAGTGGGCAGTGGGCAGTGGGCAGTGTGTGGGCAGTGTGTGGGCAGCGGGCAGTGTGTGGGCAGTGGGCAGTGTGTGGGCAGTGGGCAGTGGGCAGTGGGCAGTGTGTGGGCAGTGGGCAGTGTGTGGGCAGTGGGCAGTGGGCAGTGTGTGGGCAGTGGGCAGTGTGTGGGCAGTGGGCAGTGGGCAGTGGGCAGTGTGTGGGCAGTGGGCAGTGGGCAGTGTGTGGGCAGTGGGCAGTGTGTGGGCAGTGGGCAGTGGGCAGTGTGTGGGCAGTGGGCAGTGGGCAGTGGGCAGTGTGTGGGCAGTGGGCAGTGGGCAGTGGGCAGTGGGCAGTGGGCAGTGGGCAGTGTGTGGGCAGTGGGCAGTGTGTGGGCAGTGGGCAGTGGGCAGTGGGCAGTGGGCAGTGGGCAGTGGGCAGTGTGTGGGCAGTGGGCAGTGTGTGGGCAGTGGGCAGTGTGTGGGCAGTGGGCAGTGGGCAGTGGGCAGTGTGTGGGCAGTGGGCAGTGGGCAGTGTGTGGGCAGTGGGCAGTGGGCAGTGTGTGGGCAGTGGGCAGTGTGTGGGCAGTGGGCAGTGTGTGGGCAGTGGGCAGTGGGCAGTGTGTGGGCAGTGGGCAGTGGGCAGTGTGTGGGCAGTGGGCAGTGTGTGGGCAGTGGGCAGTGTGTGGGCAGTGGGCAGTGGGCAGTGTGTGGGCAGTGGGCAGTGTGTGGGCAGTGGGCAGTGGGCAGTGTGTGGGCAGTGGGCAGTGGGCAGTGGGCAGTGGGCAGTGGGCAGTGTGTGGGCAGTGGGCAGTGGGCAGTGTGTGGGCAGTGGGCAGTGGGCAGTGGGCAGTGTGTGGGCAGTGGGCAGTGGGCAGTGTGTGGGCAGTGGGCAGTGGGCAGTGGGCAGTGTGTGGGCAGTGTGTGGGCAGTGGGCAGTGTGTGGGCAGTGGGCAGTGGGCAGTGTGTGGGCAGTGGGCAGTGGGCAGTGTGTGGGCAGTGGGCAGTGTGTGGGCAGTGGGCAGTGGGCAGTGGGCAGTGTGTGGGCAGTGGGCAGTGGGCAGTGTGTGGGCAGTGGGCAGTGTGTGGGCAGTGGGCAGTGGGCAGTGTGTGGGCAGCGGGCAGTGCGCAGGGGCCGGGGGCGGGCAGGCCTGGGCAGCGGGCCGGGCCCGGCTTTGCCGCCGGCCGCCGCCAGGGGGCGGTCGCGCAGCGGTGCCGGCCGGGCCGCTCCGCCCGCGCTCGCTGCCGGTGCCCCCGGCGCTCCCGGTGCTCCCGGGCACGGGCATCGCCAGCCCACAAAGTCACGGGACGGCGATGTCCCGCGTGGGTGGCGTGGGGTCACCAACGCCATGCCCGTCCCTCCAGCCGGTGGGAACCGGGAGCGGCTGGCCGGCGGCGGGGGGATGGCGGGGGCCGGTGCTGACCTTGCCGGCGGCAGAGCGGGAGCGGGCAGCGCTCTAGGCAGAACCGGCGGAGCTGGAGCAGCCGCCCGTGGCGTGGCACCCATGGCCTGACCTTCCCAGGCACAGCTGTAGTGCCGGGAGGGCAGCTGGGGGGCCTGTATCCCCATCCCCACCCTGGTATAGTGTCACCGTTGTGTCACCATTGTGCCACGGTGGCTGCTCTTGCTGGTGATGGCATTCCCCGTGCCCATCCCGGCCCTCATCTGTGCTTCCTGCCACCATGGAGCCGAGTGCTGGTGGAGCGTGGGTCCTGCTGCTCAGAGGCAGAGTGGGGGTCCCAGGAGTGCCACGAGAGGGTGGTAGGACTTTGGGTGGTGTGGGATGTGCCGAGGGGGAATGGGACTGGAGCTGGCCTCTGGTATCCCCCTGGCATCTGGTGGAACTGGGGCGGCTCTCCAACAGGAGAGCTTTAGGAAGGGTGCCAGGGGGACTTCTGTGAAGAACCATGCTCTACTGGTGGGAAAAAGTTTCAGAGAATTGGGCTGTGGGGGAAACATGTGAGGTGGCTAGGCAAGGCCATGGCATGTGCCCTGGTCTTGTGCTGGCCTTCTGCCACCAACCAGCTGGCCCCAGCCACCCTGCAGCCCCAGGGACTGGCCCAACCCCATGGCAAACAGGGCTGAATTGGGCGAGCTGACCCTTGGACTGGGCAAGGAGGGACAGCCCCACAACCCAGGGCCGGTGATCACAGCGCCACCCTGGCTGTGCCTCACTTCTCCCATTGCGGACAGCCCCTCTGCTAGCACGGTGGGTGCTTATCCTGGTTTCTATCTCCTCCTCCTGGCACAACCCCTGCAGCCCCTGGGCTCACTCCTGGCTGTGAGGCAGGTGGGCAGTACCATTAGCCCCCTGGCAGCACCAGGCAGAGCGGTGCTCCGGCTCTGCTGGGTGGCAGAGGTCCCAGGGACAGGAGCACTGACTGGGGGTGCCGGGGGCTGGCTGCATGCCGGCAGTGGCAGGAGCCGGCTGGGGCTGTTTTCCTCTCTGTTTGCTCGGCCCTGGGGACGGCCAGCGATGCAGATCAAGGCCGGCGTCCTTCGGGCAACCAATTGTCGTACAGCTCAGAGGGGAGGGAGAGGGGCAGCTGCCCCTGGGCTTTCCTAACCCTGGAGAGGGCCACCATGCCCAGCCTGAAACAGCACTAGGTTTAGCCCACCCAAACACAAGGCTGGGTGGTGCCAGCAGGGACCCAGGGGTGCTTGCCAAGACCCAGCAGCCGGCGCTCCCCAGCTGCCCCCTGGCTGAGGCAGGAACCCCACATCCCACCACTGGGGCAGCTCAGGAGCCCCGGTGCTGCGGGGCATGGCAGCCTCAGTCCTGAGTGCCAACGCCTCCTTTTGTGCTTCTCTCGCTGATTCCTTCTCCCTGATGGACCATGAAAGGGCCTTTATCCCCTCTCCTCCTGGATCACACCCGACAGCAGCCTGTGGTGGACTGTCTAGCCCTGGGACTGACAGTCACCCCAGCCGGTGAGGGGGTTCAGGACAGCCCTACAGGTGCCTCTGCAGGGAGCCAGAGCAGACTGCCCTTTCACTGGGACTGCAGGGACCATATCTGCTCCTTGGTCAGCTCTGGACAGACCACAGCACCCTGGGGAGAGGAGGGACACGGCTGTGGCCACGTCTCCATTTTTGGCCCAGTTATAAATAACTCTAAACAAGGATGCTACAGTTGTCTGGGCTGAAAGGTGTCCCTGGTGCTCCCCTGCTCCCAGTCCCCAGCTCCCCAGCCATCTGCCACCCTGCTGCCCAGGCCCTGGGCAGTATGCCTGGCATCCCCCAGGGATCTCCCAGCCGGCTCCACACTCCCTGACAGCTTGCAGGAAGCGTGGAGATGAGCAGGAGAGCCCCTCCCCAGGGGCTAGAGACCCCCCAACACTGCCCCACATTTCCTTCCACTGCCCCATGCTGCACTGCTGGCATCACCTTTTGCCTCCTCAGAGGTTCTGGTAGCTGCCTGAGCTCCCTCCCTGTCCTCAAGTAGCCTGGGTGGCTGCAGTGTGGAATGCTGAGCTCCCTGAGGTATGGGGGACCCTGAGGCTTGGGCAGCTGATGGAAGGCAGCTCCCAGCCCGGAGAGATTCAGGCCCTGTGCACAGGGGAGGGTTCCCCTGTGAGCAGGGCTGCCCCTGCAGAGTGGAGCTGCATCACTGACCTGAGGGATAATTGCCAGATCATCCCTCCAGCGGCTGATGGCACCCAACATCTCTTTGCCCACTCAAGAGAAAATACTGCTGGCCCCGTGTATGGCTTTCCAGTGGGATGTGGGGAGCAGCAGAGCCCAGCAACTGGGGTCACTGGGGAAACAAGCCAAGACTCAGGGCAGCTGGGCACTGGGTGCTGGATGTTTTAGGAGCATCACGGCTACTTGGGTTTGTTTGGCTTGAAAGGCATTTGAGTTGCATTTAAAGGCATTCAAGCCCTTGCTAAATCCTTGCTTAATTACCTGAACAGCATTTAAGCCTTTGCTGCAGGATGGTCAACCCCCAGAAACAAAGCCCCTGGCCCTGGTGGGGCTGTGGGTGCTGCCAGTGGGGATGGTGGGGACATGGCTGTCCAGCGTGGGTGGCAGAGACGAGCAGGCTGCCAGCAGGTGCCAGCACCTCTGGAGGGAACTGAAGGGGCAGTCTTCCTATGCCAACAGGAACAGTTTATTCCCACACTTTATGGCTCAGGGCATCCTCCTGTCGACAAATGCTCCCAAGCAGCCATGGTGCTTGACGGGCTGGAGCTGGGGGATCCTGTGTAGGTCCCTCCAAACCCCTCAGTGGTACAGGGAGAAGCATCGGGGTTACCCTGGGGCTCGTCCTCCAGTCCTTGGTTCCCAGATTGTGGCTTGGCAGGGAGGCGATTGAGCGCAGAGATAACCCACCCTTCAGGTCTGCTGAGCAGTGCTTTGCTTCTGGCTTCTGTAAAGTTAATTGGTTTCGAGGTTCCAGGAACAAACGAAGGAGAAAAACCCACTCTCCGATGTGCGGGATCATTGAATGCTCTCTGGTGAGTTATAATTGCAAATCATGTTTTGAAATCACATTAACCAATTAGCCCGTGTTGTTGTTGTGCCCTGCCACATGACAGCATGTGCCGCGAGGGAGGCGGCGGTCAAGGGCGAGGGAGGGGGCCACCAGCTGCTCCCCACCACCTCTGTGTGCGGGCACAGGCTACCGGCACCAGGGTGCTTCTGTGGAGGGAGGGCTGGGGGGAGGAAGGCTCCAGCCCTAGACATGGCCTCGGGCAGGTGTCACTCTGGAGTCCACCCAGCCCATGCTGCTGGCCACAGGCATCCCTCTCCTCTTACAATCAGCATTCCTTTTGTGCCTCACTTGCTTCATGGTTATGGCGTCAAGAGGGCAGTGGGAGTTTTGAGCCCCTGTGTGTGCTGGCCTGTGTCTGGGGGATGCCCAGTGATGGGGACTAGAGGCACCCACTGGAATGTTCCTGGAAAGGGCTATCTCCCGGACACTTCTTGCTCGAGAGGTCACAGTGGTTGGGCTGCAAATCTCACCATTATCTCTGCCATATCTTCCTGCCATCTGGGCTCTGGGAACAGCGGGCAGTGGCAGGCAGCAGCAGGCAGCGAGCTCAGGGGCCGGGGAGGAAGCCGAGCATGACAAGGAGAGCGTGTCCTGGCCATAGATAGCACCCACTGCTTTGTGCCTGGGTCCTGGGCTGGCCTTGTCCGTGCTGCGACGTTTGAGGCCGAAGGTTTTATGGGTTCACTTTAATCTTTGATCTCGAAGCACGGCTGAAGGATAAGAAATAGGGCAGCTTTTGGCTGAGGGAAATGGTGAGAAGGCAAACCCCACGAGGGTGTGCTGAGGGCAAGGGCTCTGGCACAGCACATTGGTAAGGCTGCTGGAGAGATGAGCCGTGCTGTGCTCCCCTGAAGGCTCCTCACATACGGGAATCCAGCGTCAAACTTTCCAGCCAGCTGGAGAAAACCGCACGACTGCAATTTTGCAATCCACTAAAGCCCTGACACCACCAGAGCCATTGGTGAGACTGGCCAGAGCTGCACTGGGGAAGCACTGTTGACCAGAGGGCTCAGGGGTCGAGAGCAGGGTCTTAGCCCACCCCTCTCATGGCTCCTCTCTATGTTGCCAGCCTGGCTGCAGGAGCCTGCAGCTACTGTGTGCCTACTGCTGGGACACGCTTTAGGAGGTTCTGGGGATATCTTCACTCTCTTTTCCTCCTCTCCTCACTGCTTTGATTTTCTGCAAAGCTTCTGCTTGACACAGTGGAGCCCTTGTCCTCTGCCCACCTAGAAAGTGAAAACACCAGTGAGAGTGTCACATGCTGGACAAGAGAGGGGACAGTAAAAAGTGGACATGGCAGCATTTGTGCCAATAGCAGGGGAAGGGCATTTGGAGGCTGGGAAGGAGCAGACAGCCTCCAAATGACTTCCCACAGGTCCTCCAGCATGCTACCCCACAGCAGTCGCTGCACCCTGTGCCATGGGGCCACACTGCTGTCCCCATGCCCAGCACCTGTGCTGTGTTTGCTTACAGGGTGGAAGCTCTTGGCCGCCTTTTCCAACCCTGGTGAGACGTGTTGCCGCCCATCCCGGGACGTTTCTCCACAGGTGCCACGTGGCTGCACCCGCCTTCCCCAGAGCAGGGAAAGGGTTAAACTGATGGCTTGAGGCCAGCCATGCCCATCTTCTGGGTGCCTCTGGCTCCCCCGTCACACTGCCAAACCTGGCTGCCTCCAGTCCCCCGGCGTGCCAGCCAGCGCTGGTTCAGCACTTACGCATGCTGCTGTTATTAGAAATTAGTTAATGGATGTATGTCTCCAGCCAATGGAGAGCGGCAGTAACAGGAGCCGCGGGATTGCCGGGAGCGTGAGGGCAGAGCTGCCACTGAATATTTAACATCCCTCGATGGCCAGGCGAGAGAGAGGGTGCCTCTTCTCCCGATGGCGACGCTCACTGCTGGCTGGCAAAGCCGTTTCCTTCCCAGGCTGCCCGAGGCTTCGCAAGGATTTGTGAAAGATATGCATAACACAAATAAAACCTTCCAGCAGCGTGTGGAGCCATTCTGCCAATGCACAGCAGCTGGGAAGGGTTTGCAGCTCAGCATGGGAGGTGGGTGGATTCCCAAGCGTACACCCCCAAAATTTTTCTCTGAAGTAAAAGCTAGGCAGGACAGAGGAGCAGGAGGTACTTTAGGGGTGGCAGACCTTGTAAAGGTAGAGGGAATTTTTGGGGACACAACTGGTGACTCACCAGAGCTCATGGGCTCTCCCTAAAGCATGTGAGATGCACTTGGGAGAAATCTCCGCTTTGGGGAACTTTTATGGGGATTTGTGTCTTCATGAAAATAGACATCTCTCAGCTCAAGTGGGGAGGTTTGATGGAGACTGGAGGAGGGGGCTGGCCTGTCCCAGTTACTCCGGGTCTTGTTGGGATGATTCCACACGGGTTGTTTACGCCCAGTGTGCTGAGATGCTGGGGTGAGTACTGTGAGGGCAGCGGGCACCATGAGCAGGGCAGCCAGCTGGGCTGGCTTAACGTGGGAGCAACCTGAGCTTCCCAGGCCAGGGAGAGAATCTGACTGAAGGAGTGCTGCTGGGTGACCTGTCCCTGCCTAAGAGGGGGGGAAATGCTGTGCTCACACTCAGCACATACTGGATTTAACCCTTCAGGTAGATTAGAGCGACTGCTCCAGTTCTGCTTCTTTGGAAGCAGCCACTGGCCTCCGGCAGGAACCTCAGCTGCTGTAGGCAGGGATGCCCGGTGGGCTGTCAACACCTGGCAGGATAGGGATGCCCAGTACAGTGATCATGCCGTGAGGGGCACAGATATCGGTGCGGTCGCCGTGTGCGGTGCGTTGGGGATGCTTTGTGACGTACCTATTCCAGATAGGGCAGCGCTGCCGGGACACTGATGCCCAGAGGGGGATGATGCCTGGGGGGGGGGGGTGATTCACTTGCAGGAGGTGATGCCCGGTGGGACGGCGATGCCCAGTGGGCGGCTGTGCCCGAGGAGCAGTGGTCCCGCCGGAGCGGGGCGGGGCGGGGCGGGGCAGGGGTCGGTCGATGCAGGGCGGTCGCTCCACCCGCTCCCAGTGCTCCTCCTGCGCCCCGGCAGAGAGCAGATTGGGAGCCTTTGCGCTGGGGGCGGGCTCGGGTCTGGTTTAATCTCCAGCTCCGCCGGGATTACGGTCGCAGGATAGTCTCTAATCCGCGGCACTGGCCACCGGGGGCTGCTTGCCCCAGCCCGCAGAAGAGGCACCGCGGAGAGGGGGCAGGTAGGTCTCTCCAGTCTCCCCGGCTGCTCGCACTCCCAGGCTCGCTTTTCTGTAAAGCTCTGTGGTTGGAGGCTGCCGGACACTCGGACCCCTCACCTCCCCTAATTCTCCTCCGCACCCCATGCAGTCCTTTCCGACCCCTCTTTCGCCGGCCCCGCTTTCCTCTCACAGCCCGGCTCTCTCTCTCTCCTCCGTTTCCTTCTCCTCCTCCCGGCGCCGGGCAGCACCGGGAAGGCTCCGGGGCCCGGCAGCTCTGGCAGGTGCTAGCGCCCCGGGGCTGTTTGCTTTGCTGCACTCCTGCCACTTCCCAGCGGCTGGCACCTTCCCACGGGTAGGTGACAGATCCCGCGAGCGCAGGGGGAGGCAGAGCCCTGCCGTACCCTGGGTACCCCAACGCCCCGACGCTGCTCCTGCCCGGATCGCGGTGCTGGGGGCTTCGGCATGCATCGTTCCACTGATACTCATAGTGACATCAACCCCCAAACTCCCTTTACTTTCCCTTTTTTCTGCTTTAATTTTTAATCGCCCGTGGGAATGACATATGTTTCTGAAGGCTGGAAGCGGCTGTGGCCAGGATCGGGTGTCAGGGTGCCGGGGTGCCGGGCCGGGGGGCACGGGCAGGGAGAGCGATGCCAGCCGTCATGGGCACTGGGTCTGGCTGGGACCTGCGTGCGGTGATTCCATAGGCTGTGGTATTAATAGAGCCTGGCTGCCCGGGACAGCAGCGTGGAAAGCCGGGCAGCACATTGCGTTCCTGTTGGCCACGCGTGTCCTGTGCCAGCCGGCGTGGTGGCCCTCTCTGCCGTGTCAGCTGTGAAAGTTCCACTGGAGAGAAATCGTCCCCAAGGGAAACTGAACCACAGCAGGCGGTTGCTGAACTTGAGGCCCCCAAGCCGTGCGGTGGCACGGGTGAGACCGGGGACCTGGCAAGTCCCCAACAGGTGGGATGGCAGGAAAGCAGAACCCTGACTGGCTGCGGAGGGCATGGCTGTGCTGAGCTGACACGGAGGAGATGGGGAATTTTCCACTGGTGTTTGGACCAGGCCCAAGATTAGGTGTTAGACCTGCCTGGTCCCTGTGGCTTCAAGGGGGTACCCCAGAGAAAGGCGTCTGTGCCTCGCAACACTGCCCTGTCTCTCAGAACAGAGCACCGGTGTGCCGTGGCTCTGGTGGCCAGGGATGCTAAGGAGCAGCGGGACACTCCATTCCACTCAGGGGTGGCATGGGGGTGCTGGCACTGCGGGGACCCTGGCTGAGGCGCAAAGGGCCCCACAGCACCCGGCCGTGCTGCAGCTGTAATCACACGCCGGGGCTGCGGCCACGGCAAACAAACAAGCGCCGGCAGAGCCTATTTTCCTTGGCGCATGGGGACGGGGGGAAGGAGCGGAATCCCACGGGCTCCTTTGGAAGTGCAACCCTTGAGAAAACAGAGGCGGGTTGGGGACAGAACAGACCCCCATGCCCTCGGCTCTCCTCGCCGCGTGGGTCTCAGCCGCCGCATGCCTCCCCAGCTGCTGACGCAGGTCTGGGACTGGCTGGGTCCCCCATGCCAGCGGGGCACAGCCAGCCCGGTCCTGCTGTCCCTGTGGAGCAAATGTCCGGCTGGTCCAATGGTGAGAGTGGCATGGCCAGGCACAGTGGTGGTGCCACGGGGCTTGGGCGAATCATGGCTCCTGATTGTTACAGGGGGCTGTGCTGGGGGTGCCGGAGGTACATGGAGCTGTGGCTGAGGCCAGTCCTTCCTGATGTCCCCAGCCCTGCCAGCAGCAAATGGCACCTTGGAATTTTTGCTATTGACCCGTCTGTGTCATCCCATTAAGGCCAGTTGTGTTTTGGGGAGTGTGAATTCTGGGAAAGCATCTTGCTTCCAAGACAAAACAAAACTCCAGAGGTGGGGTAGAAAACTTGGCATGTCCTTTTCCAGGCCATGTCTGTCCATCAATCTCTGCAGTGCCATTACCTGTGTCACCACCTTCCCTGGGTGGCCCTGTGTTCTCAGAGGGCAGTGCTTGAAGTTCAAAGCAAAGCTCATCATACAGCCTAGCAGTGCCTGAGATGCTTTGGGCTCAAACTGGTGTCTCACTCAGCCTCCCCAAGAGCCACACTGAGTGCCATCGGCTTCGTGCTGTGCCCATCCTGTCCCCATCCCCATGCTGCCAGCTGCATCTGCCACCTGACCTTGTACCACATGGACTCAAGCTGGCAGGTGACAGCCACAGCCTGGGCTGTCCCAGGGCTGGACATGACTCCCCTTGCCTGGCCTCAGCTTCCTCACTGCTTTTCCCAGCTTGCCTCGGTACTGGTGCTTGGATGTTGGAGGATGTGGCAGGATGGTGATGGCTGATACCTACAGCCATCCTGGGTTGTGTGCCTGGCAGGTGATGCCGTGGCTGAGCTGCACCATGGCTCTGGCAGTGGAAAACCCTCAACATGGCCTCACCATGATGTTTGGCTCCACCACTCCCTTCCCTGAACTGTCTTTCCCCTCCCTGGTGTGTCCCAGACCCCATTCCCAGGCTCAGGTACAGCTGTCCCCCAACACTTGTGCTCAGAGGTAAGGCCCTGGATGGACACCACTGTCTACACGGTGCAACAGAGATGGTCAGAAGTGCCCAGGCAAGTGTTGGTGCTGCCAGAGCCCTGCTAGTCAGGACAGCAGCTTTAAGAGCCACTTGTTTCTACTTGCTACTGCCAATCCTGCCCTGGCTGGAGCACTAGGGAAGTTGCCTGACCCGAGGCTGAGCCATGGTGTGGTTTTTGGGGCTGAAAGAGGAGATGTGAGCCCAGGAGCGATGCCTACTCTACCCAGTTTGTGCTGGGGGCATAAGTGGGGCTGGCTGGCATGACCGGCTGGTGGGGCTGTCATCTCCAGAGGATCTCAGGTGGAGCTATTGCAGGAGAATCTCCCGCAGATCTGTTTGGGGAAGGTCTACAGCAGGGCTATCCAGAGAGGTTCTCCAGCCATGCACCATGCAGGTTGCCTCGAGGTCTCCTTTCCCACAGCTGCTGGGGATCCCATGCCCACGTGGGCGCCCCCCAGAACCTTTGCTCCAAAGGTGAGGTGCCTGGCCATTCCTTGAATGGATGGATTTGCCCCTTTGGGTGCCCCTTTCCTCTGGGGGAGGTGGCATCCTGGCACTGCCTTTGCTTAGCTGGGAAGTGGGGGATGGAACACCACAGGTTAAAACCAGGTTTGTGTTGCTAATTTTAGGAAGACAGGCTGGAGGAAAGCTTTGCCTGTGTGTGCTTCAGGGGAAGGGCAGACCTACTGCCAGGGCAGCCGTGGAGGGGGGTTCTCTGTGGAAGGCAAGGAGAGGGGGCTTTCTCTGCTGTGTGCCCTGCTGGGGTCCATTTCCCTGGTAGGGGTTGCCCAGGGACTGCCCAGGTTTGGGCTGTTGCCCAGCTGTGCCTGTGTGCCCACACAGCCCTGTGCCCACAGCAGTGCCAGAGGCTGACCAGGGACCCCAGGCTGGGGCCACCCTGGGCCCAGCAGGCATGCTGGGGGGCTGAGGCAGTGAGGGGAACATGACTGGCATCCCTGCTCACTTGCCCTTGCTGCCCATCTCTCTGGCAGGGCTCGGTCATCAGCACAGCCTCAGGGAATATGAGACCTGTGTGCCCAGCTCCACTGAAACCCGAACGGCCACCTGGGCAGGCGGGCACAGGCGGGGGGGCTGCCATCCCCCTGGCACACACGGGCAGCAGTGGGATACCTGGCTGCCAGCACGCAGGCCGGCAGCTGCGGCAGGCTTGGCGCTAAAGCCGGATTACCACCCGGAATAGTCCCACGGCTCCAGCTGGGCCGGATTAACAAGGATTCATCTACAAGGGAGAGGAGATGGGGAGGGAGTCTCTGCCCTGTGGGGGTCCCCGACCTGGGGGAGCACTCACCTGCTGCCAGGGAGACCCTGTGTCTTCGCTCTGCACAGGTGGGAGGAGAGGGTGCTCACAGATGGGTGTTGCGGGCTGTGGGGACACGGCCCCCCAGGCTGGTGCTGCCTGGCACAGGCACGGCTGGCAGGCACTGGCTGCCTGTCCCCACGTGTGCTGCACTGCCACCGCTGCACTGCCACCGCTGCACTGCCACCGGCACCGCGTGCGCTGCTGGGGACTGTGCCGGGCCGGGGCTTGACCGAGGGAACTGGCACAGTGCAGGAGCCAGGCTTGCCCAGCGTAATACACATCCTGCTGGCCACGTTGCCAGATGCAATGGACCTCCCATCCAACATATCTGCTGGCATTGCCGACAGAACTCCCTGCCCGACCCCCCGGCTCCCGCCCGTGCCTTCCTCCCGCTGGGATTTTCCACCTTTTAAATAAAGTGCGTGGAAGCAAGATGTGAGGCAGAGAGAGGGATGCAGTCCCTTCCAGGACTGAAACCCTCACCATGGTGCCCTGGTCCCCGAGGAAGGCTGGCCAGGGGCCGAGGTGAGCCCAGGACGGCCCGTCTGCCAGAGCAGGGCAGGGATTTGGGAGCCCTGCCGCCCCACACACGTATCCCCATCGCAGCGAGGGCGGGCAGGCGTCTGTGCTGGCCGGGACGCAGCGCGCGAGACCAAACGCAGCCTCCCCTGGAGCGCAGACGTGGCCGGCGGGACGGTACGTGCCGTCCCACGCATCCAGCTCCGTGTTCCATCTGCAGGGGCTGCGGGACGGCACCGGGACCCAGCTCAGGCTGCCTGCCCACACCGCAGTTTTGGTGGGGTGTCACCAAGCACTGGGACAGCCGGAGCAGCCTGGGAGAGGTGGGAGGTCTGGCTGCAGCGGGGCTGTCGCTGTCCTTGTGTCCCAGAGCCTGGCAGGCAGCGGAGAGGCGCGTGTCAGGAAATCGATGCAGCTTGCTCAGCACCCCCAGGAACGAGGCCCTGGGTGCCACAGCGGGGGGGTTCTGTGCCCACACCTGTGGCCAGGTCCACACCATCAGGCTGGCCGAGTGGGTGCTGGGGCTGCTGGTCAGGAGTGAGATGATGCCAGGCAGCATGTGGGCTACCCAACAAGGCAGTGAAGATGGCAACATCCCATCTGCATGGCAGCACCCTGAGGGGAGAGATCCCTGAGGAGATGCTCTTTGCCCAGAGCAGAGGGTTCCCAACTAAGGTGGGCACACAATGAGGCAGTGAACCCACCAACCCCACCTGGAGGGGAACCAAGCCACCCCTTCTGGGCCACCCGTCACTCTGTATTTGTTGTTCTGCCTTATCGCAAGGCAAACAGCAGCAGGCAGGGCTCACACTGCCTGATCGAATCGTCTCATGCTCCCTCCTCTTTCATCTCCTCCCTTGCCCTGGCTACTGCCACCAGGAGAGCCTGGCTGAGGGGCAAAGGCCAGGGCCAGCTGGGGAAGTGGCAGTGAGTGGTGCTGGGCCTGTGCCAGGGCTGTGCCAAGGCTGTGCCAGGGCTGCCCGGCAGGAGGAAGCGTCTGGGTGGCAGCACGAAGCCTGGTGCATGCTGAATGAGTTCGGCCGGGCCGCTTGCTATTCCGAGAGACGCTTGGGGGAAGAAGCTGGTATTTCCTGAGCTGCCCAGAGAGGTGTAATTATAACCTGGGAGAAGAAAGGGGCTGCAGATGAGAGTGCCCAGCCTTCCTGGCGCCCGTGGGGGAGCGGGCAGGGGAGTGGGCAGATCCTGCCTGCCACCAGCGGGATGCGGTGAAGCCCTGCCCACAGGCAGCCCTGCGGCACTGGGGGGGCTTAGGGAGGTGATGGAACATCACAGATCTGGTGCACCCCCTCAAACCCATACTGGGTGAGTGGTGGGTTTAGTGATGCCTGCCTGTGGTGGTGGGAAGGCGCAGAGTTAACGGTGGCTTTTGGACGTGCTGGCAGCCTTGTTCATGCCTGGATCCATCCCAAGCGGAGGCCTAGTGGAGGGGATAAATCATCACCCAGAGCCCGCCCTGCGCTTCCCTCTCATCCCCCGCAAGGCTGAACCTTCTCATTTTTGTCCCTGCTGGCCTGTGTCCTGCCTCAGCTTCCCCACCTGGCTGGGTGCTGCAGGTAGGGTGGCCCAAATATGTGCCCACCACCCTGGGCCAACCACAGGGGCTCGGCCCCCCTGGCAGTGCCAGTAGCGAGTGTGTGGCCTGGGATGACCCTGCCAGGTCTTTGTGGCCTGGATGGGCAGGGACAAGCAGGGCAGCAGCTCAGGAGACCGGAGGTGCTGGCACCCACACCCTGCCGTGTCATCCTTCCCTCGCGTGCCAGGAGGACTGCTGGACCCGACTGTGCTGTGGGAAGGCTCCTCAAATTTCTGGGGACACAGATACCCTGGGAGCATAAAGATGGGCATGTCCCCTGCTCACCCCATGGCGACCCCAGGCAGCAGGGTGGTGGGGCAGCAGCATCCTCCCGGGACTGGGGACCATGCTGCATCCCAGCCAGGCCTAACCTCCAGCTGGGTGGCACGGGCCCTTGATTAGACATAGCCCCAGCATGGAGCACCCTGGCCAGCCGGACAAGACCCCAGCCCCTCGGGGCAGTGGGGGGTGGCGGGACCCTGCCCCGGCTGCCAGCCTGCCCCAGAAAGCCACCCTGTGCCGTTTCCCAGCGGGGCGGGGAGGGCCGGGGCTCGCACAGAGGCGGCTTTGTGCGGCGTGCCAAGGCGTCCCGCGCTCGGCAGCCCGGCCGCCTTCCCCTGCCAAGGAGCTGTCTCCCGGCCCCGCGCTCTTTCCTGCTCCGTTTGTCCAGCCCTGACGTGCCCCCGAGCCCCCCGCCTTGGCACCCCGGCAGCGGCGGGACGTGGGTGAGCCCTTCGCGCCGGGCAGCACCACGGGCTTTACATAACGGCGGCTGGGGGTCCCTGAGCTCCCTACCCTGCCTCAGCCGCCCTCCCAAACATCCCCACTCGCCTGCTGGCACCCGTCTCCAGGAGGGGAAACTGAGTCATTGAGCCGAGAGCTGCGGGCAGGGGAGTGGAGGTGGGCAGGCGTTGTGGATGGGGACTCTGGGGCTCGGCAGTGCTGTGCTCTGAGCAAGGGGATGGGGTGGGCTGTGGGATGTCTGGCTGGGCGAGGGGGCAGTCCCACGTTGGGACTCTGGGGGGATATTGGAGCTGGGGCTGAGTTCCATGGGACATTGTGTGCTGAGCGGGCAGAGGGGAGAAGCACACCACTGTGATGCCTGGCTCAGTGACCCTCTCATCCCCGGGCACCCATCCCTGCTGTGCCACCAGTGCTGGTGCTGAGTCCAGCTCCAGTGTCCCTGGTGGAGGCAGGACTTGTAAGACTCCAGGCCAGCCCCTCTGGTGCTCCTGCCCAGAGCTGGACCTCTGTTGCCTCCCTCTTGCAGAGCCTGAGTAAAGCCCATAGCAAGCCCAGCCGTCTCCCAGCCATGGATACCACGGATGTGCCCCTCCAGGCCGAGATGGTGGAGCTGGTGCCCAATGGGAAGCACACGGCTGCTCTCACTGCCTCCACTGTCCCCTCACTGGCAGGTGACAGGTAGGGGCCTCAGGGCAAGCAGCGGTGCCAGGGGCTTGGGGGGTCCTCTGAGCTGCTCCCTGCCCTTAAGATACTAGCCAGTGCTGATGGTCCCTGCTTCTGCTTTGGCTTCACTCCTCTCCCTCCATGGACAGATTTGAAGAGAACCAGACTGGTGTGGCAGAGATGGAGGAGTTCCTGCCCCACAGTGCCGAGAAGAAGCAGACACACTTCACTGATGTAAGTAGCAGCATGGGCACAGTGGTGGGGGTGGAACAGGGCAAGCTCCCAGTGTGTCTGGTGCATCCCCTCCCTCCTGTGTCCTGTGAACAGTTTGAAGGGAAGACGTCTTTTGGGATGTCCGTCTTCAATCTGAGCAATGCCATCATGGGCAGCGGCATCCTGGGGCTGGCCTATGCCATGGCCAACACCGGCATCATCCTCTTCCTGTGAGTGCCATGGGGGTATGGGGGTGGGGGGATGTTCACGTGTGGGGGGCTTCTCCAAGGGGATTGGTGGGCACAGGCAAGAAAGAAGTCTCTGACTTGGGGTGATGCAGGAACCAGTGTCCTGCTGGCTGAGCAATGACCATTGCTGGCATAAGTCTACCTGCTCTCCTGAGTGCTGTGCCCCACTTCGGGGGAGGAGGAGGAGGGTGAAGGCTTGCTTTCCTTACTACAAAGTCAGATTTACAAAAATAGCTTGAAGGACAAGAGTGATTGCTCCTTTTGGGTGTGGAGACATGGACTGAATCTGCCCATGGGCGCCCAGCTGGCGCTGAGGCAAGGGGGTGGTATCCTGCCAGGACAGCTGCCCACAGGCAGAGCACTCCTGCGTGGGGTTTGCCCCACAGCCATGTCTGAGCCCTGTGCTGTGACCCACTGGTAACCGTGCTGTCCTCCTGCAGCTTCCTCCTCACAGCGGTGGCCCTGCTCTCCAGCTACTCCATCCACTTGCTGCTCAAGTCCTCGGGCATTGTGGGTAAGTGCCAAGTCCTCAGCAGGGCCGTGCCAGGGGATCCCATCCTGACTCTCACCCACCACCGCTCCCCGTCCCACAGGCATTCGCGCCTATGAGCAGCTGGGCTACCGAGCCTTCGGCACGCCGGGGAAGCTGGCCGCAGCCATCGCCATCACGCTGCAGAACATCGGAGGTGAGGATGGCACTGGGGGGACCCGTCTGGGCTGGGGACAGGGGATGGGACCAGAGAACACCAGTGCAGCAAGACCTCGTTCTGCCCTGCAGCCATGTCCAGCTACCTGTACATTGTCAAATCTGAAGTGCCTCTGGTCATCCAGACCTTCCTGAACCTGGAGGAGAAGACCACGTGAGTGCCTCCAGCCCACGCTGCCTGCGTGCCTTCTCTGGGCAGGCGCCGGGGCCCTGGCTCCAGCTGTGCAGCCCATGGCAGGGATTTACTATCATTAAGCCACTACTATTTTTGATAACTGTCAGTGCTGAATAAGCCCCTGGGTGAGATTAAACTGAGCTGAACTTCCAATCCCTGCTCCTCACATCCCCTTGGGATGAGGCTTTCCTCCTTGAGCAGAACCTGGGGCTGCAGGGTGGGGGTCTGGTTGGGTATAGGTCCCCCCACCCCATGCCCACATCCCCACTAGCAACTCTAGCCCTTGTGGGTGCACCACTGCCGGGGTAGGCGGAACCCTAGCTCAAGGGCCCCCAGGGATGCTGGCCTCAGGGGTCCCCAAGGATGCTGTCTCAGGAGTTCCCAGGGATGTTAGCAGAGGAGGAATGCCAGCCTCAGGGGACACCAGTGCCCCTGAGATTTTCCAGCTTAAGGGTCCCTGGAATAGCAGACAGCCCCCACAGTGGCTGCCTCTGCCCCCTGTGCAACAGCAGAGTGGGGCGGTGAGCAGGCCCTCTGCTTCCAGGGACTGGTACATGAATGGGAACTACCTGGTGATCCTGGTTTCTGTCACCATCATCCTGCCCCTGGCCCTCATGAAGCAGCTGGGTAAGTCAGGGAGATGCTACCCATGGCACTGGGTCTCCCACGGGGTGATGATGCCAGCCTGGATGTGCTGGGCAAGGAGGGGACACTTAGCCAGTGCAAGGGTCCCGCCCGCACCCACCAGCCACTCTCCTCCCTCCCCAGGCTACCTTGGCTACGCCAGCGGCTTCTCCCTCAGCTGTATGGTCTTCTTCCTCATCTCGGTGAGCACCCGCTGGCACATGCCGGTGCCTTGGGGTGCCAAGCATCCCTCCTGCCAGGGTGTGAGGCTGGGCTGGTTGCTGTGGGGACAGCAGAGGCAGCAGGGACAGCGGATGCTCGGGGCTGCAGACGCTGTGGCAGGGCTGTCAAGCTGCTGGGTTATTTTTGGCTGAAGGAACCGAATGTTGTGGAAAGGGAGAGGGGGAAGGTGCTGGAGGGGCATCTGCACATGTGGCCCCTCCACGTGCTGCTGCCTCGCTCTGTCCTGCTGCTCAGCCCCACAGGGACAGGTTGGAGGAGCAGCATGTCCACAGGGCAGCACTAACAAAGGGTGTCCCTAGGAGGGGCTCCAGCAGGGTCACTCTCCTGCTGGGCATGGTGCTGGTGTGGGCAATGTGTGGTGGGAGTTGGGGGCACCAAGAACTGACTGGCTCCATGTCCCCTCCATCCCAGGTCATCTACAAGAAGTTCCAGATCCCCTGCCCACTTCCGGAGCAGGAGGGGAACATCACGGGCATCCTCAATGTCACCACTGTCAGCACTAGTGACTACCAGAATGGCTACACAGTCCTCCAGGACCCCGAGCAGGACACTTGCACACCCAGCTTTTTTACCCTGAACTCACAGGTAAGGACCTGGGATGCACCCCTGAGGCTCTGGGTGAGCCCCCACCCTGTGCACCCAATGAAGATGGGTGGTCCTGGCGCTGGCAGCACCTGCCACTGGGCCCCCAGCAGTCAGTCATCCTCCTCTTGCACAGACAGCATACACCATCCCCATCATGGCCTTCGCCTTCGTCTGCCACCCCGAGGTCCTGCCCATCTACACCGAGCTGAAGGAGTGAGTCCTGGGTGGGGGCACCCACGGGGAGGGGTGGGCTTCATCCGGCGCCCACCCAAAGGCAGTGCTGTCCATGTGTGGGACCTGCACCGGGGCATCATGGGGAGGGGGGTGATGTGACCCTGGGCTGGGTGAGTGGGTGGGTGGATGGTGGCTGATAGGACCTGGGATGGGTGATATCAGTCTCAGGAGGTGGGTGATACAACCTGGGGTAGGTGGGCAGGGGGGTGGTAGGCAATATCGCCCCTGTGAGATCGGTGATATAACCCTGGGTGCGTGCTATGACCCCTGGGAGGTGTGTGATGTGACTCACAATGGGTGCAGGGATAGTATGACCCTTGGGAGGTGGGTGCCATGATCCAGGGGTGGTGGTGTGACCCCTGGGATGTGGGTGCTGTGACCCAGAGAGGGTGGGTGGCTAGTTGGTACCACCTTGCCCAAGAAGGGGGACGCAGCCCTTTTCCGCAGATCCCCCACACACCCCAGAGTGTTTTGGCATCACCCCTCCTCACTGGGTGGGTGCCACGGGGCTGTGCTGAGCCCACCATGTCCTGCAGCCCCTCCAAGAAGAAGATGCAGTGCATCTCCAACATCTCCATCATGGTCATGTACCTCATGTACTTCTTGGCTGCCCTCTTTGGCTATCTCACGTTTTATGGTGAGCCCTTGGGGAGGGGACTGGGGCTGGCACACCTGTGCCAGGGGGGTGATGGTGCTGGGGCTCACCCAGGGGCTCCTTGATGATGTTCACAGATCGTGTGGAGTCAGAGCTGCTGCACACGTACAACAAGGTGGACCCCTTTGATGTGCTCATCCTGTGTGTGCGTGTGGCTGTGCTGACGGCTGTCACCCTCACTGTCCCCATTGTCCTCTTCCCGGTGAGTGGCTGCACAGGAATGCCAGGTGGCTTCAGCACCAGGCTTTGAGAAGGGAAACTGAGGCAGTGATGAAGACAGGGATTGGGGAACAGGGCATTCTGGGTACCAGGAACAGGGCTGGGGCAGAGGCAGGGGTGATGGGGCAGAGTCAGGGCCACAGGGACAAGGCTGTGAAGGGGTGACAGGAACCAGTGGGGCATCAGAGTCAGAGCTTGGGAAGGGAAAGGGGTTATCATGACCTGCAGGGCCATAGGGATAGGGCTAGAGTAGGGGTGATGGGGAGCAGCAGGGCTGCAGTGACAGGGTATGGGTCCTGGCTCCAAGGATGGAGTGTGATACCCTGTCCCTGTCCCAGGTGCGTCGGGCCATCCAGCAGATGCTGTTCCAAGGGAAGGACTTCAGCTGGATCCGCCACATTGCCATTGCTGTGATCCTGCTGACGTTCATCAACCTCCTCGTCATCTTTGCCCCCTCCATTCTCGGCATCTTCGGCTTGATTGGTGGGTGGCAACACCCTGCTCCTGTCCCTCCTTGATTGCGGGGTGTTGCAGCAGCATGCCAGCCCGTCCTGACTGGTGCTCAACTTTGACTGACCCTCCCATGCCTCAGTTTCCCCTTCTCACCATGCCAGGACCAGGTGGTTCCATAGATTGCCCATCCCATCGCTGTCCTGGCAGGCTGGTTCCCACAGCGCAGTGCCGGCACTGCTCTTCCCCTGCGTGTTTCCCTTGATCGCCCAGCCAGGCTCCCCCTGCTCAGCACTCAGCTCGATGCCAGGGCCTGGGCTGCGGGAGGGGTGTGGGGACAGTGCCAGCACACTGCGTCCCTGGGTTCCTGGAAGGCTTTGCCAGGACTGGGAGGGGGGGGGGGCAAGGAGGGGGTGGGGATAGACAGGACCTGTCCTGGCAGTGGGGCTGGCAGAGCTGAGCTGCAGGGTGGCAGGCCCCTGCTCACTCTGTCCCTGTCTTCTTCAGGTGCCACGTCTGCTCCCTGCCTCATCTTCATCTTCCCAGCCATCTTCTACATCCGTATCATGCCCAAGGACAAGGAGCCACTGCGCTCCACCCCCAAAATATTGGTAAGCATGGGCAGGGGTACAAGCGTGGGGACAAGCATGGGTTCTGAGGCTGGCTGGGAACCCTGTTGCCCTGGCCATCCCTGAGTCCCTTCCTTGTCCCCACAGGCTGCCTGCTTTGCTCTCCTCGGGGTGGTCTTCATGATCATGAGCTTGAGCTTCATCATCATCGACTGGGCCACGGGTGGGGGGAAGAGCGGCGGCAGCCACTAGCCACTACTGGGTGCCCAAGCCAACCTCCCCCCCACCCGCCCGTGCCCCAGGGAGAGCCGACCCTGGGCTCAGCCCCCATGCTGCAGCCCCACCAGGATTCCCTGGGGACTTCCGCTGTTGCTGCCCATCACCTGTGGTGATGGTGAGAGGGCATGAGCCATGGCAGGCATGGAGACTCCTCAACCTGTGTCCGGGATGGGGCAGTGAGCCCGGGGCAGGTCCTGTGCCCCCCAGCCACTCCAGCGGGCACCCTCCCTGCTCTGCGCCTCAGTTTCCTCATCTGTAAAATGGGGAAAATAATACTGCCCTACCTCACCCGGAGCTGGCTGTCAGGTGGAGCTCTTCTGCACCCCGAGAGCCACCAGCAGCAGGCACTGCCAGGGGCGCAGGGCACTGCCTGCCGTGGGGACCGAGGACTGGGCACTTCCCTGGCCTCGCCCAGATAGCATCAAGAGCCTGATGAACAGTGTCCATGGGGGCTGGAATCCAGCAGGGCGGTCGGACCTGTGACAGCACCTGTGCCCAAGCCACCCGCCCTCTCCCCTGCCATCCCCCCATCCCCAAAGAGAAGCCACCCACTGCCCTGGGCACCCCAGACCCTGTGGACAAGTGTGGTCCTCATGCTGTGGCTGGTGGTACCCAGCCTGCTGCTCCTGAGCCTGCCAGGGGAACTGCTGGCTCCTGGTGCCTGCGGATGGGAGCCTGCTGACCCCTAGGCCATGGATGGGGGGGGACCAGCTGCATTGCTCCAGGGAGGTGGCATGCACGCCATGGACTTTGCATCTGGCATCCTGCCCATGCAGCAGCTCGGCTGCTGGGGGCCTGATGCACCCAAGGGGCATGAGGGGGGCTTGGGGGGGGGGCTGGGGGCAGCACTCACTGGGGGCAAGCTCAGAGCTCTGGAGGCACCCCTTGTCTGCATGCCCAGATGCCAGGGTGATGGGCACCCCAGGGTGATGGGCACCCCAGCAACCCAAGCTGTCCCTGCTTGCCTCACACCCTGGGCCAGCACTCAGACCCCTACAGCCCTCACCCATCCATCCACCCATCCATGCCGCTGAGATGCCCCAAACCATGCCAAAACCCGGAGAGCGGCTCTCCACCCCCCACCTCCCCTCCCTGTACGGAGGGCAGCCCGGCAGGGTGGGCAGCACAGGGTTGGGGGGGTCTGTCCTGCGGCAAAGTACATAAGAGACGTATTTTTTTATGTGGCGGTGGAGGCTGGGATGCTTTTTATAAATACTGTACATAAGAGTAGATCTTTTTTAACGTGTTGTGTTGCTCTGGGTAGCTCTGTATAATGTACATATCATATGGGGGGCATCGCCGTGGACTCTCACCATCGCCCCGGGTCTGCCGCTGTTCCTGTCACCAGCCTGGCTGCCCCAGGGCCACCCCTGACACTTGTAAATTATTGGTGGGGGTGATACTGGCGGTGGCAGGAGGCCAGAGGTGAGAATAAAGATGTGAATGTGCCCAGGTCTCGGGCATCACTGGGGCGGGTGAGGTGTTGGCACGCAGGCTGGCACCTCACACACGGCATCCTGAGGTGGCACGGACAGACGGACACGAGCCACATGGGTGCACAGACATGCGTGAGGACAGCAGGGATATACGGACGTGGATGTGCAGACGGATGAACAGCAGGACAGACAGCGCGGACATACGGCAGGACAGCACAGACACACGGACATGGATGTGCAGGGACCTCCATGGGAGCAGGGCCCCTGTGGGAGTTAGACCCTATGGAAACTGGACCCCGAGGGAGTGGGATCCCTGGGGAGCAGGACACCTGTGAGAGCAGGATCCCCAGGACAATGGGACACGTGTGGGAGCACGGCCCTGTGGAGTGGGACTCCTGAGGAGTGGGATACATGGGAGCAGGAACCCCAGCAAGTGCCATGGCAGTAGTATCCCTGGAGAGTGGGGCTGCTCTGGAAGCAGGGCTCCAGGGAAGCGGCGCTGGGGCATGTTGTGCCTGGTGCCAGGGCAGTGGGTGCCCCCAGTGCCCTCAGGGCCAGCCCCCAGCCCTCACCCATGGCACAGTGCAGAGTGGGGGTGAGCCCCCCCGGCCCTGGCCCCTCGCTCTCCTCCGCCAGCCCCAGGTCTGGGCTCAGTGCCAGCTCGTTAGCAAAGCCTTGTTAGCACGGCAGCCCGCTCCCACGGGAACTGCCCTGCTCCCCCACGCCAGGCCCACGGGCACAGGCCTGCAGACCCCACGGGGGATGCTGTATCCCTTCCCCTGGCATTCTGAGTTGAAAGCATCCCTGGCTGCCCTCATCCTGCTCAGTTGGTGCCGGTGGAGGTGTGTGGAGGGGCTGCAGGGCCTGGGCAGGCATGAGGCGCTGCTGTGGGGCTAGCATGGAGTGAGGGTGGCTACCTGGGCACGGGCCAGTCCCCTGGGTCAGTGGGCACACCTGGCCCCCCTCCTCAGGAAGTGTGGGGGGTTCTAGTTCCTAAGGGGGCAGCCCAGGGAGTTGGGGGATGGGGCAAGTGCCTGAGGGACCCCCGTTCTGGGAGAAACCTGGAGATGCCCCATCCTGCCCAGTCCCATCCTGACCCATTCCCTGTCACAGGCACCCCCGGCACCTGCCAAGGAGCTCCCTCCTCCTGCGGCAGGGGACACGGGACCCTGAGAAGTGAGAGATGCCCAAGCTCTAAGCCACCACTCTGTGACACCGTGTCTCCACAAGAGGTAGCCCTGAAACACGGCATCACCCAAACCGCTGTTCCCAGGGCTGCACTCACTGCTCTGCACCCAAAGGACCCCAAAACGCAACACCCGGGCTCCATCTCCCTCCCCATGTGTGTGCCGGGATACACCGTGTCCCAGCCACATGTCTATCCCGGGACACACCGTGTCCCCCTTCCCTTCCGTCCCGTCCCTCACAGCCCGTGTGTCCCCGCCCCGCCGCCGTTACCCGCCGCTGCCGCCTGAGGGCCCGCGCGCCGACAGCGAGCGGCCTCGCCCCGCCAGCCCCGCCCCGCCAGCGCCCCGCCCATTGGCTGCGCCATTGGCCCCGCCCCCGGGGCGCGCGGGGCGGGGCCTGTCGGGGCGGGCCGGGCCGGGCCGGCAGAGCCGCGGGCGCGCGCAGCAGCCGCCGCCGCCGCCGCCATGGGCTGCACCGTGAGCGCCGAGGACAAGGCGGCCGCCGAGCGCTCCCGCATGATCGACAAGAACCTGCGGGAGGACGGCGAGAAGGCGGCGCGCGAGGTGAAACTGCTACTGCTGGGTAAGACCCCCGGGCCCCACCCTCGGGCCCCCCATCTTGGCTTCTTCGCCCGGCTCGGCCCGGCCCTGCCGGAACCGGGCGGCCTCGCCACCTCCGCGCCCCCCCCCCCTGCCCCGGGGCGATTCTGGGTACCAGCGCCAGGAGTGCCCCGCCCCGCCCCGGAGATCCCCCGTGAGTGGGATGCTGGCCTCAGCCCAGGCTTGGGTTCTCCCCGCAGCGAGCTCTGGGCTCCATCTCGGGCCGCGGGGATGCCCCGGGAACGGGGGCCTGCCCCGCCCCAGGCTTCCGGGTTCCCCCCCATGGATGGAGCAGCAGGCCTTAGGATTTCCCCCTGGAGTCGGGTGTTGATTCCATCCCAGGTCCCAGGGATCTCTCCTGGGACTGGGGTGTTGGTCCTGTCCCGGGGATCCTCCCAGGAATCGGGTGTTGATCCTATCCCACCTCCCAGGCATCCTCCCCAGGACTGGAGTGTTGATCCCGTCTCAGGCATCCCCCCCGCCCCCGCAGGAATGAGATGTTGATCCAATCCGAGATCCTAGAGATTCCCTCCAGGAGGGGGTTATTGATCTTATCCCAGTTCCCACGGATCCCCCCCCCCTCTCTCCAGGAATGGGATGTTGATCTCATCCCAGCTCCCAGTGTCTCTCCCCGCAGGACTGAGATGTTGACTCCATCCGATTCCCCCCAGGAGTGGGGTGTTGGCCCCAGACCACCTCCCAGGGTTTCCCCACAGGAACAGAGCCCTGTACCCACAGCAGACCCTGGGTCCCCTCCAGAGTGGGGTTCTTCCCCCACCCCTCTGTGAGCTTTGGGCATGCCCCTGGCAGTAGGGTAGTGGCCCTACGCAAGCCTTGGGTGCCCCTCAGAGAGGGTGCCACCCCACCCTGGGAGGTGGGGATCCCCCCAGGAATAGCTGCCACTCCACGATGGTATTGTCTCCCCCTGTCAGTGTCCAATCTGGACATATCCCTTTGGGACAAAGGTGGGGGCATCACCACTCTCCTGGTGGATGCCCCCCCCCCGCAAAGGTCCTGCAAGCTCGGGCACCCTGTCCCACCTGCCCAGGATCCCTGGACTCCTCCATGGGCTCCTCTTACCCTGGCCTCTGGCTGTGATGGAGGTAACGGGGCTGACAGGCACCCATTGCCCCGTGCCTTCCCCACTGGAGCACTGGGGCAGGCCCGAGCCTCTCCATCACCCTGCCCTCTCCATGGGGGTTTGGGGGGCTTGGGCCATTGCCTGCCGTGGGCAGGGCCCCCCACAGCCCACGGGCTCTCTGCCTCAGGGACACTCGATTTTGGTACTGATAACGGGCTTTCGCTCTTCAAAGCACCCTGGTGGTGCGCCCAGGGGCGTTCACAGCCCTGCCCTGTGCCTGCGGGCAAGGCAGCACTTCGTTATTTTAATTCATTATTTCTCTTAATGACTTCCAGTTGGGCTTTTTATTCCCTTTGCGAAATTCCCAGGGAGGGCCTCCCTCCAGGTGCGAGGTGGGAGCGTGGGATGCTCCCATGGCACCGAGGGGCAGCGGGACAGAGGGAACCCTGACAGAAAATGTCTTTGGACTCATCTGCTGTCTGCAGAGGAAGCTGCCAGCAGCAGGAAGTCACGCTGAAATCCGGCAGGCCTTTATTTGCTCAACCCCTGCCTGCCTTGAGAAATACATAATTAATGCCTTAAAATGCTCCTTTATCAGAGTGCGTCTCTTTTTTATTTTATTTTGATTCTTTTTGCCTTGGCATGAGCAGTGCTGGCAGCAAAACACATCCTGGAGACACTGGGAGGGGATCTCTGCTGTATGGGGGGGCTCGATGGTTGGGTGCACTCACTGCCCCATTTTTTTTCTGTGGAAGGGAGAGCGAGGGGAGTGGAACCCTGTCATGGGATATGTGGGATAGTGGAGAAGCACGTGGTAGCTCTTTGTCATGAGCTGCTCCCGTGCTGGCCTTGATGCCAGGTCTGCTCCTCTCAGCCCACTGCCTGGTGGGAAGTCATGGGGAGGTAGCTGGCCAAGGAGGTTTGGCGCCTCCAGCCTCGGGAGGCTCCTGGGACTGTCCAGGACCACCCAGGCAGTATCACCCTGGTGCTGTGAGCTGTGAGTGCCCAGGTAGGGAGGGCCCATCCTGTTGGTGCCAAGCATCACTGAGAAGCAGCTGTGGGCTCGCTGGGTGACAAGGATTATGGTGTAGGCTGACTAGCTGACATCCCTTTCCTGGGTCTTGCTCTGTCCTGAAGTGGAGGCAGGAGGAAGAGGATGTCTGCACTCCTTTCTGCTGGGGCCAGTGTTTACGAGCGGCATTTCTGATCTCAGCTGCTTTCTAAAGCCAAAAATAGAACAAAATGGCTCTTTTTGTACATTTAAAAAAATGGTTTTTTCTTCCCCTTGCAGCTGTTGAGGTGTCAATAGCACTAGAGCCTTGGGTCAGCGCTGCCCATTTCCGAGCTGAGCCTTGGCCGGAAAATCCTCCCAAGCCGGCAGGTGGGGCCAGCACTGCCCCCCTGGGGGCTGCTGCTTGTGACATGTCCCCTCTGTGAGGTGGGATGGCAGTGCTAGAGGGATGCTCCCACCTCCCTGCTGCTCACCCTTCATATGGCTTTTTTTTTTTTTCCCATGGTCAGGGGAAGCTTTGAGGAGACCTGAGGCCTCACATGCTTTTGGGTGAGCACCTCAGCTCCTCATCACCCACAGTGAGCTCCAGGGTCCTCTGTGGGGGCTGCAGCCCTCCTGCCTCCTCCAGAAAAAGGAAGAGAAAAACTAAAGAGAAAAACAGCTTCACCCTTTGTGCTGCATCAATCTACAACATGAGGAGGAAATGTCTCTTCAAAGTGTGGCATAGTTTTTGGTGTCAACTCATGGTGTCCCACAGCCGAACTTTGGAGCTGGGGCACCACAGCCAGGCAGGGCATGGTGTGAGTGGAAGGCACTGGTCTTGGTATGTGGTGATGGCATCAGGAGTGTAGGAGCAGAGAAGGCTTGGGGCTGACTGCTGCAGGTGCCTCAGATCTGTGCTGTGCTCTGTATGTGGCCGTGAGCTGCCTCCTGCCTTTCCTCTGCCGTGGTGCGTGAGCTGGAGAGGAATGGACACACTGTCAGTGCAGTGGGGGCAGCCAGGACCCCGCAGTGGCACACGGCTCTGCAGGTGTGGGCACAGCACTGCTCTGCTGTGGCACCTGCCCGTGCCTTCAGGTTTTCCTCTGCTGTTTGCTCTGGCAAAATGAGTGTGTGTCAGATAGTTTGAAGCTCCAGTCTGTGATGAGGAGAAGGCCCAAATGAAGCAATATCCCCCAGGCAAAGCAGTTCCCCCCAAACAAAGAATGTGTCCCTCCCTGCTACTGGAAACCAGCAGTCTCCCACGGTTTTGGTGCTGGAGAGGGGGCCAGGAGCCATTACCAACACCTAAAAGCACCTGGAGCATCTGCCCCATACTTCCAACACTTCCTGGTGCCGCTGTCAGCTCCTCACCACGGCTAGGACACAAAGCCCTGCAGTCACTGGCTGTTTCTGCTGGGCAGCAGTGTTCTGGCCAACCCATCTCCTTGCCTGTGGGAGCTGGGATGCTCCAGGGGGATTCAGGATTGGCAGCAGGCAAGTGATTGCTGTGCTCAAAGCCCCTATTCCTTGTCTTTGGAGGATGAGGAAAGTAAAGGATTTCTCAGCTATGTTAGAGGTGGAGAAGGCGCTGGTGGGTTGATGATGATAATCCCCAGGGGTTTGCTCTAGGTGCAGACCCTGGGATGAGGACACTGCCCTTGCTGGCGTGGTGGCACCAGGGTACGTCGTGTAGGAACTGCCTGTACCAGATCCTGCCTGGGACAGACAGGGGCCGGGCACGGCTCGGAAGCGGGTTTTTTTTTTTTTTTTTTTAGGGTTTTTTTTTGGGGCTTGCATAAAAATAGAGGAAGGGAGGGACCAGCTGTGACTTTCAGAGGTTGTGTGGCCCCAGAATTGCCCTGGGTTCTTTGTGAGCTGCCTACTTTGCTGTGCTTGGTCCTGTCTTGGGGGGTTGTTTCTGTCCCCACTCCTTCCTCAGTGCTGGCTTTTGGAGGGGTTGGGTCCTCCATTCAGTGGGGACGCTGAGAGCCCCAGTGCTGTTTTTTGCCATGGGCTAGGAGGTGTCACCATGAGGGGGACCAGGGAAGAACTCAGTGCTGTTAGATGAAGAGGGACCTGATGTCCAACCCCCTGAAGCTGGTGTATGGGCTTGGGATAGGTTGGGATGGGATGGGTCACTACAATTCCCCCACTGGTGATGTCCTAGGGGCCAGCAGCTGCCCTCTGCTCCAAGATGAGCACTTAGACTCTGCCTAGGGCAAGAAGAAGGCTTATATGTATATGATTAACATATAAAATGCATTTCTAATGTACATCTGTAAAAATATATTTTAACTTTTTTTGTATTTTAACTTATTTTAACATCTTACTTTTTTTTAATGGAGCAACATATACATTGATTTCTATGTATCAAAAAGCACATATAGGTGAAGATATGTATATATATTTATATATATGTGTAGCTTTACTGTGTCCCATGGTCTGAGCCTACCCAGGGCTGGGATCACAGTGTCCCCAAGCGCTGTTGCTGTAGCCAGGGCTGGCCTGGCCTTTCCGCAGCCACCGGGTTTCCTGCTCCAGGCTGGAGTGCAGGTTTCCGGGCCGGAGACTGCTTGAATCACCGGAGCTGGGGGAGCTGAGTAATTCTCCATCCCGCTGGTGGAAAACCCGGCCGGAGGGATTCAGGTGCCGGCAGCATCCCGGCTGTGCCAGAGGGTGAGGCCCCGTCCTGTCAGGACAAGATAATGGCACTCAGACCTGGGGGCACATGGTAGCAGTGGTGCCAGGGGAGAGGGACCACTCTGGCCATGGCAGGGGCAGAAACAGAGCAGCAAAGTTTCAGGATTGCTGGAAAAAGCCCAGCACAAGGATAGTTTTGTCCAGCTTGTGGACACCGGCAGCCCTTGTTGGCACTGGGGTGCATTTTCCATGCTCCCCCTGGGAAACCACCCCTAGCCCACCTCCTCCCTGTGTGCCCTGAGCATCCTTCGTGCTGCCAATTTATTTCTATTTTATTTATTTTTGTGGTTTTTTTTTTTAATTTCTATCAGCTGCCTTGGACAGGGGGTCTGCACCCCCCGAATTTTTTGAGGTCCTGCCTGAGGACGTGGCATTCCACCAGCCAACGATGCACGGCTCCTTCTGGGAAGCAGCCAGCCCTGTGCTGGAATGGGATGGCCCTTGGGAAAAACGCCCTGTGTCACTGTGGGGTTTTAAAAAAATGTGATTATTTTTACAGCAATTTTCCATCTATTTTGGGTAGGAAGGAAAATGTCGAGGGGAATCTCTTTTTGTTATTAGAGTCTTTAGGGTAACTCTGCTTTTAACACACCCTTTTGTCTGTCCCATTTGATGGTGGGGACCCCACAGGTGCCAAGGGGGGTGGGCTCTGCAGCCGTCCCTCTGTCCTACCGTCTGTCTGTCCTGCAGGGAAGGGGATTGGTGGGTTTGTCCAGAGCTAAAACCCATCTGTAAATTCATGCTCAAATAATAGCTGCTGTTTGCCAGGTTGGGAAAGCTTGCCGGGACAGCAGCAGGGGATGGGCCTCTGGGTGCTCGGGATGGGGATGGCTCTGGACCTGCTGGCAGATTGAATTCCAGCTTTTCCCCTATAATGAGAATTTTCCAGCTATGCATTACTTCCATCTATATTTGAAATATTTAAAAGGATGGTGCCGTGCGGAAAAATGGAAAATCCCCTGTCAGTGATGTGGAGTGAGATGGATCCTGAAACCTGTGGCCAGCTCCTAAAATACAGGGATTATGTAGGTGCTGCCCAGAACTATGTGCATATATTGCACTAAATATCTGCTGCCCAGAAAGCATCATAAATCATGGGCTGCAAGATATATATGTTGGCTCAATAAAGTTTTTGCCAGTGGATTAGCAGGGAGTTCTGGAGCCAGGCAGCTGCTTGCTTATTTTAAATTTTTGAAGATTATTTTTAACAAAGAAAGGAGGAAATGAGCCCAAGAGAGAGCTCTCGTCCTGTTTTTGCCAGGCACTGCCCTGGGAACAAGCACTTCCTGCAGAGAGGCAGGGCTGGAGGAAGGACAGCCGTGGGGTCGGCTCAGGGTAGTGGGGGGTCTCCACACCCCCCCCAATATGCCAGCAAAGGAGTCCAGAGTTCCTCTGACACTGCCTCGTCCTGCCCGAGCTGGGCTGGAGGGTGGAATCTGGCAGTTGGCATCCAGCCCAGGAATTGTTTTGGGGCTGAATGGGCGGCAGCTGGGGTTTTCCGGGGATTGGAAATCCTTCCCCTCTGCTCCACTCATCGAGGGGGCTGGGGAGGGTCCCCCGCATGGGGAGGGAGGCTGTTAATTCAGATCCAAATTCCTGCTCACTGCAAGCATACAATCTCTTGTGCTGGGCAAGCTTCAGATGGGAGGCAGAGGTGCTGACTTGGAACATGGCTACCTTCCTCAGAGAGCAGGGAAGGAACTGGGAGATGTGGAGGAAGTTTGCAAGGAAATAGCCAGCCTTGGTGACAGTCACCCTGTGACTGTCACTGAGCCGGGAGAAAGCAGGAGGCCCCGGCAGGGTTGTTCCCTCCTGGCAGGGAAAAAATGTCAGGCAGGGTCAGAGAGAGGAGGAGCCGGGGATGGCTGTCTGGCACCTCATCTCAGAGATGCTGATAAGCCAGGTTCTTGCCTGACACGTGCCTCAGTTTCTCTGTCCAGGCACAGAGAAAAGATTGGGTGAATGCCACTGGCTCTGACCACCGGACCCAGTGGTACAGGATGGTGTTAGAAACTAGAGGTATTGAATGGGAAAAAATGAAGGGCTACGCCGCGTCCTTCCCCCCTGCTCCCAGCTCCAGGCAGGAGCTGCCAGCAGTGACCACGAGCACTGGCCAGACTGTGCCGGGTGCCGCGTCAGCGTCCTGGGGGAGGATGGGTCAGCAGTGCTGAGAGCCCCTGCTGTGCTGAGCAGTGACCTCTGAGCTGAGCAGAGCCCCTCCCTTGGCACATACAGCATGGGAACCGTGGAAGGTGCTCAAGTGGTAAATACAGGATCTCTATAGCCTCAGTATGGCCCCAGCATCAGGGTGCTCCATGCCCTGAGCACTGCCCACAGTGATGTCCCTGGGGATGCATGCCTGTCACCTGGGTGGTGTTCAGGCTCGTGACATGCGTAGAAGGAGTTTGTTCCCTGCCACCATGTCTCAGCTGGCATGATGGGCCCTGTTTTTCCCAGTTAATTTTAGCATAATCTGTTTTTTTTTTTTTTTTCTAATTTTTTTAACCTCCTCTATAATCTCTGCCCCCTCTGTGACCATGCTGGCACCATCCTTCTTGGGGCCCCCTGTAAGGGCAGCTCCATGGTCAAGGGCAGCACTGGGGGGACCCACAAAAAGGGCTGTGAGAGGACACAGGGATGGACTTTGCTTGGGATTTGCACCTGGAGGCAGGGACCTCAGCCTGCTGGGGGTCCTGGGGCAAGATGAGCCAGGCACTTATCCATCTCGTGACACTCCCTGCACAGAGAGGGGACAAGGGACATGCCCCTTTCAGCTTCCCCTTTTGGCTTCCCCTTTCTTGCAGCCAGGGTGATTTGCTTCTTCCCTGCTCTCAGCCAGTGGAGGGAGGGCTGGGCCAAGCTGCGCATTGCCTGCGTCGGGTGACGTCCCTAGGGGGGACAGGGTGGGGGAAGGAGAACCTTAGGCACCCTGGCTGTCTCACTGAACTCATGGAACCCTGCGTTTGGATGCTGAAAAACAAAACGACCCCAAAAGCTGTTGGCTTTCCCTGCTGGCAGCTGCCTCTGCAGCAGGCTGGGGCACAGGACCCGGCAGGCTGGGAAGTGCGCACTATTTAAGAACCAACCCGGGGGCGGCTGAGCCCGCTGGGATCGCTTGAGCTGGCTGGTGGAGGTGGCAACTTATTCCCGAGTTCCCTGCCTGTACCTTGTGGCACAAGCATCCCTGCATCCTGGCTGCTGCTGCCTCCAGCTGTGAATGTGTAGTGGGGCTGGTGCTCCATTGTTCCCCAGCACAGAGGGGATGTAGGATGCAGCATCTCAGGTTCTGCTGGGAGATGGGATGGCACGTGATGGGCAGAGCTTGGGCCCCTTGTCACGGGGAGTTCCCAGGTTCAGCCAAAGCCAGGATTGCCCATCAGCTGTGGCATGCAAGAACTGTGGGGAAAATGTTAGTGTGTTGATGCCATTTTCCTGGCCCAGAGCAGGTGTCATTTCTTCCCTTGGGACCTATTGCGAGGGCCCCCAGACTCTCATTTTGTTCCCTCTTTCTTGGTCCTGACATTCACAGTGCACATCCAGTCATCTGCTCTGGCTAATGCTGCTTCTCCAGTGGCCAAAGCACCTGCTGCATTCCCTCCCTGGGCTGGGCGGCTGTCCCAGTAGGGTAAGGGTTCCTGGCTTTGCACAGGACCTCATCCCTTCTCATTTCTCCACAGGTGCCGGCGAGTCTGGGAAGAGCACCATCGTCAAACAGATGAAGTGAGTGGTCCTTGCAGTGTCACTGTGGCTGACACTGCTCAGGCCTTGGCCACAAGCTCCAAAACCAGTGGCTGACAGGGAAGGCTCCCTGTTGGTGTTGCCACAGAGCATGGGTGGGGAACAGCATCCTGGAGTACCCACAAAGGGCTGATCTTGCCTGTGTCTCTTCCCTGCCCCAGGATCATCCATGAGGATGGCTATTCAGAGGAGGAGTGCCGGCAGTACAAAGCTGTGGTCTACAGCAACACCATCCAGTCCATTATGGCTATCATCAAGGCGATGGGGAACCTGCAGATTGACTTTGGAGACTCCTCCAGAGCGGTGGGTGCCCTCCTGCTCCCACTATGCCTGTCAGGGATGAGAGTTCTGGTGGCTAAAACAGATGTGCCCAAAACTGGACTAGGATTAAAGGTGGCTCAGCCCAAGCCCTGTTGTTGTCTGGTGGGCTGCCATCAGGTCCTTTGAGTGAGTGAGCTTCAATAAGTCCATGCCAATGCTCAAGCTATTTTATCCCTGCAGGATGATGCTCGGCAGCTGTTTGCACTCTCCTCCACTGCTGAGGAGCAGGGCATCATGCCTGAGGACCTGGCCAACGTCATCAGGAGACTGTGGGCTGACAACGGGGTCCAGGCTTGTTTCAACCGCTCCCGAGAGTACCAGCTGAACGACTCTGCTGCCTAGTGAGTACCCCCTCCTCTGCCCCAGCTTAGCTGAGCCCTGTGAGCCACAGTGCTTTTGTCAAGCAGCAGAAAATCCCCCCATGGGCTGCTCTTCACTGTCCCCAGGCGTCACCAGGCTTAGGAGCTGGTGCTGCCACTTCCCGCATGGTGCTGGGGCTGAGCCGCAGCGGAACTGGGAAGGCGGATGTTTCGAAAGCTGTTTCCTTCTCTGGCGGGGTGCTGTGTACCCTGGGAGGGGGGGCACTGGGGCATCCCCCTCCTGCCACTGCTCTGTCCCCACTGCCCTTCCCCAGGAGATGCTCTCCACTGGCTGCCCACTCATGAGTGCAGCCAGGGTGCTGCCCATCCTCATCACCCTTCATGGGGTGTCAAGGCAGGAAAAATTCCCAAGGAAAGCCCTGGGGACACTTAGGTCTGAAGAGGATGAGTAGGATGCTCAACAGGCTTCTCTTTTTCTTTTAACTGTTTTATACAGGAAGACTTGGCATTACACTTGTGCATTACCCAGCAAATTGGTGTTTAGGCAGATTGCTGCAGCTGGTTGGGATTATT
The DNA here is from genome assembly GCF_026979565.1 of Vidua chalybeata. NCBI lineage: Eukaryota > Metazoa > Chordata > Aves > Passeriformes > Viduidae > Vidua > Vidua chalybeata. Next base: position 14,508,251 of record NC_071541.1, read on the forward strand.
CTTGAAGAGATTAATAAATAAAATTAATCTGCCTAATGTACCATTGCTGGAGAGAGCAACACAGCTGAGTCTGTGTTCAGCTCACACAGTGCCCTCCTACTCTCTCCACCCAGACCCCTTATGGTAAAGCAGTGTGGGGGGAGCTCGTGGTGTGCCAGGAGCACCCTACCAAGCCTGGCCTCACCTGGGATCCTGCATGCTTGGAACTCACTCACTGCCATCCCAGGGCAAGTGGTTTCCCCAGCTGTCCCCTCATGCATGACAGTGTCAGGTCCCTCTTTTGCACTGAGGTCACTGTGGAGTTGAGACTGCGGGAAAACTCCTGGCAACCACCAAACCTGGAGAAGCTCCTGTCAGCTCTTTCCTCCAGCACCCGCAGCTTTCACTTCCTCCTGACGGGCACACACCCACCTTTCCCAGCCCCTGTCTGCTCAGCCTCATCACTCCCCAGCCAGCACTGGCATTTCTCTGGCAGTGAGTGCTGGTTTGGGAGCACAGGACACTCAGCACGTGCCAGGAAGCTCACACACACACTTGGAGCAGGTGTATCTGCACATTGTCTGCCAAATGCCTGTCACTGTCAGTGCCATTATGGAGCGTTTAGCACATGGTGGGGGGTTGGAAAATCATTAATTAGGAGCCACCTTCAAGCTGTTGCTCCAGCCTTTTTCCAGCCCTGTGGAGATGCCAATCCCTTGCCCATCTCATAGGAATGATGTGCCCACAGTGCTGCTGGAACAGGAGAGCCTGGGAATGAGGAGCCCCATGCCATGCCCAGCACACAGCCCACCTGTGCCCCAGCCCTCTGCGGCACAGCAGCCCCCATCCTTTTCCTCCTCTGCCTCTTGGGGTTCCAGGAGTTTGGGGTGCCAGGGTGGTGCTCACAGCACCCTGGGACTTGATGCAATGTCCAAGAGCCTGTGGCGCTGCACAGGGCCCTGCTGTGGCGTTTCCTGTTTTTCGTAGCCAGAGGCCATGTGTGTTTCCGGCTGTTTTTTAGCTGCTCTGCAGCAGTAACATGCAGGTCCTCCACCCTCACATCCACAGCAAGCTCCTGGGGCACCTCCAGCTCTGGCTGTGCCCTGACACGCTGCAGGGTTTCCCAGGAGCTGGTGAGTGGCCGTGCTGCAGTCAGAGCCAAGGATCCCTATGGCCTCACGGGCTGTAATCTGGCTTTCACCAGATTACAGGGCCACAAATGCCTTAATTAAGACAAGCCTAATTTGCTTAAAGGAGCCCATTTGTAGTAACCCAATTAAAGCAATGTGAGCTGGAGAAATCAAAACCTGCCTTGATCCCCCTGGCAGCCCTCATCAGTCCTGGTGGGTGTTGCATGGTGGGGACCCGTCCACCACCTCGGCTGGGACCCTGTGGGCAGCAGGGCAGGCGATGCTCCCCAGGGGGCTCGGGACGCCTGCAGCCTCCCACGGAGCTGCTCCCTGTCTCTCCAGCCTCCCGCCTCCTGCTTCCTCCCAGGACGCTGTCCCTTTGTGTTTTTGACTATAAATGGCATGGCGCCATCGATTGTTTCCGCCAGCACTGCGGCTGGTTGCCATAGCACTGAATATTTTCCTCTTGCCATTTCCCCTGTGCAAATGGCCAGGGAAACGGGGTGAGCCCCCCAGCCCTGGCTGCATCCTCTGCTGGGCTCCCAGTGCCAGCACACTGCCCCCAGTCCCTCGGTCCTGTGTGTCCCGTGTCACCCTGGCCACTGGTGTCCTGCCCTGCCTGTGTCTAGCAGGGACACGGGCTTACCCCAGGATGCACGTGGGGCCTCTGCTGTGCATCCCAGCTTGGCACTGCCCACCCCAAATGAACAATGCTGGGAGATGGACAGAAGACTCTGGGCCAGTGTAGGGATATCCCATGGGATCTGGGTGGGTCGTGCCCCACAGCCCAGATCCCACAGCACCTTTCCTCTTTGTCCCCAGCTACCTGAACGACCTGGAGAGGATAGCCCGTGCCGACTACATCCCCACCCAGCAGGACGTGCTGCGCACCAGGGTGAAGACCACGGGCATCGTAGAGACTCACTTCACCTTTAAGGACCTGCACTTCAAGTATGTCTGACCTCTTTCCCTTTTGCCTTTTTGAAAGCAAAACAACCCCTTCCTCCCCATGTTGGGATGGACCATGGGTGCACACTGTGTTCTCCCCACCTCCTGGTTTGCTCATGGCGGGAATGCTGCCTCAGAGAGCGGAAACCGCTGAAATAGCTGGAACAGCCTCAAAAACACTTCACAGAACTCAGCCTGGGGGCGGATCCAGGCTCTGGCAAGGAGGGGAGAGGGAAGGCGTCCCTCCTCGCGTTGCTGTGACGCTGCTTCCGCTGCAGGAAGGGCGCTGGGCAGGAGCTGGGGTCTCGGGGTCAGGCAGTGGCAGCGCTGCCTGCTGGCACCCTGTGGTTGCTTTCCACTGAAAACGCATGGGAAATAATAAGGGTTCCAGTTTCGGAGGCAAAAAGCTGCCATTGTGCACATCCCCAGGGGATTTAGTCCCATGGCAACAGAGGTGATGTCAAAAAGATCTGCTGGGGACCTCTCTGAATGCAGGGGGCTCACAGGGACCCCAATGCCACCCTGGTAGAATGGAGACACTTGGTTGTGCATTGCCAGGGGAGCACTTTGAAAGTGGCAGTGGGGGTGGTCTGGGGGGAATGCAGTATGTCCCAGTGGGGAAGCCTTCCCGCCAGCCAAGCAGTTGGCAGTGGGCATGGCAGTGGATGTGGAATGCTACTGCTGGGCTCCTCTCCATGGAGGCAGGGCATCCTCTGCTGCCCGTGGAGGGAGAGGCACATAGTGCATTGGGATCATCCCCAAGCTCTGTTGCTTCACAATCCTGCTGAGTCCACAGTGACTTGGCTCCCCTTGGTCCAAGGTCTCTGGCAAAGCCCTGCTGTGCCTGCTCTGGAGCAGGTCTCTGGGGAACATGACACTGACACCCCCTGGGAAAGGTGGCCTGATCCTGCCCCAGCTCACATCAGGGATTTGCTTTGGCTGGGAAATGAGCCTAGACACTTCCTGGCAGCCGGAGCTGGGGCAGATCCTCAGTACTGGCCAAATCCCTGGGGCAGAGGCACTGTGTTCTTCCTTTCCCCAGTGCTGCTCCTGCTCCGGGCAGCTGGGGACACTGAGACAAGGCATGGGGTGAGGGTGGTGGTGTGGGAGCTGCCATCCATCCCCATGTCACCCCCTTGCTGCAGGATGTTCGATGTGGGTGGCCAGCGTTCGGAACGGAAGAAGTGGATCCACTGCTTCGAGGGGGTGACAGCCATCATTTTCTGTGTGGCCCTGAGTGCCTATGACCTGGTGCTGGCTGAAGATGAGGAGATGGTGAGTCATAGGGATGGAACCAGTGCCATGAGACATTCCCTCTATGGGGGGCTGGGGGAGCAGCCCCTCCTCTGGTGGCCACCAGTGCCCTGGCCAGTTTGGCCCAAGCCTTGCAGGGCTATTGGCATCCCCTGCCCAGGCAGGCAGGAGCATGGGGGGTGGCAGTCTGGGGTGCAGTGGGGTGGGTGGTGCCTGAGGGTCCCTGCCTGGCTCATGCTGCTGTCTTCCCTGCCAGAACCGGATGCATGAGAGCATGAAGTTGTTTGACAGCATCTGCAATAATAAGTGGTTCACAGACACGTCCATCATCCTCTTCCTCAACAAGAAGGACCTCTTTGAGGAGAAGATCGTGCACAGCTCCCTCACCATCTGCTTCCCTGAGTACACAGGTACCACTGGGACCCTCTGTGCCCTCTGCCCTCCTGGCAGGAGCAGTGGGCGGTGCCTTGCCCCAGGCAGGGTAGCAGGAGGTGCTAGGGACAGAGATGCTGGCTCCCCTGTGCCTGAGGAGCAGTGGGTTGGGGCAGCAAGTGAGGTGTGATGGGTGTTTGGGTTGCCCCAAGAGCTGGGAGATGTGGGGGGATGCAACACAAGGGGCAGCTGTCCTGAAGGGGGTTATCTGCCTCTGGAGCCTCAATTTGGCAACAGGACAGTGGCTGTGGAGGGCCAAGCCAAGCCCAAACCTGTGGCTTGGGCAACTGTGGGGCAGCCCAGTGTCTCTTCTTCCCCAGGGGCCAACAAGTACGATGAGGCAGCCAGCTACATCCAGAGCAAGTTTGAGGACCTGAACAAGCGGAAGGACACCAAGGAGATCTACACTCATTTCACCTGTGCCACGGACACCAAGAACGTGCAGTTCGTCTTCGACGCCGTCACCGACGTCATCATCAAAAACAACCTGAAGGACTGTGGTCTCTTCTGAGGGTGGCGCTGCCCAGGTGGGTGGTGGTCTCAGTAATGGCTCCTCAAATGGGGTGGTCATGGACCATCCTTCAGGTGAAGGCTCCTCTGTCCCCAGACCCGACCCTGCTCACAACCTCTCTCTCCTAGGAGCTGCAAAGGAAGGACCACACCATCTCCCACTCCTGCTTCTCTTCAGATTCATTCCTCCACCCACCATGTAAAGAGACTTTTTGAGTGTCAGCATGGTGGCAGGGCCCATGTACCCCCTGCTGGCCGTGTTTGCCCCCCACCATTGTCCTCCTCCTCGCCGGCGTTGCCCTTCCAGGGAAGACAAGGTTTTAATCTCGGTTTGTACCCCCTCCAACCGTTCCAGCCCCCATTTCATTCACTCCGAGCCCTGGCGCTCTCACTGTTTACATTGCAAGTGTTGCTGGCATGGGGGGCACAGGGTCCCCTCGGGGATGCCCACCCAGCCACAAACACGACCGATGACATTCCTTTTAGTAAACCAGAAAAGAAAGAAGAAAGAAAAAAAGAAAAAAAAAAATAAAGAAAAAACAACAAAACCAAACCCAAAACCATGCAAAAAAAACCACACCACACCGGTTGGGCACAGTTTACTTTTTAAAGAAACCTTTTTACCAAACTATTTAAAAGCATCAAGTGCTACATGGTGGTGGCATCCTCCGTGGCCAGCCCACCCCCCAACTGTGTGCCTTTGGGGGGGAGGGTCTGCACCCCACCCCGCCTCGCTGCCCCCATTCTGACGGGCAGCTCAGGCAGGAGGGTGAGCAGGGGGTGCTGCCCACTGCCTCTATCCCCCCCCCTCTTTCTAAGCCTAGTTTTTAGGGCTAGCTGTTGCGTTGGGCGAGGAGAGCCCGCTGTACAGAGCGGCCCCCGCTGTCCCCCGAGCCCAGGGGGACCCTTCAGTCGGTGCCTGCGGCCTCGCTTTTCCCACAGGATGTTTTACTGAGTCGTTCACGTGGTTTGAAATAATAAAATATAGAAAGGAAAAAAAAAAAAAAGAGAGAAACATTATATATACTGAAATGTCCTGTGTGACATGGGAGTGGGCAGGGGGGCTTCACCCCTGTGGGAGGGCTGGGGTGGTCCCCAGGGGTTGGAGAGGGACAGTTGGCATCCCCCTGGAGTCAGGAGAAGCCCCTAGTTGTGGAAGGTGAGGGCAATGGTGGGACCCTGGGGGGTGTAGCTGGGATGCTGCTGCAGGGCTGAGCCCTACCCCAAGGAGCTGTGGGGTGGGGGGGGAAACAAACACATGACCACGCCCTGGCTCTGCAGCGGTGACATGGTGGCACCAAGGGAGCCCCAGTACCACACAGTCCCTGGGGACATCCAGTACTCAGGAACACCCAATAATCTGTAGCCCAGAGGGAAATGTAGCACCCCTTGCACGCAGCAACCCCACAGGAACCCCCAGTCCCAGGGATCACCCATGGACACCCCACACCCAAAGGACCCCCAGCTCCGAGGGGTTTGTGGAGACTCCCAGCACCCCCAGCTCCAGGGGGGCACCAATGGACACCCAGCAGCACCCAAAGGACCACCCCAACACCCAGAGTTTCAGGGGGCACCTGGACCCCCCAGCACCCAAGGGAACCCCTAACACCCCTCAGCTCCAAGGGGTATGAGGGACTCCCAGCACCAAGGGGCACCCAAAACCCCCCAGTCTCCCCCGTGCCAAGGGTCATCTGGGAACTCCAGCACCTCTCAGCTCTAAAGGGAACCCAGGGACACCCCAGGATCCCTCAAATACCTAGGGACACCCAGGACCCCCAAACACCCCTCTGCTCCAAGGGGTACTCAAGGACCCTCAGCACTCAAGAGAACCCCCATATCCCACAGCTCTGAGGGTTACCCAGGGACCTGCAGCACCTGAAAGTATTCAGCACTCTGCAGTTTCCAGGGTCACCTAAGTACCCCTAGGACTGAAGCCCCGGAGACCCCCAGCAGAACTGGGAGCCCTACAGTGCTGACTGGTGGGAGAGTTAGTGGGGAGGGGGAGTGAGATTGTGCCCCCCCCTTCACCAGGGGTGGCTTTGGAGCTGAGCAGGTCAAATCCCAGGGGGCGGGGGCAAGCAGAGATGGCTGTGGAGGTGGAATGGGGTCAGCAGTGGGGCTGGTCCCCAGGGGAGGGGGTGCTCGGCTGGGGCTCAGAACAGCCCGCAGTCCTTGAGGTTCTCCTTGATGATGATGTCAGTGACGGCGTCAAAGACGAACTTGACGTTCTCGGTATCGGTGGCGCAGGTCATGTGGGAGTAGATCTCCTTCACGTCCCGCCGCATATTCAGCTCCAGGAACTGCAGCTTGATGTAGTTGCCCGCATCGTCGTAGGTGTTGGGACCTGGTGGTGTGGCAGTGAGCAGGATCCCTTCCCGGGCTGGTGTCCCCCGCCAGAGTGCCGGCCCAGGATTACCCAGTGCTCCCTCGGGTGGGTAAATCTTGCATGCTCCCTCAACAAGGCTCATGCAGCACCACTTGCATGGGGTGCTGAGGACACCTGCTGGGGGACTCCTGCGGGGGTGGTGGCACCCAACCCTCCAACAGCACCCCACCACCACCAGCCACTGCCACACTCACCGTCGTAGTCAGGGAAGCAGATGCTGAGATGGGCCTTCTTGATCTTCTCCAGGAAAACGTCCTTCTTGTTGAGGAAGAGGACGATGGAGGTGGTGGCAAAGTAGCGGTGGTTGCAGATGCTGTTGAAGAGGTGCAGGCTCTCATGCATGCGGTTCTGTGGAGGGACACAGCCTCATGATGACACCCAAGTCATGACCAGGACAAAGCAGAGGGGGTGTGAGGTGGTGAGCGTTCCTCACCACTTCATCATCCTCCACCAGGACCATGTCGTAGGCACTGAGAGCCGCGATGAAGATGATGCAGGTCACACCCTCAAAGCAGTGGATCCACTTCTTCCTCTCTGAGCGCTGCCCGCCCACGTCGAACATCCTGGGCAGGACAAAGGAGGGTCAGCACCCCCCACTCCCTGCCCAGCCCCTGGCACCAGCCCTCACTGGGGGCCTGGACCCCACCTGAAGTTGAGGTCTTTGAAGGAGAACTGGGTCTCTATGATGCCAGTTGTCTTGACGCGGGAACGCAGCACGTCCTGCTCTGTGGGGACGTAGCCGGGGGTCACCAGGCGCTCCAGGTCTGACAGGTAGCTGGCCAGGCACGCGGTGGGCATGAGACACGGGTTGGAACCCCCCTCATGCCTCCCCCACCCACACTCCCTGACCCCACGTACTAGCCCGCAGAGTCATTGAGCTGGTACTCGGAGGCGCGGTCAAAGCAGGCTTGGATGCCCGAGTCCTTCCAGAGCCGCCCGATGATTTCTGACATCTCCTTAGGCATGGTCCCCTCCTCGATGGTGTCCGAGAGGTGCAGCAGCTTGCGGGCATCATCCTGTGAGGGAGAGGGGTTCAGTGGGGCCTGGGGACTGTGGGGAACCCTGCCCAACATGGAATACTCCTCACCTGGCGAGCTGTGTCCCCATACTGGATGTTGAGGGTGCTCATGGCCCGCACGATGGCCAGCATGGACTGGAGCGTGTTGCTGTAAATGATAGCAATGAACTCCAGGCATTCCTCCAGCGAGTAACCGTCCTGGTGGATGATCCTGGCCAGGGAAGATCACAGGCACGGAGCTGAGCTGGGTGCTGTGGAGCTGAGCCACACGATGGATGCACCCCATGGCAGTGGATGCACCCCATGGCAGTGGCATGGGGCAGAGTCAGGCACAGTGGGATAGGGCACCCCATGGCTGCAGTGTGGGACAGACATGGTACATGGTGGGCACGATCAAGTGACCCCCCCCTTGGCACTTACTTCATCTGCTTGACAATGGTGCTCTTCCCCGACTCCCCTGCTCCTAAGGGGACAAAACATGGGTCATGGTGGTGCCCATGCCATGGGCACTCCCAGCTGAGCCCCGTGCTGGCTCACTGAGAACCTTGGTGCCTGACATGGCCACAGGCACTGTTGGCTGGGCTAGATCCGTGGCTCGGGGTGTGCAGGGGGATTAACAGCCTGTGCCAGTGGCATTAAGGTTAGGCTGAGCTGCTGCATCTAATGGGATCTGATGTGGCTCAGCCAGGGACACTCTCAGGAACCCAGGGGAGGGGTTGGGGACATGGTGGCATTGCAACCCTGCCACCCACCATCCAAAGCCCCAAACCTGTGGCTGTGCAGACAGATGCCTCTTGGGCCAGGCTGTGAGGACAGTGATGCCACCCACGGCCCCACCACATACACAGCACCCCAATCCTCAGGCACCACTGGGGGACTGGGAAGGACTGGGAGAGACACAAAGCACAAGGGGGCTCCAGGGACATACATAGGGTGGTGGTATGGGCTGCATAGGGGTCCCTAGGAGGATGGAGCAGGGGTGCTGATGGGTTGGGGTGGTGATAGGTAGAGTTGGTGAAGGCTCTTAAGATGGGTTGGTTGAGGTTGGAGGACCTGGGATTTGGGGGATGTTAGGTGGGCTGCTTGGGTTGAGGGATATGTGGAAGCCAGGGGATCTTAGGGTGGATCTCAGGACCTTTGGATCTCAGGATCTCATCTTCTTGTTGAGATGGTCTGTTGTGTTTGGGGTGCCTGGTAGGGGGTGTCAAACAAGCTGGGATGAGCTGGTTTAGGGGATCCTGGGAATGGGGGGGCTGTTAGGGTGGCTGGTTGGCTTTAGGGGTGCCAAGAAAGGTGCCAGAAAGGAAACATTGGGTGGGCTTTTTGGGATGACTGGGGTGTTGTGGGAGTCGGAGGACTGCTAGAGTGGGTTTAGGGGTGCTTAGGAGCAGGAGCCTGGGGACTATTGAAGTGATTGGATTTAGAATGGGGTCAGGGAAACTTTGGGTGTTTTACTGGGGAGGGGTTGGTTGGTTGTAGGATGCCTGGGAGTGGGAGGCTGTTGGGGACACTCCTGGGTTGTGCTGGCTTGGTTTAAAGGTGATGGAGGCATCAGGGAAACATTGGGTGGGCTCTCGAGATGGGGAGGTTTGGTTTAGGGCTGCTGGGAATGGGGTTGATGTTGGGGTAGGCTGCTTGGTTTTAAGAGTCCTGGGTGAGGCAGGAGAATGTTGAATGAACTGGGAGGGTGGGCTGCTTGGGTTTGGGGGTCCATCTGGGGGCCAGAGGAATGTTGGATTGGCTGCTTGGGTTCGGGGGCAGTTATGGGGTGTGCTGGTTGGGTTGAGGGGTGAGGGTTGGGTTGAGGGGCACTGGTAGGTGTCAGGGGTGCATTGGGTGGGCTGTTAGGGTGAGATGCTCAAAGGATGTGTATGTCCCCCAGGGTGCTGTCTCCCTCTTACCCAGCAGCAGCAGCTTGACGGTCCTGGCATCCTTCTCAGCATCTTCCTTGAGCTTCTTCTCCAGCTCTCGGGAATGCTTCTCCTCGGCACTGGCCCCGGCTCCCATCCTCAGCCCCGCAGCCCTGCGGTTCACCACCCGCTCCTTGGAGGTCAGCACCAAGATGGGCAACGAGCTCCAGCCTCCCGCCGCCTCCAGCGCTCGCTCCCGGCGCCTGCCGCCGCCACTGCCACCACCGCCCGCCCGATGTGCGACAAGGACGGGGCCAAGGTCCCGGGGGGCCGCCTGCCGGGGGGCTGCGCTCAGCACCCGGGGCTTAAGCTGGGCCCCCCCGATAAACCCCCTTCAATCTGCAGCGGGCTGAGCTCAGCAATCCCGTGGTTCCCGGTGTCAGCACTTCTGCCGGGGGGGTGCCCCGGCCCGAGCAGCCTCCAGCTTTGCCTCCACGCTGGGGCAGTGACCCGGCCACCCTGCGGGAAGTGGGACCCCTACCCATCTCCAGCTCTGCTGTGGACCCCAGGGGTTTGGAAATGGAGGGTGGGATGGTGTGCCTGCTGGGATCTGGTAAGAGTGGGAGCTAATGTCCGCATTGTCCCCATCTCACCGGGTCATACCCCCTGCTCTGCACTAGTGCCCACTGTCCAACCCCAGTAAGCCATGCCAGTGTCCCCACGGGCACTGCCCACAGTGATAGAATGTCAGCCTCAGTCACCACACCCTGTGTCCCCAGGCACCCTTCCAGAACCCTCCACTAATGTCCCCATGCCCCCCGGGCGCACTTCTTAGTGTGCCTGCCCAGCCACCCGCCAGTACACTCCCAGTGCCACAGGCCAGCTCAGTGTCACCTCCACAGCGTCCCCAGGCCCTCCAGCAACACCTGCACCATGTCCTCAGGCATACCCTCCACAGGGTTTCCAAAGCCCCCTCCAGTAACACTCCCCAGTGACTTCGGAAGAAATCCCAGTGGCCGTGACCACTCTAGTCAAAAAACACCCTGTCCAAGGTCCAGGGACACTGCAATGCCACCTCTCTGTTACCACTCCAACCGCAGCGAGCCCCCCACAATGTCTCTGGGTCCCTCAGTGTGCCTTCCCAGTGCCTCCTCGTACGTCCCCAGTGCTCCCCACTGCCACTGCGGCCAGCACAGCAAAACTGAGTTTCCCAAGGAACACCGCGGTAACTCCCCAGTGTTCCCCCACCTCCGGTGACTCCAGGCCCTGCCAGGACTGCCCCAGTGACCCCAGGACAGCCCAGTGCCCCTGTGTCCCCCTGTTTGTCCCCCGCGCTCCCCCTCCCCGCCCCGCGGCTCTCCTGCAGCGCCCCGCTCGGCCGCCAGAGGGCAGAAGCGCCCAGCGCAGCTCCCAGTACAGCCCAGTACAGCCCAGTACAGACCAGTACAGCCCAGTACAGACCAGTACAACCCAGTACAGCCCAGTACAGACCAGTACAGCCCAGTACAGACCAGTACAGACCAGTACAACCCAGTACAGCCCAGTACAGACCAGTACAGCCCAGTACAGCCCAGTACAGACCAGTACAGCCCAGTACAACCCAGTACAGACCAGTACAGACCAGTACAGACCAGTACAACCCAGTACAGACCAGTACAGACCAGTACAGCCCAGTACAGCCCAGTACAACCCAGTACAGACCAGTACAACCCAGTACAGACCAGTACAGACCAGTACAGACCAGTACAGCCCAGTACAGACCAGTACAACCCAGTACAGACCAGTACAGACCAGTACAGCCCAGTACAGCCCAGTACAACCCAGTACAACCCAGTACAGCCCAGTACAGACCAGTACAGCCCAGTACAACCCAGTACAGACCAGTACAACCCAGTACAACCCAGTACAGACCAGTACAGCCCAGTACACACCAGTACAACCCAGTACAGCCCAGTACAGACCAGTACAACCCAGTACAGACCAGTGCTCCCAGTACAGCCCAGTGCCCCCAGTACAGCCGTGCACACCCGCAGTATTCACACCAGTGCCTCTGGCCAGAGGAGCACCCCAGTACTGATCAGAGTGCCCTGCTACAGCCCAGTATTGCCCACTCCAGCCCCCAGCCACCCCTACAGAACCATTACCACTTCCCTACCACTGCTCCCAGTGCCACCAGGTACCAGCTCCTACTACCAAATCCTAATGCCTCAGTACTTCAGTCCTCCCAGTACTGCCCAGTACCAACCTCCAGTGTGCCCAGGACTACCTCCAATACAGCCCAGGACCTTTCAGAACTGACCCTGGTACCTCCTGGAACTACTCAGAGTAACTTATCAAAGTGCTCCCAGTATCATCCACTACCACCCTCAGTGCCCTCTGTAGTTCCTCTCCTGCTCCATGCCCCCAGTACCACCCAGTACCAGCTCCCAGTACTATATCCTAGTGCACCAGTACTTTCCTCAGGGTCCCCAGTACTTCCCTGTGCCCCCAGTAGTGACTCTGAGTGCTCCCAGTGCCTTCAGCAACACCCAGTGGTGGGGCCAGCCACCAGCCCAGCCCAGCGTATCCCAACACCCAGCAGCACCACCCACTACTGCCACCTCCCCATGCCCCCTGTCCTGCCCCCCAGCACCAGAGACCCGGTGCTCCCCCAGGGGCAGGGCAAGCGCCCTGGCAGGGCTCAGGGGATTTCGTGGTGGGGGCCACGTCTGTCCCCTACAGAGCACACGCAGGCGCCCGCGTCTGTCCCAAAGCCAGCGTTTATTTGGGAGTGCCCCTAGCTGCAGCAGGGGCACTTACTCAGCCCTGGTCACCCCTGTGTTTCCCATGTACAACTATTTACAACCCTCCACACCCACCGGGGTGCCCAAAGAGGGTGCTGATGGGCTGGGTGCCCCAAAGACCTCTAGGTGCCACTGTCACCAAGCACCAACAGCTGCCTGAGATTTTACACCAGCATGGTCCCTTCTCATTCCCTTCTCCACCCAAAGACCCTGGGGCCAAGACCCCACTATTGCCTGAACACCTCGCTCCTACCTTGAGATCCCATCTCACCCCTGCCAAGCCCCCAGGGAGGGACAGAGCCGTGTACCCTCGCCCCTCCTCCTCAGCTTGCCTGGTGGTCACAGCTTCCCCACAGAAAGCACTTGCTCCTCCATAACCCTGTGGGGAAACTGAGGCACAAAACTATGATGGCCATGCCCAGCTTGCAGTGGGCAGCCCTTGTCTGGCACTGCCTCCCCCCTGCCTCACCCCGCTGCCCTCCCCAGGGCATCTTCCCCTCCCACACAAGGACATCCATGCCCCAGCTGTGTGGCAGAGGGGCTGTGGTGGCCTATGGTTCCTGCACAACAGGATCTGGGGGTCCTTGGCAGGGGGGACGACACGGTGGCTGCAGCCACCTCAAGGGTCCCTGCTCCTCCCTGGAGCTGGGAGGTGAGGGTAGCACCACCCCAGTGACTATGTACAGCCTACAAATAAATACCACCTCCCGTGGGAGGGGGGAGCGCGTGTGTCTGCGTGTGTGTGTGTGTGCGTGGATGTATATATATATATATTTATTTATTTATAGATATTTTTAATATTAAAAGGGGGGAAAAATAGACCACTGTGCTAGCAAAGTCCCTGATGATGGTTTCATGTATGCCCATAGGTCTCTGGCTGGTGATTCCGGCGGTTTCGAGGCTTCTTCTGGTCCTGCTGCTCCTTGGCTTTGAGGCCAGCCAGCGGCTGCGGGGGGCTGGCGGCTGTGTGCCGCCAGTAGCCCTGGCAGTACTGGTCCAGGAGTCCCATTTCAGGCTGAGTGAGGAGCTGCAGCAGGTCCTGGTAGCGGGGAGTGGGGGCACCCGGCAGGCCGGGGGGGGTCTCCGCCTGGACCAGCACGGTGTGGACGGCGCGGCTGCTGAGGACACGGAGCTGCACCTTGGTCACCGTGTGCTTGAAGTTGTTCTCGGTGGCGGTGCAGGAGTAGAGGCCGCTGTCGCTGAGCTGGAGGGCGCGCAGCAGCAAGCCCTGCTCCGTGCGCAGCACCCGGCCCTCCACCCGCAGCTGGGGGGGAGAGGGAGCAGGGCTCAGCCGGCTGGCGCCCGGCGCCCCCGGCACCCCCCCAGCAGTGCCCTGCCCTACCTCTTTCCGCCGGTCGCTGTTGTCCTTCTGCAGCAGCCACTTGACGCTGGCCTGAGGCGAGCGGGGCTGGCACTCCAGGAAGGCTGTGCTGCCCTCCACCCCGTACTGCACGGCCTCCACCGTGTTCTTGTTAGCTGCAGGGGGGCCATGGGCAGCCGGGTCACCTCCACCCCACTGCACTTCTCCCCTGTCCACTTTGTCTCCAAGGGTGGGTGTCCATCCATCTATCCATCCATGCATTCATCCCTCTATCCGCCCATTCAAATCTGTTCAATCTCCTCCCCACCATATCCATCCATCACATTCACCCATCCATGAACCGACCCATTCATCTGTGCTTGTTCTCATCCCCAATGTTTCTGCTCATCAGTGTTCATCTTCCTCCCTACAACTACCCACTCATCCACCCACCCACCCATTCATCCATACATCTTCCCATACATCCACCCACAAAACCCGCCAAGGAATCCCTGTGTCCCCCCTGTGCTCTCAGCCTCCCCTCCCAGCTGCCCCACGCTGCAAGGCCTCGCCCCAGGCCCCGCTCACCGTTGGAGTTGTAGCCGCGGCACTGCCGGATGGGGTTGCCGTGCCGGACGTCCTGCCGCCGGCTCCGCCTGTGGGGATGTGGGAGGTGAGAGGGGGAGCCTGTGGCTGGGGGTCCCTCCCTGACCCTCTCCCTGGCCCACGCTGTACCTCTTGGAGGAGGCGGAGTAGCGGGTGCAGGCGCTGCCGTCCCAGGCACAGTACGGGTCCCGGGCCAGGCAGCAGTCAGCACAGGCTTCCCCGTACACGTCACAGCGGTGCAGGGCCAGGTGGGTCACGCCTACGGCCGAGGACACATACAGCTGTTGCTGTTGGGAACAAGGAGGACAGGGTGAGATACTACCTCATCCCCACTACATTAGGGCCCCTGCAAACATCCTGTTCCCGTGCCGTGGTGATGCTGGGCAACGCCACGGCTGGGACCAGGATGGGATCAGCCCACCCAGGCCTCTGCTATGACTCACCCTCTTGGAGGAGATGGTCATTGTCTTGATGGGTGCTGGCACCTGGATGAGAGCAGGAATGAAGAAGATGGAGGGATGACTGCTTGGACTGACGCTACAGCCCTGGGGTGGGCACCCCAGACCCCCCACAGGCAGCTGGAGCAGGCAGAGCAGGCAGGGGGAGATGTGAGTGGGCAGCAGGCAGGAGGACCAAAGCCTGGAGTCCCTCCAGAGCTGGCCAAGAGGTAGCTAGTGTCCCAAGGGACTGGCTGATGTCTCAAGGGGCTGGCTGCTGTTCCAAGGGCTGGGTCAAGAACACTCAGCAGAGGGTAGAGGACATGCCAACCCTTACCTTGAACACTTCAATCTCCTCCAGCATGAGCTCCTCTGTCTCCATGTCATCCCGGGGGAGCACAATGACCTTCTGCACGGTGCCCCGATCTGCAAGACACCATAGTGCCCAGGTGCTCAGTGCTACCCCTGGGCACCCATGCCCTCCCTGTCTGTGAAGGGGGTTCCTGCTGGGGCTGTGGAAAGGAAGGATCCCTCAGGCTCATCCCCATCTCTCTCCTACTGTGGCAGCTAGCTGTGTCTGGGGTAGAGTGTGCCAGCTCAGGTAACCACCTATGTCTAGAGAGTGCCACCAGAATGCCAGAGAGTGCCCACAGCAGCATGCAGCCATGCACCAGGGCAAGAGAAGGACCAGGACGGATCACAGGGGCTCTGGGATGCACATTAAGAGGAGGGGAAGCACTGGCCTGGATGGTAGTGCCCCCAGGATGGGCACTGAGGTCTGGGAAGGACAGGGCTGGATGTCAGTGCCTCTGGGATGGGCAACTGGGCAGGAAAGGCACAAGGCTGGATGATGATGGGCTTAGCATGGGCAGTAGGAAGCACATTGGAAGGATGCTAGGGTCAGGAAAGGATAAGGCTGGATGATGAGGCCCCTGGAACAGGCAACAGGACAGGGGGACGACCAGGCTGCACGGCAGAATCCCTAGGATGGGAAGTATCATGCCGGATCACTGGCTTCAGGGATAGGAGCTGGGCTCAGGGAAGGACCAGGCAGGACAGTAGGGTCTGTGGGATGGCATCGGGACAGGCAAAGAACAGTCTGGAGCCTTGAGGAGGGGCAGGGATCTCAGGGGGGCATTCTCAGCCCCTCACCCTGCTCTAGCGGTGGAGGGCACCGTGCTCTGGCCAGCCCTGGTGGTGCCCGTGCCCTCCGGGGCCGCGCCGGAGCATGCTGCGTTCCCCGCGGTGCGCGGCGTGGGTACCTGTGCCCAGGAAAAGCACCTCATAGCGCCCGTCTGCCGCGTCCACCTGGTCCACGGCCACGGTGGTGAAGCGGTAGTTGACGTTGGTGCGGACCACCAGCGGCTGGCGGTGCGTGGGGTACACGGCGTGGTACATCAGCGGGTGTGCGCGCATGAAGTTGATCACTTCGTCAGGGTAGTCCTTGGTCGACTTCATGGATGGGGTGAAGGTCCCCCCAGGGCACTGTGGCACAAACATCACCAGTGCTTGGTGAGTTGGTACCCGAGCACAGGTCTGAGGGTGCCGGCTGCCTGGCAGGCACTGGCTCACCTACCCGCGGTGCCCAGGGGGTACTTACGGTGCCTGGACGGGGGTAGGGCATTTTTCCTGTGTAGGGCATCCACTGATAGTTGGGTCCCTCCTTGTGGGCAAAGGGCCCATTGAAGACCATACGGATGTCAGCCATCGAGTAGACACACACAGCAGAGCCTTTGAAGACCGACCTGGGGGCAAGGACCTGCTGCCACCCTTTGTCATGGCATTGCCAGGACACGCACCCAGCTAAGACTTCCTCCTCTCCTGCACTCTGTGCCAGGAGGGTCAGCACTCACCCCGAAGCAGAGAACACAGCGTAGATAACAGGGTTCTTGGTGTCCTGAGTCTGCTGGATGAAGACGTCCTCTTGGGACAGAAAGATGGAGGGGTCACCATAGGGAAGGTAGGCAGGGACACCAGGGTACAGGCAGAGCAGTTACCCATGGAAGAGCAAGAGGCAGGGGGCAGCAGGGATGTCCCCAGCTCTGCCCAGGGTGCCCCCCAAGCCTGCAGGGGTAGAGAAGGCTCCCATCCCTTTCCTCGCACACTCACGGAGCTCGTCGAAGTGCGTTTCAATTCCGTCGGGTCCCGGCACAGAGCAGACGAGCCGGGCCTTCAGGAAGGTGCTCCACTTGTTCACAAGGCAGCAGTGGCCCCCGTCGTCATTCTGCAACAGTGAGACCCCTGTGCTCAGCCCTGCCTGTCCCCCTGCCCACTTCCTTGCCTGCTTCCCTGCCTGTCCTCTGCTGCACCTACCAGGCAGATGCGCCCAATGCGGGAATAGACCCCAGGACTCAGTGGGGCATCAGCCGACTTCTCTCGGAAGAAGAAGTAGAGCTTGTCATCATTCCTCTCGCTGCTGTCAGGGATGAGCTGGGCACGGACGAAGGCTGGGTCTGGAATGGCACAGCACAGCATGGCACCATCAGCTCAGTGGCACTGCTGCTTCATGCCATAGCAGGATGCTGAGCCCTCCTTTGCTGAAGCATCACTCCTAGAAAAGCACTGTCACAGACTGAGAGCTACATCTCTGGGTGTCTCTTGTGATCTCTAGTGCACCAGGAGAGGCTTGAATCATCTCTGGGGTCCCTGGGAGCATTCCTGAGGTCCACAGATTGGAGAGATACATCAGCTCTGTGAGCAAGGTGGTGGGAACCAGTCTTCCCCCCAGGAAGGAACCACACAGCATGGAAGCTTCTCAGGAAGCTTCTCCCTGCCATCCATCAGCTGGTACCCAGCCTGTGCTGACAGCTCCCCCTCTTCGGGTTACCACCCCGCTGGCTCCCCAGCCCGGCAGGATCATCCCATCTGCTCTGCTCTGTTTACTCAGCTGCTGCCCCGCAGGCAGGGGTGCTCCGAGGGGGGCAGAATGAATGTTCGGGGTCACCGACTGCAGGCGACATGGTTGACATCTCAGCACTGCAGAAACCCATGCACTGACACCGGCAGAGCCAGCCCCATCTCTCACCAGTCTGCTCTCGCCACCCAGCAAAGCTCCAGGCATGTCTGTCACTGCCTCACACAGCTATCCCTGCTCTTGTGCCTTCCCATCCATCCATCCATCCATGATCAATTCATCCATCATCCATCCACCCATCCACCCATGATCAAGTCATCCATCATCCATCCATCCATCATCAATTCATCTATCATCAATCCATCCATCCATGATCAATTAATCCATCATCCATCCATCCATCCATCCATCCATCCATCCGTCAGATGTCAACTATCCATCCACCCGCCCACCGATCCACCTGCCCATGCTGGCTGCTGTCTCTGTTCTGGCAGAAGGAGGCAGTCCCACATGACAGGTCTCATCTCTAGGGCTGGAGCCATGAGGTCCCCAGGGCACCTGGGCTAGTGACACCTGAACTCACCATTGAGCCAGCGGGAATTGTACTGGTCCGTCCTCATGGCTGTCTGCTTGCCCATGGTGCGGAAGATGGCTGCGTCCGTGCCCATGAAGTCGATGTAGACACCAGCATAAAGCTCTTCATCTGCAGAGGGCAGAGGTCAGCCAGGAATCCCCACCTCATCCCATCCACCCACCTTCTTCAATTGCCAGCCCCAGACCTGGCCGGTAGCCACCAGACAACCAAGAGCCACCACCTGTAACCATCCCAGAGAGTTCTGGAGGTTGGCACTGGTCTGTAACCACGATCCCCACCTCTGCTGGGCCAGGTGCCTGGCCAGCTGAAGCAGGAAGGGGGGGTGGAGCAGGAACCCTGCTCCTGGTGGGAGCAGTTGTTCCATCCCGCCTGCATATTCCCTCTGCCCAGAGCAGGAAGCACTGGCACCAGGGAGCCACAGGACTCACTTATTAATGCAGAGACGGTGTCTACTTTGGGGTCGTAGGAACACTTCCCCTTGCCCGACTCCAGCTTGTCTGGCTCCAGGTAGAAGATATAATCCTGGAGAATGAAGCAGATAGAGCAGATGGTTGGACTTTCACTCCTCCATTTATGTGACAGCTCCCAAAAACCACCAGGAGAGGCAGCCTCCTCCAGGATGGTGTACAGCAGCGAGGACAGATGTGGAAGTGTCTGCAGGTCTCCTGCAAAGCTGAAGCTCCTGCGAGTGACTCCTCTAAAGATGCTGGGTTCTTCTCCACGCCCTCCACCACTTGGAGACTTGGCTGAGCCATCAGGCTGAAGTGGGGCATCCATCCCCCAGGTCTGGGAAAAACTGCCTCTTCACTCCAGCTGGCTGTGCTGCACATTGCCACTTGCTCAGCAAGGTCACACAGCTCCAGCAGCTTCGGCAGGCAGAGCCTGGCCCGCAGCACAGCTCGGCACAGCTTGGCTGCTGGACCCACTGTACTTCTCTCTCCAGGAGCCATTTTCCAGTGCTTTTCTTCACACGATGAGATGCTGTGTCTGCTCCATGGGATGCCTCCCTACTGTCACTTCTGCCTTCCCCGTGGCTATCCCTGGCACCACCATACATTCCCAGCCACGAGCGAGACACACGCTGCCTCTGGAGGCACATTCAAAATCCTCTGGCTGAGGGCACACAGGGACAGGCTGGCCCAGCCATGTCACTCCTCACCCTGGCATAAGGACCACCTTCACCTGAGACAAAGCACCAGCATAGAGCATCCACGGGGAGCCTGGGCATGGGGGGACCTTAAGCAACCAAACTGGGCAGATGCCCATTGGCCCTGTGCCCTGGCTTTGGCACATGGGTGACAGACGTGGTGACAGCCACCCTCCACTGAGAGGCCAGCAGGGTCCTGGTGGAGCCCAGGCTCTGGGAAGAACAAAAGAGGGTGAGGGGCTGGGATCTCACTGTGGGCATCTCGCACTGGAGTGTTTGCTCACACCAGCTCCTCCTGGGGCACCCATACCCAGAGATGGGCACAGCCATGTTTCACCATCTGCACCACACACTGTGCAGTCTGTGCCACCATCACCATCACAAATGCCTCTGCCCAACTCTTTCCCCTCTCCTGAAGTGGGCAAACACCTCACATGGACAACCTCTCTCTCTCCAGCACAGCCCTGGCACTTGGCTGCACCATCTCACCCTCCTGGTCAGGCAACACAGGAGCCATTGTGGTGCTGGCATTGCTGATCAGCTAACACACCTTGAAGTGCACCAGAGCTGCCAGGAAGCACATGCTGGCAGCCCCCAGGGAGCTCCTGCTGGGACACACACCCTCTCCCCAGCAGGGGTGACGTGAGGGGGCTAAAATGGCAACGGCGTTTTCCCAGCTGGCACTGGGGAACTGGCAGCAGGAGCTGCCCACAGTCTGGGAGATGCTCAGTGCCAAACATCACCCTTTGCCCCTGACCACCCGAGGACCTGGGGAAGCCCCAGGCTGCACCAGGATGCCCACGTCCCCCATGCTCCCCAGCCCATGCACTGACCCATGTTAGTCTGGAGGGGAGAGGCTCGGGGGTGACACTGTCAGGGTGGGCTGCACACTGGGCTGTTCCTAGAAGCCGGGGATGCTGTCACCTCCCTGAGTGCACTTGACTGCCAGGATGACATAAGCCCCTCTTGGGGCAAGGTGAAGCAGCTGCTCAGTAATGTGTCTGTAGGCCCTACTCAAACACTTTCTGCACATTACTTTGGCATCCTCCCCTGAATCATTCCAAGCCCTGTGGCTCTGCCAACACATGGTCCCACTTCCAAGGGACACAGCAAGCCTGGAGTCAGGTAAAGTCAGTGGTGGGTGGAGAGCCACCATCCCTGACAGTGTCCCCCACGGGGGAGATCCTACATGGACTAGGAGGAAGGAGTTAGTGAGAGAAGGAAAGCCGACGCCAGGCCGGTGGCCGGGAGATGCTGTGCTGGGAGGGAAGGGGATGGCGCCCGGCCCAGGGGTCGGAAGCATGCCAGCGGGATGAAGGAGCCCGCGGCTCTGGTGTGCCCCTGCGGACGGGTGGGCACGGCTGCGGCGGGCTCCCAGACTGGTTCCCACCTTGCTTTGTGCTGGTCTCGGGCTGAGGGGGCTGTCGGTGGATCTGCTTTCCCGGCCTCCCGGCTGGCTCGGCGGGAACCCCTGGGGAAAAGGAGCAGGGCAGAGAGTTAGCGCCGGCAGGGGAAGGACCCCCCAGGGCAGGGGTGAGCAGGGGACCCCAAGAGCTGGGGTGATGGATGCCCATTGAGCAGCAGCACTGCTGTCCCCCTGCATTCCTTGAGGCTCCAGGCTGGGCTGGCCTCCAGCAGGAGCTTCTCCAGGATGGATCCTGCTCTCTCCCACAGAACTGGGGTGCCCTTAGCATGGGGTAGGAGAGAGTTGAGAGATGGCTGCCCACAGCCACCCAGGCTGGGCTCACACCTGGGGGTGCAAAAATGGCACCTGCCACCTTGTTCCTCCTGTGTTGATGAGCAATGCCTCAGCACCAAAGCTATTAGCACCAAGGGGTCACTGAACACTTCCACACTGCCACTGACTCTGCTGGATAACTCGTGCTGTCCTCGACTGCACTAGCACCCTAGGTCCTCCTCATATGCTGCCACTCCCCAGCTCAGTCCCAATCCAATCCCAATTTGGAATGGTCTGAGCAGCATCCACCTCTCTCAGTGCCCATGCCAGGTTTGGGGACTCTGAGGCAGACAACCCGTCTTTCATATCCAGCGCCGTGATCCTCCCTCACTTTGGGCTGGTGACTTCCTCTCCAGCCTCAGGAGAAGCCTCTGGGACCTGTCACTCCAGCATGGAGGGAACAGACATCTCACAGGGCTTGGGACCCCTGGGATACTCATGCTGCTACTTGCAGAGACTGGCTCCCTCCCAAGGCTGTCCTGAAAATGCTCCTCTGTCTTCCACACATCCTGCCCGGTGGCATGCAGCTTCGATGCCACCCTCTCACTGCACGTTGTGGTCCTTGGTGCTGGGTGACATCCATCCAGGGATGTTCCTGACATGGCCACATGAGCTGGCACAATCCCTGCACAGTCCTCCCTGTGCAGCACCAGTGCTGGAATCCTTGGAATCTACGGTGAGGAGCTCAGCAGCCTGGCAGCAAGTGGGAAGCTGGGTTGACATGTCCCTCATCCCAGTGGAGATCCAGCAGTGGCTGCAGCCAGCAGGGTGGGAGGGCACCTTGTGTGGAAGCTGCCATCAGAGTACAGCCAAGTTCCAGCGTGAAGAGAAGTCCTTGGTCTGTGGAGATGGCTTGGCCCCACTCAGCAGCACAACACTGTCAGCCACGGTCACCCCCAGCCTGCCTTTGCCCACAACCTTCCGCGCCCAACCCCCCACCAGCCAGCAGAGCTGAGCCAAGCACCCAACCCACTGCAGTCCCCTGGCAGCTGTGCCAGCACCGCCGTGCCAGACACCAGCTCAGCACCCCCATCCCTCCCGCCCCTCACCTGGGCTTTGCGCCCGCGGTTGACGAAGGCACAGATGGGGTTGTAGGCGCCAGTGCCACACACGTAGAGGTGCGTCCGGTTCCAGGGCTGGATCAGGCGGATGAAGTTGCCGCACTCCCCCTGGGAAGCAGAGGAGAACGCGTCAACCCAAGCATGGGGGCTATAGATTGCCATGGGGCTGTGTCGGTGAGGGCATGGGATGAAACACATCACTGGATGGCATGTGGCATGGGACAGCGTAGATCAGGGGTTGGCATGGGCCACAAGCCGGCAAGCCGGAGGGCCCAGCCCTGGCTGGTAGGAGGAAGCAGCATGGGGAGCTTGGCCTCCTACTTGCCCAGAAAGCTCTCCAGGACCTGCCTGGCTGCAACAGAATGGGTGACAGGACACTGCAACACCCTGGAGTGCCACCCCATCTCGACATGCTAGGGGGTGGCTTTTTCCAAGTAGGATACAGGGACATGGATCCCACTCCAGTGCCAGGTGCCAGCCCCACTCCACTACCAGAAGGGGGTTCATGGTGGTTACTCACATTACTGTTCTTGCCTGATAGGATGCACTCCTCGATCCTCTGCTGGGAAGCGGGCCAATGGATCTGTGGAAACAGCAACCCAGGGGAGACCAGGACTCCCACCTGGCCCCACGAGCACCAGTTATGCCCATCGAGCTCTTGCCTTGGCATCCAAAAGTTCCCCAAAGTGCCCAACTACCCCCTTCCACCTGCTCTGCCCTGCCCTGCCCTGCGCTGGCAGCTTACGATGAGTGGCTCGCGGTTGATGTCGTGGAGGTCCAGCGAGAGGACGTAGTCCTTGCTGCCCACATACATGCGGTCGTGGTCCTCATCCTTCAGCAGGATGCGGTAGTCACTGGAGTTGAGGAGGAAGTTGAAGAAGTGTGCTGTGCCCGTCGCCTTCAGCTCTACAGGGCGAAAGGGGAAGGTGTCAGTAGCCCAGGGACCCCCGTCTCCACCAATGTCTTCCCTGAGTCCAAGCCTGGGCCCAGCTGGAGGACACCCTGTGAGAAGAGGTGCCCGCTTTCCACTCCATGAGCACCATGATACTGCCACCTCTATGCAGGACAAGGGACAATGACGGAGATGCTCATGGCCAGCTGCGACAACCAAGAGTGGCCAGAAGTGAAATCATCAGAACCTGGGCTCAGGAGATCCAGCACCCCACAGCAGGGAGTGGAGGTTGCCATTGAGATGAGGCAGGAGGCTGGAGCTCTCTGCCACCTCAGCCCAGAGACCACAGCTCTCAACATTTCCAGCATCATCCCCTCCTGCACTGTGACCCCATGTTCCAGCCAAGCCTCTGGCTCCTAGGATGGGAGAGCTGGGACCCCAAGGAGCCAGCTCCAGGGGAGGTGATGAGCCTCTCCCCCACCCCGCACACCCCACCCCCCCTTGGAAAGTTATTTTTAGTCTAAGTGTGGGAGCAAGGAGTGAAAGAGGATAATGAGGGTCATGAATATTCACAAGTGCAACGAGGCAGCCAGATGGAAGGCAGAAGTGCTGCAGATGATGTGGGCCAGTGCCAAGAACCACGCGGCAGGGGCCAGGGCACGAGTAAGACACAGCACCCTGCCCCAACAGGATACGATCTGTCCTGGAGGCCACCACCTCTTTGGAGATGCCACTCTGGAGGCGTCACTTCCCTTGGAGGTGTCACCCCCTTCAGATACCACCCCCAAATACCAGATGCCACCCCCACGGGATGACATCTGCCCTGCCACCCCTCTGGATACCACTCAAAGCCATCAGATGCCATCACCATGGGACGTCATCTTCCCCATATGCTTCCTTTTGGAGGTGCTGCTCTCCTAGGATGCCATCAACAGCCATTGGATGCCACCTCCACGTGATGCCATCAGCCTCTGAAGCCAACCCCTTTGGAGATGCCATGCTTTTAAAAGGTGTCACCCTCTTTGGATGCCACAAACAACAATCAGATGCCATCCTCAGCCATTGGATGTCACCCTCATGGGATGCCATCTGCCCCAGATGCCATACTCTTTGGCATTGTCATCCTCTTTGGATGCTACCAACAGCCATCAGATGCCACATCCATGATACACTGATCCAATGAGCACCCTCACCCTGTGGAGTGTGTCTCTCCATGCACAGGGGTGCCCTTTGCAGGCACCGGGAGCAGCTCTGGGGACCCTTCCTGAGGAGGAGCAGAGCAGGGTCCTGCAGGTCAGTGTCAGGAAGCATCACACCGGCTTCCAGGCAGCACCGGGCAGGGCTCCAGCAGCCAGCTTCCCTTCCCAGCGGGAGGCTAAATGCCTGCAGATCCCCCTGACCTCCTGGCTGCACAAGGTACTGGAATGTCCCACAGGTGCCCCCAGGCTCCCTTCCCATCCAGGGCACCCCCTCTATCCCACGGCTGGCAGCGGTTTATGGTCCCCAGTCCCACACCTGCAGAGATGCTGGACCTGCTCAGCCGTGGCAGTGAGGCCAGAGCACACACAAAGCGCGGGAACCGTCGGAGCTGCCTGCGGGAAACGGCGTCACGGGATGTGACATGAACCTCTCCTGGCCTGGGGGCTTGGGGGCCTGCCTGTCTGCCAGGGATGCATGGCAGGATGAGCACGGTGGGCATGTGCAAGGGCTGGAATTTGGGCTACAGGCAGGGGGCCATGGCAGAGGTGCAGTGGAACAATGCCAAGGATGGGGGCCAGGCATCCGCTCACCCACCCACCCACGGCAGGCTCCTCCTTCTGCCTGGCCCATCTGGGCTCCAGATGCTCCCTGTTGCTGGCGCTGGCTCACATGCCACCCATGGCGTCCCCAGCCTGTCCTGTAGCGGTCCCTGACTGTGCCATGGCACACTGGGTCTGGTCCCTGCCTGTCCTATGTCCTGAAGCTGCCCCACTGGCCCATACATTTGTGTGTGTGCACGTGTGTGCCCCACACTCTGTGTGCTGCTGCCTCCCTCAGTGCGATGCTGGTGTCAGTGGGGACCAGAGCTCGGGAGCCAGGAAAGGGCAAGGTGGCTCTGGCAGTGAGTGACACAGGCAGAGCAGAAGAGCTCATCCCCAGCTGCCAGTGATGGAACTGCACGCCCAGGCTTCCCGCTCAGGACAGAGACACCTGGAGCAGGCAGAGACAGGGATGGCAATTAAACTGGACAGGAGCCCCCATGCCAGGACAGCCCCTCATCTGTGATCCCTGCCAAGCCTGGGAACGCCAGCACCAACAGCCCTGGGATCCTGGAGTGCCGGGACACTGGCTGGTGAAGGGCTCCATGTCAGTGACAGCCCCACATCCATTAGGATGGGCGTCTCCAGGGCTTGGTAGGGGATAGGGCCAGTAGCACAAAGAGCCTTGGACCCCCACCGGTGGCTCCATTCAACCCCCCACGGCCCAGCGATCAGAGGGGGCACTCCCAAAGCAGGGCGGTGACGGACCCGCTGCCCCGTGACGCCCTCTCCAAAGACAATGGCGGGGTGGGCAAGACCCTCCCACAACCTCTGACCTCCCAAACCTCCATCGCACTGCCTAATCCCCCAGTGTCACTGTGCCCCCAAACCTGCCCCCAGCAGCCATGGCTGTCCCAAGGGCAGGTTTGGGGGCACAGTGAGTGGAGAAGCCCGCTCACTAGCCGATGTGCCCCAACGAGCAAATTCCCTCCTGCTTCGCATTGCCAATCCCGGCACCGGCAGAGCTTCCCCGGCTGGCCGGGAGCCTAATCCTATTTTAATTGCCGAGCACCGGAGCCAGGAGCGGCTCGGCATCACAGCCAGGGTGGCCTCCGTGGGGACCGTCCCCTCACAACATTCCGCAGAGCCCTCACCGAGCCCCCCGGGACTCGCCTGCCCGCAATCGTTTTGAGTCCTTGGGCGCTGAGCTGTAATTACCCCGCGCCCTCGAGTGATGCCGGCGGCCAGGAGCCCGAGGGCTGGCAACAAGGCGCGATGCTCTGCTTTGCCCGCGGTACCACCGCCCGACTGCATGCTCTGCAAAGCCAAATTCCTCCTGCAATGCCAATTTCGGGCTGCATTCCCAGCTCCGGCAGCTGTCCACCGTTGCTGACTGTTACCACTGGCCCCCATCGGGCAGGGGTGAGTGGTCCCTATTCATCACCCACTGGCACGGAGACCAGTGCTGATCTCCAAAGCAAAAGGGAGATTTTGGGGGTTCTCGATAAACTGCACACCCCGTGGGACTCCTCACCCCACCCCAGTCCCTCAAATCCACCCGACTCCCCCAAACATCACCAGGGCACCCGCATGAAGAGTTAATGCCATTACGACCCGAGCGGGTCACCTCCCCAGGTGCACCATCACTGCATTCCCCAAAACCAATTACAGGCGCTCTCACCTAATTAGATTCTAATTATGGGCTTGTAACGCATTCAACATAATTAGCATGTAAATTACACGGCGTGTTTATATTCAATAACCGCACTCCCGCCCCCACCCCGGCTGGCGGAGCCAGCGCCTTTCGGGAGCCCTTTCTTTGCATGGGGAAGAATGAATTCACTTTAAATGCCGATGGAGAAGCCCAGCACTGATCCCAAGGGAGCTTGGCACAGCAGGGATAAATCCCATCTCCATCCTGCAGCGTTTTATCCCACAAATTTAAAAGCGTGCCCCAAATTTTGATTATGTTCCCTACTAATTTTTTTCCCTACTCGGAATTTGAGCTGCAGCTTTTTGGGTATGCGTCAGAGGGGCAGGATGGGGAGCAATGCCAGGAGAGGGATAGAGGGCTGGATGTGTCCCCTCTCGTGGTTAAAGCATTTGTTGTTATTGGGGCTGATCAAAGAGCTGGGTGGGTCGTCCGATGAAAGCAGAATTGCTTATTTGTTTGAGCGTCACTCCGCTACCCCTTGATGGGTTATTTATGATGTAATTAAGCTAATTACATGTAATAAGAGAGTTTCCGTGGCCCCCAGCCAAGCTCTTTTCCCATTTAACCGATTCACAGGTGGGAGGAAACCGAAGCTGCCTTGCAGGGGCTTGGGAGATGAAATAACTCCTGTTCCCGCTTGCTGCCTTCCAGCCCCGACCATCTCCAGCCCCCCTGGAGCATCGCCCCGTGCCGGCACTCGCGGCAGAGGACAGGTGCTGCAGCCGCCCGGGTCAAATCCCTCGGGATGAAAGAGGTGCCGGCCGGGTGCTCCCCGCAGCCATCGCAATCCGGCCGGTTGGGCACAAGCCAAAAAACAATTAAAAAAAAAAGAAAACCCACATTTTTTTCAGCGGAAACCGCTGATTCATCCCCGGGCCAGCCTGCCCCAAGCGCTGGTGTGTGCATGTGCCCCAACGAGCAGCGCTGCAAGGGGGACTTTGTCCCCACCAAGCATCACTGTGCAGTGGAGACCGGGCTCTTGGCTGGGTCGGGGGATGCTCCAGCAGCACAAAATCCCCGTCAGGAAAGAGCCTGGCTTAAAAAAAATATACTTTAATCACCCCAAAAGCAAAGTGCTGAGCTGAGTTGCCCCAACCCACTGCTCTTTGGGCTCTTTTGTTTAATGTTTGGACATTATTTCTTTCCGCAGCCCCTGAGGAGAGGGCACGGTGCCGGGTGGAAACTGCGGCTGCTCCAGGCCCTTTGCTCCCTGCCCGAGCGGCACTGGAGTGGGAGAACACCCCTGCCAGGTCCCCGGGAAGGGCCATGCTGTTCCATAAGGAGCATTGTTAATTTGAGGGATAACTAGCTTATTAGATATAGGCTGGGGGAGCTGAAATTGCACAGGGTTTTGGGAGGGGGAGGGTTTAAGGAGCTTATGGAGCTTCGCAGCCGGAGCCAGAGAGCTCAGCCCCAGCAGCAGCCGGTCCCAGCGGGTGGAGGGGCTCTGCCGCAGCCCCCCACTGTCCCAGCCAAGGAAATCCTCTTAGGGGTCACAGGGTTCAGCCCCATGTCCCCGCCCCTTAGGGCACGGGAAAGGGGACTGTGGCATCCCCCTGACCTTTACAGGGTCTGAGGAGCAGCATGGGGCACTCACACGAGGGTGGGGACCAACAGTGCCAGTGCTCCCAGCACATTCCCAGCACTGGCTGTCCCTAAGCCCTTGGCCCTGCTCGCACCTCCCTGTTTATCCCATCCTGCTGTCACCAAGCAGTGCCCACAGCTGCAGCAGCTTAGGAGGGCGCCTGGGCGGCCCCCAGGACATGGTCCCCTATCCGGGCTCCTCTCCAGCCATCTGCCACCCCCTGGCCCAGATCAAGCGTGCCGGTATCTCCTGGCCACAGGCAGAGATGCCAGCGGGGTGGGAGGGTAAACTGAGGCACGAGGCAGGCAGGAGAGAGGCCAGGCAGGGGGCTGGCAGTGGAGCTCAGAGGAGACTCCATGCTCAATTCATTCTTTTTAAAGTAATTTTATTCCTCTTCAGGAACTGCCCTGCCTCTCACCCCACCCCTCCCCGCCAGGGCTGCCCCCGGCTGGACATCAGCCACAGCTTTTCCGAGAGGTGCCAGCACGGCTGTTCCCCTCGCTGCGGGGAGCGGCTCCTGTTTGGAAGCCCCACGGAGAGCCCTGACCTCGAGGGCTTCCCGCCGTGATGCGGGGCCAGAGCCCACCCTTCCTTCCCGCACGCTTTTCCCACGCTGGACAGGGAGCAGGACACGGAGGGATGAATCACCATCATCACCATCACCTCCTGCATCCTCGTGGGGAATGGGCCAGCCTCTCTGGTGCCCGAGCCCCCGGCCCGGAGGAAGGCCCAGAGCAGAGGGGACCGCAGGATGTGTACAGCAGTGTGGGGAGTGAGTGAATTGTTAGCATGGAGATGATTAAAAATATCCACCCTATTTCTGGCCAGCACTGGGCTGGGATCTGGGAAGAGCTGCTGGCAAAAGGGAGCTGTGCCGGAGCCGCTCCCAGCACTGTTCTTTCCATGCTGGTCACCTTCCTCCTGCCGACACACGGACAGGAAAGCCTTGAGAGGAGGACAGACGTAAAGAGACCACAGGGGTGACGGGATGGGGGGAGGACTGACCCTGCCCAGCCATCACCCTGCACCAGGGCACAGCAGCTCAGTTCCCACCCCTTTCCTATCACTTCAGTATTTTATAGATGTGTTTTTTTTAATGCACTCAGACGCCGGGGCTCCGTGGAGGATGACGCAGGCCCCGGGGAGCTGCGACAAACCTCTGGCGCGCGATAACAAGCGAAGGCAAACAAACCCAGAGACGCTCCCGCAGCTGGCAGGGCTCCAGGCAGCACGGCCGCCCAGGCAAGGCGCCGAGGGACACACTTGGGGACATGGCAGAGCTTCTTCCCCAGCAGCCTGGCCACAAGGCCACCTCGATCCCACCCTGCCATTGGGATGCTTTAGCCGGAGGGGAGCTTTGCTAGAGACCCGCACCCCAACCCCAGCAGCTGTGGCTGCACAGCCACCTGGTCCCCTGTGGCACCACAGCCATCCCTGACAGCAGAGCCCAGCCAAACTCATCACACCAATGTCCTCCAGGCCAGACCCAACCCCACTGTCTGCAGCTGCACTGGGAGGTTTGGGGCTGGACACTTGGGTATCATCCCCACCTCTTCAGGCAAGAGAAGGGGCTGGACCATCCACGAAGTGCCACTGTCACCCCATATCTCATGGTTCTCTGGCTTCAGGGAGGCTGCACGCAGATGATCAACCCAGGAAGCTGCTCACCAGCAGTTTGGTGTGCGGCTCCCAGCTGGGCCTCGAGGAAGACCCCGGGAGAATTCTCCACCACTGCCACCCTTGTCAGAGTACAGGCAGGAAAGAGGTGAGTGGCACCTTCCCAACCCCAATGTGCTTGGATCCAGCACACCGCTGGCATTTCTTCTCCATGTGCCGGTGCAAATCAGCCCTTCTCCCACCACAAATCCCCCGTCTAGGCAGCAAGGGCAGGGAGAGCCCTGCCAGGCCACCTCAGGCAGGAGGGAGAGGGACTGGAGATCCTGAGCACAGCCAGGAACCATTGCTCCAAACAGCTGGGGCCAAAAAAAACCAACCCCAAACCAGCCCCTAACTTGTGGCACAGCAAGCTTAACCATGCCTATTCCGAATTAATCTCACTCCTGGAGCATACCATGGCAGTGGGCACCAGGTCCAGCTGGGACTTTGCTGGAGCTTCCCCTCCTCACAGCTGTGAGGAAGAGGTGTTTTAAGCCAAGGTGGAAAAGCATTTGTACAGCAGCTAAAGTGCCCCAGCAGCCCCCAAAATCCTCCAAAAACGCTGTTTGGAGAGGAAAGTGGCGCCTGCCTCTGGGGAGGAACTTGCTCACTGCTTTCCAGCCTGGACTTGTCCCCAGACTCTTCATACCAGCCATTTTTTCTGTCAAGACCAGCCTGTAACACCCATGGCTATTGCTGCTTCACCGTGTTTGCTGTCAGCCCCCCTGGCCCCTCCTGCCTGGCTCTGCTGTGCTCACCATCAGTTCTGCCACCACATCCTTGGGCTCACAGGTTCAGTAGATGACCAGAGGGCAAAGGAACAGTGGGACAGCAAAGGGAGCACAGCCCCAGCTCTCCCACAGACCCTAAGGGGAGGCAGACATGAGACTCCTCGTGTCTGTCACCTCCTGACACACATCCAAGCAGGCAAGCCCCCAGCAGGAACAATTTCCGTTCCGCTCCTCAAGGTTTGCAGCCCTGGGACCTGCCTCATCAGCCTCAGCCCGCCCTGCTCAGCAACCTCAAAACATGAGCTCAAGACAAACCCCTCTTACCAATGTGCACCCCAAAGCTGAACCAGCAGTCCCCCCACAGCTCCTAGAGTGGCTGGGTGGGCTAAGCAGCCCCGGTACGAAAGGGTTAAGCCCCTTCCCCCCACCCAGCACCCTCCCCTCCTGCCTCTCCCGGCTCCCTGCCAGCTCCCAGGCGTTAATACCAGCTGGGGGGGTCGGGGTGGCGTCAAGCTGCTGTCTGGAATCGGGGTGCTGCCGGGGGGGCTTCCTGCACCTCAGCACCCAGCTTTGCCAGATGGAGGGAGCCACCCACCCACAACAGGAAGCGGACTGGGGGGGACTGGGCAGGCTACCAGCCCCTCAAGACTGCGTGTGCTGGCGCAGATCAGGAGCTCAGCCACACCTGAATATGGATCCCTGTAGAGATTTGTGAGGGTGCAGATCGCTGATGCCCCCCGAGAAGGAGCCTGTGCTGGGGTGCCCGTGGTTTCCTCATCTTGGGGTCCCACCCTGCCCCCCCTCCAACAACCAGACTCTTACCTTTGAAGGAGAGCTGAACCCTGGGGGTAGCGAAGCCGTGGTCTTTGGGATGGGCAGCCCGCCAGCCCAGAGTCAGCAGGGTGGCCCAGAGCAGGACACCGACCACGGGCATGGTGGGCACGCGCCTGGGCGCCGAGATCCAGGGGAGTCTGGGGGAGCCGAGCCTGCCAAGGAGGGCACACGTGGGAGGGATGTCAGTTCACTGCACCCACCACCCCCCTGAGGGGTACAAGCCCCACATCCTGCTCTCCATCACCCGCTGGCACGCAGCATCCTCCGGGGAGGACTGGAAGCCAGCCCCGGGAGGCTGAACTCTGCTCTGCAGACTGGGGGGCAGGGGGCACAAATCAGGGGGCCACAGCCTCACCTCCCTGGTGAGCATGCAGGGCGAGGCAAGCGCAGTGAGAGCCGCTGAAGCGCCCTCCTCCACCCCAGCTGGCGAGCCTTGGCCAGGTGAGGAGCATCCCTCCATCCCTCCTCACAACCCCTCAGCTGCAGCATCCCCAGCCCCCCACTGGGCTGGCTTTCCCTGCCCCACCACCCAAAGGGGTCCCACTCCCAGCCCTTGCCTCCCTTGCCTCCCCACCTCTCCTCCCAGCCCCCAGCAAAGCCACAGCAAGCAGAGCTGGGATCAAATCTTTCCAACATGAAGGAAATCTGGACTTCATTATTCCAAGAACGTACAAAAAAAAAAAAAAAAAAAAAAAAAAAAAAAAAAAAAAAAAAAAAAAAGAATTTTTTTTCATAAATAAAAGAGGAAGAAAAAGAAGAGGAAAAAAAAAAAAAAAAAGCCCTGCCTGTGTGCCAGGCAGCTGGACTCCCTGGGGCTCCGGCACTGAGCGGAGTCCGCCAAGCTGCCTCCAGCAAGCCACACATGCACCCTGGCACGGCACGGTGCCCGCCGTGCACCCCACTGCCCCTCCGGGACACACCGTCCCCTGGGTCAGGCCCCTCTCCCGAGGAAGCACCCTCCTGGGGGTCTCCAGGGCACTTCAGGCAGGATTTGGGAGGAGGCCCGTGGTGGGAAACCCCAGGGAGCTGCATTCCTGGGTGGGATGCACTGTGCCACAGTATCCGGGTGGGCTCAGGCACGTGGGGAGTACCTGGCCAGCCCAGCCAAAGGGGGTCAGCTCTGTGGGAATAGGGGTCCCCAGTATGACACCCCAGTGAAGCCATGCCCTCCAGGGCTCTGCCAGCAGCCACCACACAGCCCCACAGGGGACAGGCACACCCAAAGAAGCTGGGAACCATTTGGGGCACCCCGGAGAGAGATGCTGAGCTGTGGCAATCCCGCACCCCACCCGGGTGGTCTGGCTGGCCTCTCCTGCAGTGCACAGCACCCACCCCGCCAGCCCCAAGCAGGGCAAGGGCAGCAGCATGTCACCAGCAGCAGGGCAAGACCCCGAGTGTGGTGGCACCGCTGTTCCTTGGGGCTGTGTATTTTTTTTCTCCTTCTTGCCTTTGGGGTCAGTAAATATTTCAATTTGCTTCTCTGTCCCTGAGCACACCCAGCTCTGCTCCATTGTACTGGTATTCGGTCCCTTTTCAGGCTGCCTTCCCCCTTCTCCCACCCATTCCCAGGCTCTGCCCTTCCCATCAGCGCCAGGCCGGGACAGCCTGCACCCCCAATTCCTCCACCAGCCAAAACTCCAGTTGGTTGCAGTTAAATAACCCCCCTCCATCCAAACCTCCCCCCTATCCCCGGCAGCTTTAGGAAATAATTCTGGCAAATCCTACTATTGCATTTGGATGGAGCGGCGTACGCGTCAGAGACAGGGAGCGAGATGGCAAACAAAGGAAAAGAGGGAGAGGAGGGGAGCGCAGCAAGCGCAGGGCGAGGAGAGGGGAAAGGGCCGGCGGTGAGTGGGGGGCACACAGACCCGGCTGGGAAAGGCAAATTCCAAGGAAGCAAAAAGGGAAACGGGCCACTGGAGTGCACCTTGGCCAGGAAATGTCCATTTCCAGGGTCATCTGCACTCGGGGGAAACGAATAACTCCAGGGGAGAGTGGCCACATTCCTGCCCTCCAGCCCCCGGGCTGTCTGGGCTTAGAGGAGTTTTTTAGCAATTAAAGTTTGGCCATTGCTTGTGCTGCCGCAGGAAGATCACAATCCCACTCGGCTTTATCGCCCCTTCCCCAGGCTGGTCAACCCAGCGCCGCCGAGCCCAAGCAATTAGGGAAAGGTTTTCTCGTCTGGAACAGGGACTCCTTTTGGGGATCAAACCCCCGAAGAGGGCTGAGGGGATGCCTCGGGAGAACCCCGGGGGGACCCCAGGGGTAGGGCTGCCTGCACGCCTGCTCCCCGTGGCCTCGGGAGAGAGCAGGAAACATTTTGGGAGGGAAAAGCAATAGAGGCAGGATAGGCAGTGGGAGGGGAGCCTGGCCCACCTCCGGCCACGGCGCGCGATGCCATCAGCGGGAAGGGGGGAAAATAGGGGGAAAAAAACCCCATAACATAATACAGTAACGCTAAATGTCCAGCGCGGCCCCGCGCACACGGGAAATAACTTTGCACAACTTTGCGCTCTGGCACGCCTGGCCTGTCCCCAGGGAGCGCCGGCTGTCCCCTGCGCCCCCCGCCCGGGCGTCCTCCGCGCAGCCCCAGCGCGCCGTGGCGCGGGGTCCTGCCGGGGCTCGGCGTCCCGCCGGGGCGGGCTCCGCCAGCCTGCTCCAGGGTGCCGGGCGTTCTCCGGCGCGTGTGTCTCCCCCGGCACCCCCTCCCAGGGCACCCGCTCGCCGCCGAGCCCTGCCGCAACCCCCATGCCCCGGGAGCGCCCTACCAGCCCCCGTCCCCTGCGACAGTCCCCCCGCCCCGAGCGGGACCGGGGCGCGCCTGCCCAGCCGCGGCTCCCGGCAGCAGGGGGACCGGCAGGGTCCCCCCACCTCGGTATAACCCCGCTGCGAGGCGGGGAGCGGGGGTCCCCAACGCACCCGGTGCCGCCGCCGGCTCGGGGATGGGGCCCCAGCACCGCACCGCCGGCACCAGCCCAAGCCCCACCTGCCCACTTCACCGGCAACTTGCGGCGGGGGGGACCCACACGCGCGAGTTCCGAGCGGCGGAAAGTTTTCCCGGGGCGCCCCCCGCGCCGGGCATCCGCTCCGCCGCCCGCCGCCGCTCTTACCTCCGCGGGGGTCCCGGCGGCGGCCGGGCGGTGAGGAGGGCGGCGGGGCTCAGCGCCGCGCCGGGGTCCCGCGGCCCCCCGCCATCTCTCGGCCGCGACTGCCGCCGCGGCCCCGGCCCGTGAGCGCCGGGCGGGGCGGGGCGGGCACCGGGCGGGGCCCGGCCCCCACTGGGCCCCGTTGCGGGCCCGCCGCGGGGGGCGTCGTTTGCATAGACGCGCCCCCGGCCACTCCCACCGCCCCGGGCCGCAGGTTCGAGCCCCGGCGCCGCCCCCGCCGCTCACCTCCTGCTCCGGCCCTTTGTTGCGGGGTGCAGGCGGTGCCCCGCCGCGCCCTGCCTGCCCGCCGGTGGCTCGCCGCACCTCCGCAGCCCGCCACGGTCCCGCCGGTCCCGGGAAGGAGGCGGATAAATAAGTGCCGTCCCTCCTTTGTCTGCCGCGGCGGGGGGCGGCCCGGGGCGGCGGGGTCTGCGGGGAGCCGAGCCCCGGCGAGTCGGCGGCTTTGTGAGAGCTCCGGCTCCGCTGAGAAACCAAAACCGTCTCGCAGACACGACATCTCCAAATGCTGGGAGTGGAGCGCCGTCCCCAGCCCCACCTTGCTCATTCTGCCGCCCCCAACCCGGGTACCCCCACTGGTGACCCCCGGCCCTCAGCCCAGGGCAGGCAGGTGACCCCTGCCCGCTCTGGTTGCACAGCATCCCGCGGCCCTGGGGCCTGGGTGATCCCAGCTCAGTACCTGTGCCTGGCATCCAGGATCTGCTGGTTCCTGGGTATCCCTTCCTGGGACTGTTCTCTCCTGGGCTGGCACTGCGTGATCCCTGCCCAGCACTGTCCCCCCTGCACACCCAAGGCAATGACTGGCAGGTGCTGTGCAGCTGAGTTCTGTAGCTCTGCTCTGGTCCTTCCTGCCTGAAGAGGACACCTTGGTGTCCCCCAAGTGCCAGGCGTATGTCTCAGTTCCCCTGCTCTGCTTCTGCCAAGCTGGCAGCCTCTGTCAGGGCCTCCTCACCCAGATATGGGTACAACCCCCTGCAAGCACCACAGGGCTTGGTCCCATGTCCCCCAATCCCAACAGGACCTTCCCCCTTGGCCTAAGAGGACCCATCCAGAAGTTTGCAGCCTCTGCTCCTGCTTACCTGCTCCCAAATGGGGTAATGAAGCATTGAGGATGCTCAAAAACTACAACAACGGGTGCTGGAGCAGAAGGTGCCCTGATCTAAGACCCATCATTTCCTCTGAGCCAAGGCTCCTTGGATAGGAGCAGGGCACGGGAGTCAAGGGAATGGAGAGCAGTAGCCACCCACAAGCAGATACTGCTGCTGGAAAAATTCCTCCCCTGAGCACAGCCCCCTGCCCTGTTCCAGTGCCCCTCCATTCCCCTAGGTACCCCACGGGAAGAGGGGAAAGTTTGCAGGGCAGGGTTTCCACCCAGGCGGGGTCACCTTGTCACCCAGGCACTGCTGGTGCTTGAGAAGGGGGCAGAGAGGGTGTCTGCTCCCAGCCCCACTGTGATCTGCCTCCTGCTGCCTCTTCTTTTTCCAGAGATGGCTCCACAGAAATAAGCTGGCGCCGTCCTTCACCCTCACACATCTGCTCTGTCTTCCTCTGAAAAATGAGGAGTTTGTCGCCGGATTCTCATCACCAGCCACTCTGTGTGCGGGAGGGCAGCAGCAATGGCCTCAGTCAGCAGCACAAATAAATGGCCCGAAACACGATACGCGGGAGCTCCCTGGGATAAAAGAATTTCTAAGGAGAGGTTTTATTTTCCCCTCGGAGCCCCAGTCTCTCGTGATCTGGTCCAAACACAAAGGCTGTCCTGAATTTCCAGTTTCACTTTCTCTCATGGCAGCTGGTGAGCTGGGTGATGCTTTGGGGCACCTTGTCCCCTGTGCAGCGCCTTGGCACACTGGGCTGTGGTGGTAGCAGTTCACCCGGCCCCTCCCAGGCACTCCAGGGCTGCTGGGCTCTGCTGCAGCCTCCAGTTTCAGTTCTGGGGGTGGTGACACACATTTGGCAGCGAATTAAAGTGGGGCAGCCACAGCCGGAGGCTGCTCTCAGCCCCCCTCCACTCCTTGCCTGGTGCTGGGGGGGCTGCGGGTGCTCCCTCAAGCTGCGTTGGGGTGATGCCAGGCAGGAGAGGGAGTGCCCAGCCCTGCCCCAGGCCACCCTCCCAAGACCTGGCCCCTAGAACAGGTGGGGGTGTCCTGGAGACCCATAAAGGAGCAGCTGGGTCCCCACCATCTCCTCTCATCCCCATGATCCATGGCTTGCTGGCACGGAAAGGGTCCTGGACCTCGCGGTGTATCATTAACCCAGAACTGAGCCATTAACTCTCCCAAGTCCCCATAGTTATAAATCAGCCTTCCCGTAACTTCCTTCTCCCCTGCTGCAGTTTAAGCCTGTGGCTTCCTGTCCTAATTAGCCAGTGAGGTTAATTGGCCCCCAGCTTCTTTACACTTCCAAGCCTCTCTGAGGGGTGGGTCACTGCATCCTCTGTTCGTGCATTGACCCTTGGACCCTTCCCCACTCCATGAGCTCTTCCCCCAGCAGCAGGGATGGGAAGTGCTGATGTGGCTACATCCACGCCATGGTTGAGGGTGGCTGCCTGCCTATTCCAGTTCCTGCAAGCTGCTTTTTGCCTCCTCAGCCCCTGTCACGCCTGCGGTAGATACTCACCAGCACCTGGGGTAGATACCTACCCAGCACCTTATCCCTGTCTTCATTCCTGTTCCTGTCCCAATTCCTATCCCCATCTTTATCTCCATCCCCACCCCATTATCATCCCTATACCTGTTCCCATTCTCATTTGTGTCCCTTTTCCTGTCCTCATTCCCATCTCTGTCCCTTTTCCTGTCCTCACCATGATTCCTGTCCTCATTCCCATGCCCATGCCTATCCCCATCCCCAATGCTGTCCCCATTCCCACCCCTTTTCCTGTCCCAATTTCCATTCTCCTCCCTATGCTTGTCCTCATCCCTGTTTCTGTGCCCATTCCCCCCATTCCCAGCGTGTCCCCTCTCCTTCTTGGTCCTGCTGCACGGCAGTGCAGAGGCCCCTGGCAGCTCTCGGATGCCTCGGCTCAGCCCGTGCCAGCTTCATGCTCTGGCCATCTGTCCCCCACCTGCCTGTCGTCTCACGCCTCCTCCTCGGGGCCAGGGGTCCCTGTCTCGCCTGCCCCAGCCTGGGGATGCCAGCGAGCGCCAGGGTGGGTGTCCCCAGGGAGTCCCATGATGCCAGGAGGGAGCTGGGCAATGCTGGTGGCAGAGCAGTGCAGAGATGCCTGCACCAGATTTGGTGGCCCCTCTGAGCCAGCCTGGGGACCAGCCCCTGCCACCCACCCCAGGGAGCCTGCAAGGACCTGAGGACCTGCTGAGCCCTTTGGGTCGTGCCCCAGCACCAAAGTGTCCCCCGGCACACCGGGTGCCCTCGGTGTCACCTCCCGGGCGGTGCCTCCATCCCCTGCCAGGCTGGCAGGCATCGCCTGCCGTGTGCTGCTCTGGGGGAAGCATTCCTGCTTTTTATAACCCTGCTGAGGCTCCCCAGCTGCCAGCCCCGTGCCAGCCTGCCTGCCCTCCTGCCTGCTGCCTGCATTGCCTCCCTGCCTGCTGCCTGCCTGCTCGGGCATGGCCGGGGAGGGGGTGGCGGGGCCGGGGGCTGCAGG
The DNA here is from genome assembly GCF_026979565.1 of Vidua chalybeata. NCBI lineage: Eukaryota > Metazoa > Chordata > Aves > Passeriformes > Viduidae > Vidua > Vidua chalybeata. Next base: position 14,546,198 of record NC_071541.1, read on the forward strand.
GCCCGTCCGACCTGCACAGCTGCATAGCTTGTCTCCAGCTATTAAACAAACTCCTCCATCTCCCCCCTCCTCCCGGTCCCCTTCCCGCCGCCAGACGCTGCTTAACCCTCTGCTGCCCCGCTCCTCGTCCCGCAGCAGCAGGAAGCAGCATCTGCCCCTCGCTGCCCGCCGCCGGTTTGACTCCCAGCAGCGACCCCCGTACTGCCAGTGCCCCCAGGGCCGGCTGGGCAGCGGTGGTGGTCACACAGGTCCCCAGGGTGCCCGCAGCCTGGCACCATGCTGGGCACCCACCCTGAGGGCAGCGCAGGAGAGCTGGGAGCTGGGGCTGAGAAGGGCAAGGGGATGCAGGGTCTGGGGGATACAGGCAGGGATTTGTAGGGAATGGTGGATGCAGGATGGGAGAAGAGAGGAGCTGTACTGCAGGGCAGGGGTGGTGCGAGGGCTGCAGGGGAGGCTGAGGAGTGAGAGGTGAGGGGCTGGACCTTCCCTGACCCATCACCCTCTGCCCTTCCCACCCCCATGAAGCCCTCTGCCCTTCCCACCTCACTGTAGGAAGCAATGCTGGGGAGCGCCCCAGCCTCTGGGAGAGTTCCAGCTGCAGGTGTCCCCTGCAGATGTGGGCCAGTAAAGGAGGCAGGAGGGCACAGCAGCCCTGGGATTCCCCCCAGGGTGGCTCCTGAGATGGGCACACCTCGGTGCACAGAGACAGCAGTGCCACAGACTCCTCTTCCAGTCTGGCTTAGCCTGGCAATGCCACGAGAACAGCCTCCATCCCCCAGTCCCCACCAGCTGCCTGTGCCCCCCTCTACAGCTCTCAGAGACACCAGCTTCGCACGGAAACCTCAGCAGCTCCCAGCTCAGGAACCGCTGCAGGGGACGGGATGTGAGGAAGGAGCAGGATTTGCTCCTCCAGGCTGAATTGAGCCTCTGGAAGGGTTGACGTGGTGATGCCACGCTCTTCTGCCACCATCTTAGGACACTGTGGAGAGGACAGACCCTCTCTGGCCCCTCCAGGACCTCCCTGGTTGCCCTCTGCCTCCCACGCTCCCTCCCCCAGATGTTTGGGATATCTGGTCCTTTCCCGCTCCAGCCCAGTGACAAATGCCTGAGCACGGTTTATTATTGTAAGAGCCTGGAGCTGGCTCTGGCCAACTTTCTGCCTGGGGCTAAGCCAGCAGCTGCAGGGCACCCTTCGGCACAGTCACCCCAGGGACGAGCTGTCCCTGCCCCGGGCACTCTCAGCGTGCCAAGGGGTGGGGACCGACCCCCTGACATTGCCCAGCAGCCTCTGGGTGTCAGGAGCCCAGGGCAAGCTCCCAGCCCCAGGCAGGGTACGAATGTGGATTCTCCACCCTTCAGCTGGAGTGGGGAGAGGCGTGGGAGGTTTGTTGAGACCCCCCAATCCCCCTGCCCTTTCTCCCCTGCTCTGCTCCACGGATGGGATGTTGTGGGCTGGAGCACGGCGGGCTCGGTGATCGATGGCCGAGGCGTGGGCTTGCCAAGCCCTGCGTGTTTGGAAGGCGCCGTGTTTGTCTTGGCAGGAGCAGGGATGTCATCTCCTCTGCCTTGCGCTGTGACGAGCTGGGAAAACCAACGGGGGGCTGTGCTGGAGCGGGTGCCCCAGTGGGACCCCTGGCAGCAGCAGAGGGGTCTGACCCAGAGGGGCAGAGTGAGGTCCCAGTGAGGCGAGCAGCCAAGCAGAGGCACCCAGTGGGTGTGTCGAGGGTAACATGGGGACAAACGGAGCCAGTTATTCCCTGGCAGAGGCGGTTTGGCCATCCAGGTGTGCTCTGCCCCTGACAGAGCTGCCCCCAGCCCGGGCGCTGAGGTGGTGCTGCCTGCAGGGTCACCAAGATCTGAGCTCTGCTGATGGGGAAACTGAGGCAGGAGGGTAGCAGCAGCTGGCAGCAGGGCCTGGAACAGGGGGATGAGGGTCTGTGAGTATGGCAGGCACTGGGAAAAGCAGTCTCTTGGGCAGGGAGCAGCCCGGCTGGAGCTCTGCCGGGAAAGAGGCGCAGTGAGGACATGAAAGGTGGCTGACGATCGATGTCCTGCCCAGCGCCGACGGCAAAGGCGTTTGAAGAGCAGCTCCTGCTGATGGCAGAGAGGCGCTTGGCGGTCGATAGCCGCCTGGAAGGGCGGGCTCACGTCCTGCTGGGGGTCCCCAGGCACAACAGGAGACCGTAAGTGGGCGGGAGATGAGTGCCTGGTAGTGTCTGCATTGTGATGTACTGGTGACATGGGGCTGGGAGAGGCTGAGACTCCTGAAACGGGAACTGCTGAAGTAAGCACTGCCCCCAGGACTGAGGCTTTTCACTTCCCAGCTGCAATCTGGGATGCCTGGGATGACTGTGCTGACACACAAGCCCTTCCCAGGACCATGGGCAGAGGGTGGCTGGTGCTGCGTGCACCAAGCCTAGCCATGGTACCCATCCTGCTCTGCCCCCATGATGGTTTTTAAGCCAGAGGGACAAGTGGTATACCCACTCCTAGCATTCCTGCAGTCTGGTTGGCAGTGCTGAGGTCATCCATCCTTGCAGCCCTCCATGCTCCAGAGAAAGAAGCCATCACCTGCCTTTGGGTGAAGCCAGCCCCACCTCATCCATCCTTCAGCCTGGCCCCACAAGCACAGCCCCAGGCTCTGCAGCAGCAGGAGCATCACGGTGCCTGGCCATGACTGAGAATTCCTGGTGCCCTCTGGCTCACATGCACGTGGGACCACAGCGTGGTGGGGGAACCACATCTGTGCCACCCCACAAGCTGCCATGGAAATGGGCAGGAGCTGTGCCAATGGAAAACAGACCTGGACTGGTGGCTCTGGGTCCCAGTGAGCCAGTCCCAACACCCCCCACTTTGCCATGGGGTGCTCTGTGCTGGAGTGGGGGGGGGGGGCTGATGTAGAGGGACACGGGAGCAGAGGGGTGTGCACAGGATGGCAGAGATGTGTCACTATGTGGCTGTGTCCCCTCCAACACATCCCCATGCACACCAAATTTATGAATACCAGGGCTACAAGACCCTTTTCCTGTTTTAGGGAGAGGCTGGGGTCATGACTGGGACCACTGTCCTGTGGCTGCAGTGGCCATGCAGGAGATGACACCAGGAGCCAAGGCACTGGGCCAGGAGGAGCATCATCCTCAGATCAAGGGCTGCATTGGTCAGCATCCAGTGTCTGGACTGTGCTTCACTGCTGCCTGGAGCCATTTCCAACCCCCACAAATGTAGGGAGATGCTCAATGTTGTCTGTGCGAGAAGGATAACTGAATAACTCAATAGTTTTACTCTAACTTCCCAATTTTCTGGGGTGTCCAAGGGCTTTCATGACATGGGAAGGTAACGTGGGCAGAGGGTGGGGGCCAGCAGCTCTGTGGCACAGCCCTGACGTGCCGGTGTGCCACGTAAGTGGGTCAGTGGTACAGCCATGGGCATTGGCATGCACAGAGGAGCTGGAAAGTACAGGATGGAGGCAGCTGGAATGGCTCAAGGGCTGGAAAAAACTGGGACATGTCCATGCACGTGGGTCCTCCCAAAGAAGTTGGTCCAGGAGCTGGATCAGCTCACAGGGATAAAAGAACACCAGGCAGTTGGAGAGGATTTTTGGCTGCGTGACTCAGTGCTTGCTCAGCTCCAAGATCCTTCACTGGGATGTGTCCAATGGTGGCTGCCTCATTCCAGCAAGGACAAATGGATGGATGGTCACAGCCTGGCATGGCCCAGCCAGCCCCAGCGTCCCGCTGGGGTGGAGGAAGGATGGTCAGCCCAGCCCAGACTGGGTTTGTGATGGGAATACTGGTAAAAGGGTTCTCTATGGAGACTGAAGGAATTGGAAGAGCCCCATCCTGACTCCCCACCCCTCTCCCAGAAACACAACCTGCCTCTCCCTTTCCCAGCAACATCCCGTGGAAATGATGCTCCTGCTCCCGGGTCGCCGTGGCAACCGGCAGGCCCAACAAGAGCGGGATGTAGGCTCTGAACCCCATCACTCCCTGCACCCAGGACCACTTCCCGGCACTCCCACAGCTCCATCGCCCCAGGGCTGCCTCCTTGCCAGGGGGCTGCCACCTCTCCAAGGTCAGGCTCAGGCTGAGGGTCAAGGGAGGCCCAGGCAGCTGATGCTGATGCTGATGCCGGCATGTGCCTTGTGGGAAGCTGTCTCCCTGCCTTGCCCTTCACCACATCCCTCCCCAGCTGCTGCCTGAACTTCAAAGCCACTAAAGGCCACATGGCCTGGAGCATCTTCTCCATATCACTTCCAGGGAGAAGAAGATGCTTTGAAACCCCCTGGCCCTTCTCCCCTCCTCTGCAGGGTAATTTCCATTTTTTTCAAAATCCCACAAAAAAGGAGCCTTTTTCCTCTTTGTTTCTCTTCTCTCTCTCTCTCTTTTTTTTTTCCCCTTGTCTTTGTCAGCTAAAAATATGCAACCCACCAGGGAGGGCGGGTGGGGGGAGCTGCTGCTGCACCGAAGGTTAGTGCCAGGCCGGGCTGGAAAAGCCACTGGAGGGAAATGCAGGTGCTCCCCACCACCTTTTGGGAGGGGTCCTGCCCCAGAAGGGCCCCTTTGCTCAAGCTGGGGTTCAGGGCTTTGCCCCCAACGTGCTGAGGGCATGCCTGGGAGGCAGCAGCAAAGTTTGAAGGCAGAGCCTGCTCAGGACTTGGTGTGACACAACATTCAGTGAAGGGGGCAGATACAGATCCGTCTGTCCTGGTTGCTCCCCAGGGAGCTGGGAGATACCCAGGGATGCCCATCAAGCGGGGGCGGGATGTCCAGGCACCCCACGGGGACATGACCCCACAGGGCAGGGATCAAAGCAGCCGGGGGCAGGCGGCAGCTCTAGACTGGAGCGTGGGAGGGAGGTGGGCGGCCGTGGCAAAGGAAGGATGTGATTTTAATATCCCACTCCAACCAAAGAACTGATGGAGGAGAAAAACATCCCGGGGCTTCGATGTCTTGGGGAGATGCTGTCAGGGGCTGACATGCACCGAGCAGTACCAAAGCCAGCTGGGAAATTAAATTGGGATGAATCACCCAGAGCCAGGAGCATTCACCTGAGCTACAAACCTGCCACAAATTCAGAGAAAACACATTTCCCAGCTCCCAGGATTGCAATCTTAAGACTCGTCCAGCTTTGCAGGAAGGTGACAGACTTCAAAACTGGCTTACTATTTCTTCCCGCCCCCCCTTCCTCGCCCCCTCAAGCACGGGAATGTTGCAGCAGGATGTCTCGGCGTGGGGGTAATGACCAGCCACGGGCTCCCCTCCGGAGATGGTGACCCGGCAGCGGGATACTGGAGCCAGGGCTCGCAGGCAGGACCGATCTTCGGGCGTCCTGCAGGGCTGGGAGAGACGGACTGGGAGTCAAACGTGTTGAGAAAGCAGGAGACACAGTAGGAAAAAATTTCCAGGGCATCTGTGGGTCAGGGGATTTACTGGCGCCCTGGGATGGAGGTGTGAGAAACAGGGAGGTGACAGAGTTGCTGCTGCTACTGAAGTGGGGAGACACCGACACAGGGTGCACCAGACAGTGCTGCTTGAGCTGGGGGGGGGGGGGGGGGGGGGGCTCCGTGGCTTGGAGGGCTGGGGGCAACTCATTCAGAGGATGCCTTTGCTACTTCAAACAAGCTAGCAGACCCCAGACCCGCGGGACAGCTCGGGGCGGGGGGTGTGTATGATTTATGGAGTGGGGGATTAGGCAGGAGGAGGCGGCAGCAGCGGGACACACATGGCAGGCGCTGACGGAGGGGAAAGGGCTGCCGGAGCAGGACGGGGGTGAGTCCCAGGTGGCCAGGACAGAAATTCCTCAGCCTTCCCTCAAGCTCGAATTTACCCCCGTGGCGATGAAGACGGCCCCGCCGGGCAGCAGGGGGCTTGGGGCATGTCTGCTCTCAGAAAAGCATCCTGGTGCTCAGCTGCAGGGAGGGAGCAGGGTATGTCCTAACTGGGGGCTGTCTGGACAGACCTCCCCCCTCCTCCCACGGCCCAGGCATCCACATGTACTCCACAGAGGAGACATCAGGGAGGGGAAGCGTTTGGCAGGGGGTAAACTGAGGCAAGGTGGGGGTTGCCTGGCCCCATTTCATGGGTTAGGACGTGGCGGCTCTGGGATTCCCAGCCACAGCTCTTCTGGGGCCCCAGGAGCTGGTGAGACCACGCGGTTCCTCTGCTGCCTGATGGGCACCCAGTGCTCGGAGAGCCCTCACCGCCTCCGCCGGATGGCGATCTGCCCGTGGGAGCAAGGACATCCCGGATCCTTCCCGCGCGCCCTGGCAGGTGGCGTCGGGTGTCCGCAGCTGCGAGCCGCCTTTCATCCCCTTCCAGGCCGGGGCTCGCTTTCCGTCACCTGCTGCCCTCCCGGACGGAGGCCAAGAGCCCGCGGGCAGGGCCGATGTGCGAGACGTGGCCGCTCTGCCCGCACGTCCTCCGGCTGGAGGGGGGGCAGCAAGATGCCCGAGGCAGCATCCTGCCCCATGCACCCCGCTGCCAGCTCCTCGGCTCAGGGTGGGCATAGCTGGGACAGAACCTGGCAAAGCCCCAGCCCAGAGACAGCAGCTCCACGCACTTTCCCTGCAAAAGTTCCCATTGCCTTCAGTTGCTGCAATCAGCAGGAAGAGTGGGGGAGCAGGCGGTGGGGTGTGGGTGCTGCTGGAACACACGTGGCCAGCAGTGTGTGCGTGTCTAGGACACATGTGCACGTGTGGCAGCACATGTGTGCGAGCAGGAGCGAGTGCATCTGTGGGGAGATACACACAGAGACCTCCCTGTGCATCTCTGAGCGGGCACTGCACGCCTGTGAGACTGCAGCATCCCTTTTGCTGCAGCATTTCTCAGCGTGTGCAGCCTAATGAGCCGGCACAGCAGAGTTAATTGAGGGGACAGGCAAGCGGAGCTCGTCATTAAGGAAGGCACTGCAGCAGGTACCGGTGACAAGATGCTGCCTCGTCCCCCCGGGCTGATGGCAGCCCCTGCAGGGGACAGTGACAGCCTGAGTCCCCAGGAAAGATGGCTGAAGATGAGCATCCCATGTGCTGTAGCCCTCGCCCAGGGCCAACTCCATTAGCAAAAGCAGCCAGGGAGTGGGAATTGCTGTTGCCTGCATGGAGGAATGAATCTGCCAGACTTTACGGTGGATACCAAGCCCTGGAGACGGTGGCTTGTCTACAGCCCTGTTTACATCCTGTCCACAGCACCTTCCAGCAGGAACACGTCCCTGCTGATGCACACTCACACTGACTGTCAAAGCTGCCCCCTCAGCTCCCACCATTAGGTTCTAGAGTGAACATGCAGCAGAGGGGACAGAACAGCCGGCTCCCAGCAGCATGGTGAGACTGTGCCAACAGCCCACAAGGACGGGGAGCCTTGCTCAGGGCTGTCAGATTCTCGCTCAAGAAATTCAGAGAACTGGAAAGGAGCCTTCACCGCCTTCGTAGCCAGGAGCTCCCACACTCCGCCTCCCCCTTCGGCTCTCTTGCTGGCCATGCCTCCCTGGGGGGCCATGTCCTCACAAGACGTGTCCACAGGTCCCCCTTTGGAGCCTGGCTGTTCCTATGGGCATCTCCTTCTGGAGGGCTGGGAATGCCCCTTCTGTCCCTTCCAGTAGGTGTTCACTCTGAAACCTAACGGTGGGGCAAGAGCCTGTCCTGCAGGCAGGAAGTGATCCTGCTGGAGCAGAATCCAACCCTCTGCCTTCTGCCTCTTCCCTCCCACCAGTACAGCCCCGCATGCCCTGCCCCAGCCACCAGTGCCACAGGCAGAATAAAACCTTCCAGAGTGAGCATCCCCCTGACCAGATTTGCTCTGCTCCCTGATGAGGGGCTCAGTCAGTTACTGCTGGTCTCCTGTCAGGGGGACCTGAGTGTTTACGAGTTGATAACCTTATCACAGACACATCCCTAATTAAGCTTGTTAGCTCTTTATGATAAACAACATATGGGCTGGGGCCAGCATGCTCCTCAGGCCCACGCGCTCTCCGGCAGCCACACAGCCCATGGGGCAGTGCAGGCAGAGAACAAGCAGCCCTGTGTTCGTGCCTGCCTCTCCCTTCCCTTCACAAAATGGACCTTCAACCCTATGGCTTTGCTGACCCTCCAAACCATAATATTAATCCTGTGTTTCTCCTCTGGACTGGGATAATCATGGGGGGGGGCTGGGCTGGACAAGGCTGTCAAGGCTTTGCCAGTGCTACAGGATCCCCTTCCTGCTCCTACAGGGTCCAGGGCAGCACGAGAGAGACCTACAGTCTGTTGAGGGCTGGGAGATGAAGGCATGATAGAGAACAGCAGCTCTACTCCTCACAGGAAGAAATGATGAGGGTAAACTGCTGGGGTTACACAGGCCTTGTGACCCACCCCAGCATAGTTTCTTTGTCCATTGTCTGGTTGGTAGCTGGAGATCATCCATCCATCCATCCATCCATCCATCCATCCATCCATCCATCCACACAGGCATAGCAGGGTGCTAGCAGGGTACCCTGGCATGACTCACCCAGGCATCTGCCCCACCATCTATCCTTGTCTTCATCCCTCCTGCTCCCCTATCTATCCACCAGACATCAACCCTTGCCTTCACTCCTTCTTCTGTCCTACCAACCATCCACTCTTGCCTTCATTCCTCCTCCTCTCTCTCACCCATCTCTCTGCTCTCCCTAAGCTCAGACTGCTCATCACCTGCCCCCCCCCAAAGCTCATTAATTACCAGCCTACGTCTCTGGGGCCAGACCTGTTAACGGGGTGCAGGGAGAGCATCCGCTCACTCCCCCTCCTCACAGCTCTGCGTTTCTTATCTCCGAGATCCCACCTTGCTGGCGGAGGAGTGAGGCAGGACGCTGCTTCCCTGGGGAATGGCAAGCCAAGCGATAACGAAATCGCAGCGCAAGGAGAAATTACCTTGCCTGAATTTTAAAAACTTCTTGCTGAGGTTGCCGTGGTAACTGAAAGGTGCATCACGTTGCTCTGACAACCCCGAAACAGACAGGTTTTTTGCCTGGCGGGCTCCGAAGCGGCAGGTTTCGGGGAGGGAGGAGCCCAGTGTGGCGGGGAGCAGGGTTGTTCAGCCCCAAGCACCCAAGGCAGAGATGTCTCCCTCCCCAAACCACCAGCTGCATCACTACCCTACCACAATTTCCAACCTCGCCCTATCCATCTCTCCTCAGAATCAATGAAGGAAAAGGAATAAGGAACTCCAAGCCCGACTATGCAGTCCTTTGAGAAGGTGGCAGGGTGATGGGATGGGCTCCAGGTTGTCCACCCTGCTGTGGGCATCCCTGGCACTGCAGGCGTTGCTGGGAGCCCCAGCAGGCAGCCTGGAGACCTCTCTGCACCCTGTTTGGGGAGTGGGTTGTGCACCCAGCGTTGCTTTGGGCTCCAAGACCCCAGGAGAGTGCCAGCAGCATTGTCCCAGTCCGTGTAAATCACTCTGCCACGGAAATAGCCCCAGTGGGGTTGAAAAATAGCAGGTGACTCACGCAGAGCAAAGGGTCCAAAATAGCCCCTCCGGAGCACTCCTAAAATTAGTTTCCCTCCCGGGAGGTCCCAAGTACTGTGTCCTTGCCAGGGCACAGCCGTGGTGTTGAGCCTGCCTGGCTGCTGCCACCATGGCCACTTCCCTCAGGGGTGAGGGGCACAGGGCTCCCTTTGCTGGTCCCATCCCTCCCATATCTCCTGAAAACCCACCCTTGGGTGTGACTGAGTCGTGCATCTCTGAGTCTCTGTCACATCTATGTGGCTCCTGTGGCTGCAGGCTGTTTCTCAGGGGATGCCCCATGCAACACTGGCAGGCACCCAGCAAGATGCAGGCACCAAAAAACCACAGCCTTGGATGCTGTGAGCAAGCAGGGTACCAAGGACTTGCCCCCCCTCCTGCTCCCTTTGCTCGGATTTCGGTGGGAGGGATGCCGAGGCAGCAGATCGGGTGTTTTCCAGCGACAGTGAGTCCCGCAGACACTCGGGTTTTCCCACACCAGCTCGTCCTTCCACCATGGCAGGGCAGCACCAGCTTGCTGCTCCCACCCGCTGCCGGTGCTGGGAGGCGTGGGGGGCCTGGGGGGACACATGGAGGGACCTCGGGAGCAGCATCCGCTCTGCTGGCACGGCCGGGAGTGCTCCCCATGCCGGGCCATCGCTGCTGCGCGGGGGAGCTGTACCCAGTTAATTAGAGGAAGGGATGAATAATTCCTTTTTATAATGCAACGTCGCACGGCAGATGCCGTCTGCCTCGGCGCGCCGCGCGCGGGAGCCCGCGATATTCTGCTCTCAGCAGAGTTATTTATACACTGGGACATTTTTCAAAGCGCCGCTTTGATGGTCTTCCACCAGCTCGGAAAAAAAGTAGTCCATCCCAAAATAACCCGAGTGAAAGTCACAGCTCTTCATTACGCAGAGCTTCAACCGAGGGGCTCAGGAACAAAAACCCGTCACATTCCTCCCATCAAATCCACCCTTTTCAAGTGCATTTCAAACAGGTTCAAACCGCCGCGGCGGCGACTAGACGAGCGCTAATGATGCTGCGGGCACAGCCCGCCGGGGAGATGGATGGGGCTGGGGGGCGGTGGGTTTTAAGCAGCTTCCAGAGCCGACAGATATTTTGGGGTGCCCAGGACAGTGTCCTGGGAGGACTGCAGTGGGATATGCTGGGGAAAATGCAGTCCCTCGCTTGGTTTTTCGTGCTGCAGGAAGCAGTTTCCCTCCCCAAACCAGGCTTTGGAGGAGGGGAACAAGCACCAAATAAATTTTTCTTAGGAACTGGAGCAAAAAAAGGCTCAGTCTCTGTTTCTCAATTGCACCTGCATGCACACACCCCTCAGGTCTGGTTGCTGCTAAAGGGAAAAAAAAAAAATGTGGAGGTAAAGAGATTTTTGTAGGTGGTGACAAATTCCTGTGAAAACGTTTTTGACATGAAATCGTCTCCCATTCAAGATCCCTCCCGGCGGAGACGGTGAGCAGCTCCCCCTCCCCCCCACTCCCATACCTGGCAAAGGGCCTGAGCTGCTCACCCCTGTCAGCCAGCCGGGTTCTGTGAGGCCAGGGCTCTGTGGGTGCCCCACGGGGGGTTCAGGTTGTCCCCATCGCCAGGCTCTGGCCCACTCGCTCCCCAGGGCCTGCCTGCAGCAAGGCTGGCACTGGCCTGCCCGCAGCCCCTCGGTCCCACCGCCCAACCCCCTCGTCCTCTCCTGCCCGCGGCTCCGGGGCTGCCTGGCTGGTGATCGACGGCTCACTGCCGGAGGCAGTGAAAAGTCTCTGCTGGGAAAACCATTTCTTTACCCTCCAAATCTGCATGTTCCAGCATTTCTGCAAGGCTGGAGCATCTCCCCTGGGAGAGCCTGGGATTGGAAGATGCCCAAGGGCTCAGGACAGTGTGAGCTGACTGGGTAGGGAATAAGCATGCTGGATGTAGCCACAGGTCCCGGGCTCCAAGATCCCAGCCCCCATCTGTTTTTAGTTTTTTCCAACAAAAAGAGCCCCCCCACTCCACCCCCCAGGGCTGCAAATTGTGTCCACGTTGCTGCAGATGGCAAGTCAATTAAAACCATCCTTTCTTTCCACTCAAGCCAGAACCGGTCAAAACAGCATCCAAGTAGAGTAGCCAAGGGATAAGGGACACTCCTCCCCTTCCTCACCCACCCTGGTACTGTGGGGCTGGGGAGGAAGAGTGTCCAGGATGACATGGCCGCTGGTCTAGGGCCACAGGTGTTCCATGCCAAGGGGCAGGAGGGGTATAGTGAGCACCTGGAGCAGGGTGCCCACACCCTTCCCAACCCCCTTTATCTGTGCACCCTCCCCCTCAGCTGTCCTTTTCCTGCCCTTTGAGCATCCCAAACAGGCAGGCTGCTGGGGTGCTACAGCAGTATCCATAGTGTGCTGGCAGGCTGCTGCACCGCGGCCCTGCTCATCCTTCCACCAGAGCCCCACAGCTGAAACCAGAGCCAGGTGGTTGTGGGGCATTTGGGTAAAATAGGGAAAACTGTTCCAGGGCAATTCCAAAGTAGTTAGGACACATTAAGTAGCTCAGGAGAGGATGGACCAACATGGTGGGGAAGAGAAAGGGAAGCAGCCTTGTTAAATTCCCTGCGGCAGAGTGGGGAAAGGCTCTGGAGAGGAGCATGAGCACACACATGGGCACACAGGTGCATAACATCACACACGTCTGTGCCCCCTGCCCCAGGCTCTCCCATGGCAGCAAACACCACCTCCACCTTCAGATGCCCTTTTGGCACCAGGATACAAACCCCATGGAGCTGTGGGTGCCTGGCTTTGACTGACACTCAGCATGAGCACAGCCCGTGGTTCCAGGTCACAGTTCTCTCCATGCCTGTCCTGCTGGGCACAGGAGGCTTTTTGGCAGGGGGAATGCAGGAAATCCAACCCAATCCACACAGAGTCCTGGGGCCTCTGGCAGCCCCAAACAGTGGCACAAGGATGTGTTCCTGCCTGCAAGCAGAATTTTAGTGATGGTGCAGGAGAGCCAGGCAGGCCTGGAGCTGGCCATGCAGAGTGCCAAGCTCTGCCATGGGTTGGTAACTCCAGCGATTAAGGAATACTCAGGAGGAAAGCTGTTCACACTGATGATTTGGCTGCTTTCCTCGCTTCAATTAGCACGCAGGAGCTCCAAAGGTCTCCTGGAAAGCCAGGGCATAGCAGGCTTGGGAGTTTTGATATTAATAATGCTGAAAGCCAGCCAGAAAAATCCCAAACTTTCTAACTGCACCAACAGGGGCCTTGGATTCTGCATATTGTAGGTGCTGGAAGGAGCTGCAGGCCTTTTGGAGCCAAGGCTCTGAAAGTCATCCTGCAGCTGCCCTGAGCCTGGAAGGAGCCCCTGGCTGCAATCCTGCTCTCATGTACTTATTGCCCGTGGCAAAGGGCACAGGGTCCCTTTGAGTGTCCCCCCTTCCTCCCCAGCCTGGGGTCTCCACCTGCTCTGGGGCTTAGTGCCTTTTCCATTGCCAGCCACAGAGAGACCTTGTGGCTGCTCAGAGAGAGGGAAACCAAAGCATAGGAGTGCAGTGAAGTCTGCCCATCCAGAGACTGAGCTGCATCTCCTCCTGCCACTGCCTGGCTACACAAGCCTCTCTCCAGTATGCTGTGTCCCTCTGCATTCCTGGTGGGACCAGCTTCAGCTCCTCAGCATTTTGACAGCGGCCCGGCACTTTTCTGGAGCATCCTGCCTCAGGCTCAGGCTCAGCTGCTCAGCCCCAGTGGGATTGGCACACCGGCAGCCTGCAAGCCATGCCCAAGGCAGCTCCCCCCCTTGCTCCGAGGGGGATCCTGCCTTGTCACTGCACACTTCTGGGGCTGGCCCCATCCCAGGGCTTCTCCTCCCGCCCCCACAGAGGTCGGTCTCCGGGGAGGCAGGGACACCATGTCCCTCTGAAGGCTGTGGGCCACGTCGCATTCAGTCACGAACAGCCGCACTGTGCTGCCTAAATTGGAGGCGCGGGCGCTGGCAAGCGGCGTTGCCTCCATGCCCTGCTCCAGTGCCTGGCATGGGGTTTGGGGGCAGGCCTGGGAGTGGGGGCGCTGCATACCCCCTTCCCCCCAGCTTCTCTTGTTCCCTGGGCACCCAGCAGCAGTGCCTTAACCCAGGAAGGAGGGCTATAACCCATCTAACAGGAGGGTGTGGCTGCAAGCCCAGGACCCCCATTAAAGCCTTGCCCCAGGAAGGGACCCTGCTTTGGGCATCCCGTTCTAGCAGTTATCCCCATTTGCAGATCCCTGTGCCCCCACGGCATGCTCCTGGCTCCCTGCTGCAACTGTTCTGCGGGAGGTACCAGCTGGGGCTGGCTCAGCTCCTGGCACTGGGGCAGCACTTTTTTGCAGCAAGGAGGGAGTGAACCTGACAGAACACGGCGCTGTGCCCACTGCAGGCCCTCCCCCGTGCCCGCAGCATCACCCCTCGTCAGGAGGATGCACTGGGACAGGGATCGATGAGCTGGGAAGAAGCTGAGCTACACAAATGCACTTTATCGATCCATTGAACCCACCTGCTGGGAAACAAACCCCCCATTTACAGCCCAGAGCAGCAAAGCACTTCACTGCGTTGCTAACCAGGACACACAGGGAGTGGGGGGAGGCTGCCAAAGGCACACGGGGCCCCATCGCAGTGCACCAGGGCTGCCTTCCCCGTCATCACCCTGGGGGGGAAGCTGGGGCAGGGAGCTGTCACTTTTAGGTTGCTTCAAGCCACCCGGCTTTCTCTGTAGAGCCGAAGAGGGAATGTCACAGGCTAGGGAAAAGCCCTGGAGCCTCAGCGATGCTCGGCAGCCCTACACAGAGGAAACACTCCACAACAGACTGTCAAGCTGGGCCACGCCTGCCACCTGGTGGAACGGCCCGGCGACTCCGGCAGGGACCCCGCGCCCTGCAGTCCCGGTCCTAATGCAGGGGTGGGGGCATTCCCCACCTTGGCTCAGCCCAAGCTAGGCACCCCTCAAAAATCAGGCAACAGCCTGACAGTGCAACAGGGGCAGAGGTGCAGCCGCAGCAGCCGGCAAAGCAGGACTCAGCCATTCCAAAAAGCAGCCAGAGGATGCTGATCTTGACCCCCAGAAGGGCTTTGCACCAAGCACGAATGGTGAAGCTGCTTCTGCTTCATCCTCCCCTTCCTATACCCACCTGGACAGTAGGAAAGCCCACTGCTGGCTCAGCTTTGTGTGGAGGCTGAGCAAGACCCACAGCCAATAGCAAGAGGCAGAGCTCAGGGCCAAGATGTGCTCTGCTTAACTTGGCTCTTGTGAAGAGTGTGAACAAGGCACAGCACAGGCAGAGAACAGAAAGGCAGAAACGGGACAGCTGCAGAACAACTCTGGGGAACCTCATCCACCACCCAGCCTGCAGCTCCCCCACAGCATCTAGGCAGCCCAGAAGAATCTGAGGTGGAGCACACAAACCTTCCCCCCAAGGTGCCACACATATCACCTCCCTCCTTGCCCACCAAAGGGCCAGCAGATAACACCCAGGGCTCTTGGGCAAGTGCAGACACTGCTGCTGCAGCAGCTCTCCTGCTCCTACAGTGATGGCAAGGAGGGCTACAGAGAGATCTGATGCTCCACCAGCCACCATCCATGCTGGAGCTATGAGAAAGATGCTGAGAACAAGGCACAGCACAGGGATACAAGGAGTGAGGCGAGTGGAGAGCTGCATGGAACGGAGACTCCAGGATGAAGTCTCATCAAGGAAGAAGTAGAATTACAGAAAGGACAAGTAGCACTGGCAACGTAATTCTTCATTCACCCACCAAGAAACAGAAATAGGATAATTTTTGGATGTATTTCATTTGGAAATGAGCCAAATTGGCAACTAGAATCAAAGTCTTCAAAAAGTCTATACAAAGATGTATCATACAAAATGTACAGGAAAATTCTCAAAAAAAAACCACAGACAATACAACAAAAGGAGAACAGAGACAGTTTGAAAGCACAGCTAACAGGCCCTGCTGCTGCTCCAGAGGGCAGGAGCAGTACCTGGACAACATGCTAAAACACAAAATACATTACACTATATACACGACCATACAAAGATCAGCCATCCCCTTTGGTCTAACCAGGAGCTCTCCAGCATGATGTTGAGTCAGTTCAAACAATCTGCTCATGGAAGTGTTTGTTACATGCTGAGCAGGGAACAATGTCCAAGGGAATGAAATGGTCAACTCTAAACCAAAGCCAGGATACAGCCAGGTCACCAAGGCTACAGAGTTTAACAGTCAGTTCTTGCTAACAAGAAGTGCTTTGCAGGCCAGAGGGGTTACTCCATCTCTGTGAACCGAGCGAACATGGCTTTCCGCACTGCATCTTTGTACGAATCTGCCGTGGAGACACCATAGGAGCTGCCCTTGGCTCCCAAGCCAGCTCCTCTCATTCGTACTTGGGCCTGCAAGGAAGAGAGAGACACACTTCAGCTCTGCAGCGAGTGGCCAAACCACCACGAGGGCACCACCAAAAATCCCATCAATCCAGCCAGCTTCCCAAACTTCCCTGGGCATCTCTACAACCATAAATACCACCATGGACACCAAGAGACTGGAGCACATGTAATACCCCATACCTCACACTACTCTGGCCCCACTCCATCTGCGCAGAACAGTTCCTAACATTACAAGCTGGAGCACAGGCAAGGCCAGGAAAGGCAACAACTGGAGGGAGGGCAGCCCCTCCTGGTGTACTGGGGCCACAGTGCCTCAGGAGTCAAATACCAAATGGAGGAAGACACAGCCATGCCTCTGCTTCAGCATCCAATGGGACAAACATGAGCAGGAGCCAACATAAATAGAGACAGCTCTGCAGTGGCTGGCAGTTTATTCCTTCAGAGCTCTTCAGCAGCAAGCGCTTCTGGTTAAACAAGAAAAAAAACCAAAGGCACCAACCCTCCTCAATGAGACATCCCTCTTTACTTACCTCAATGGGAGCTGTGATGCCCTGGCATTTTCTTCCCAAGCCCGAACCTTCCCTCCAGCCCATGGCCTGCAGCATCTTGTTGCCTATATTACTGTTGTCAAGGCCATCTTTGGTGGGCTGCTCGTAATTCCTGCAGGAAGAAGAGAAGAGTTAACAAGTTAGCCACACTGCTCACGCTGCACTGAGGCAGTTGCTGAGGAGCTTTCAGATACGTACACTGTGCCTGCATCGTAGACCTTCTTGCGCTTGGGCTCCGGCGGCTCAGGGATGCCGTACTTTTCCCGCCTCTCAGCTGCTCTGTCTCTGTATTTCATCTGCATAAAGCAACTACAGTTAGCATGGATTTCAAGACATTGTTGTCCAGCTTTGAGCTATGGGAGTCAGATAAACACCTGCTACTACTGAACACTGTAGATTGTAGCCCACTAATACTAGCACCACCAACAGCAGAGCCTAAGACCCAAATCCCTGGAGCACCATCTGAACCAGTACTGAGGCAGGAAGAGACTTGCAGGTTTTTAGTCCCAGTTTGGCAGCCTTGATCTAGAGGTGGAATGAGCCTTCCATGCTAAGCCAGATCTGTGGGATACAGGACACTTCTCTCCATCTCACAGGGCAGCTCTGAACGTTGACTGGAAAAGGGGTTGGCTTACAGGATTATCTCAAGTGACGTGTGTCAGGATAAGGAGAGCTCAACAGATCACCTGCACAGGTTTTCCATGAGCTACTCATCTGCTCATCTCAACACTGACCTCTCTCTCACGCAGCTCCAAGGCTTCAAGTTCCTGCTCGGAAAGCTTTGATCTCCTATAGATATCCATGTTTTGCTGAAACAAGAAGAGAGATTCACTTCAACAACATGAAATGTACAATAACTCTTCTTAAATGAAGTAGTTGACTTTTGGGAGAGCAACAATCTACCTGCAGATTTCTGCTTTAAGAAAAAGTTTTCCAAACAGCAACATGCCTCATGGTTTTGGGTTTACACACTGAATTATGACAACCCAGTATTTTCCTCACTATGTAGTGTAACTACCTTGTGCAAGTCAGACAACTGCTGGTGACGAATCAGAGCATCTTTGTTTGGGAACTGCCTTCTACACAGCAGACAAGCCATCTTCTTCCAGTCAGTCAGCTTCTCCTCCTCATTCTCCATTCTTTCCAGCAAGTCCTCATCATTATCACTATCACCACTGTAGGCAGCCACAAGGCCACGCTGAAAAGGAAAGACAGCATTAGGGGAATGCAACAGTGCCACAGTTCAGAGAGCACAAAGAGGGAAGAAAAGCTGCAGATGTGTATGACAGGAGGAACAGCATGCTCCCATTACTAAGGATGAAATCACAGAATGTCTGAGGTTGGATAGGACCACTGGAGGTCATCCAGTCCAATCCTCCTGCTTAAACAGGGTCTACTCCGAGCACATACTGCTCAGGACTGTGTCCTGATGACCTCTGAGCATCTCTAGGAAAGGAGACTCCAGAGTCTCTAGGAAACTTTCCAGTGCTCGAGAAAGCTAGCACTCTCACAGTGCTAGCTCTTTTTCTCATGTTCTCCTGGGTCAGGGATTCCTAAGGGCTGGCCTTGGCAGTGAAGACTGAAATAAAGGTGTTTAGTATTTCAGCCTTCTCTGCCACCTCTGTTGCAGGGTCCCTGTTCTATGAAGTACTGGGCCCACACTTCGAACTACTGCAACTCAAAAGAAGTACAACCACAGTAGCCAAACAAAACTTCTCAGTACAGCCCATGTAGAAACCTCAAAACCCCAACTGAGCTTAAGAGTAAGAAGAATCACAGCTGTCCTAAGCGTATCTCAGTCATGCAGCCTATTGCACTTGCACCACACCACTGCAGTCATCAGCACCACTTTTTACAGGTAATGCCATCGAAATCCAGGTTTCAAAGCAAGTATTGGCTAGAGCTCCTCTACCATACTCACCTTTAGTGGATTTTCATCATCTCCATTTTTCATCACCTCTGGCAAGATCTGCTGTCGCTCAGACAAAGCTCCCTGGATGAGACAAGAATGCCAT
This sequence comes from Vidua chalybeata, assembly GCF_026979565.1. Lineage (NCBI taxonomy): Eukaryota > Metazoa > Chordata > Aves > Passeriformes > Viduidae > Vidua > Vidua chalybeata. The sequence goes on from NC_071541.1 coordinate 14,564,614, forward strand.
GAGCACGGAGCTCTCTGTCACAAGAACCCCACCACACACCACTGCCATCACCTTCACCTTTTTCTCAAAGAGGGCAAAGCCTGCATCTGCAGCTGCTGACTCCTTACGCTCCTCCTCCCTGGTACTCAGTGGCTGGAAGCTATTCTTGAAGTTCTCTTTCTGCTTGTTCAAACTCTTTGCCCAGCGCTCCATGTCTTTAGCAATCTGAAATGCAGAGTGGTTTGCTCACACAGCTCCTCTCAAAACAATCAATCTCTTATGACACCCATTCAATCTCACATGCAGTTTCAGAACAAGACAACCCACTATCTTTTATTTTTAAACCACAGAACACTGGATGTAGTGCAGGTGTTTCCCTGTATACAGCATTCAAAGATAACACAGCTTGCTGCTTTTACTGTACAAACCCTTCTTATCAAGCTAATCCTCTATGTGATGGCTCAGTTATACTCCCACTGATCCTGGCAGGATTTCATAAGCACTCCTCCTATGCAGAGCTTATTTCTGCACTGAAGCCTTGCCAACTCCACCTCTCCTCAGCCCCCCACAGTGCCTGCAAATTGAAGGCATGCACCCCACTGAATAACTTAGGATTTCCTTTCTCATGAGAAAGGAGAAATACCCCATTCCACAGAGAAGACTTTATCCCAGTTATGATCCCATTCTGTCTTTTACCTGTTGGGCTGTTTTACTTTTAGGCTTCTCTTTCTTCTCTTTCACTTCTTTGGTGGTGGTTGTCGTAGCTGTCTGTTGGTACGTGACACCTTCTGCTGCAGGCATGTAGGTCTCCTTTTCGCCATCCCAGTACAGGTACTGCTGGGTTAAGGCATTGTAGTAATACTGCCAGAGGGAAGGAGAGGCAGACAGTTAAACACCTCACACAAGCTCAGTGTCCACGGGAGAACCCAAACAAGCTGATTCACACTACTGCACCACACGGGAAGGCGTTTTGTAGAGTCCAAACAAGTTCTGCAGACTCCACAGAGGAGTCGAAAGGCAGGAAGTGGCTGAAGCCTCTGTCCCCAAACACAGGCTGTTCTGCCCAACAGCATTATGGAGAATCTTTTGCTTCTCCCAAGAGATGACCCACCAGAGCCCAGAGCTGGGTGCACTTTGCTGGGCACTCCGCAACGAAATAGCTCAGTTACAGTGGCTGTGACAAGTGCTAATCCTATATGGGCCAAATGTGGAGGAAAATTAAGGAAAGAAAAATGCAGGGCTATACCAGAGGGAAATCAAGTCCCAGCCCTACGCACACTGCTGAGAGTTATCTGCAATATTTGGTATGTTGTGAACTTCAAATGTCACTCGTATGATGACAGGAAACTAATGGACCTTAACAGTTAAGACATGTGGGAAGAACTTGTGTTTACCTGGGAATTAGGATCATAGTAGAGCCCTGTTATAGGATCATAATAATATCCTGAAGATTCATCATATTGGTAGGTGGAAGTATCAGGGACAGCTGTAAAAAAATTAAAGCGTGGGACATGGTCGTTCCAGACGAATTCAGACAGGTATCTTTCTACATTTCAGGTAAAATTCGGAGATTATAGAAGCCACAACGGCAGACACGTCTGTAAAGGGCTCTTAATCACCCGTGCAGCCAACGCTCTCCAGGGGCAGCTTCACCATGACAGGGTGATGGAGCACTTGGCCAAAGCCGAGTTTTATTGCTACCATGACAGAAACCTGTCCCCAAGAGCAGCTCCCGAGCACTTACCGTACTTGGTTCCAGGCACTACGCCAGTCGGAGGAGCTGCCTGTGCCTGACTGCTAGTGGTAGGTGGTGCTGATTGGGTCTGAAAAAAACCCAAACCACAAACCTCAATTAGAAAATCTGTCACCAAGAAAACAAGGACAGCAAGCCAAGGCGTGAGCAGCGCACCCTACGCGTACGACAGCTAACTCCTCCTCACCAGCATGCTTGGCACTCACCTTTGTCAAAGAACAAAACCATCCCAAAGAAATGGCAGGTGACTTATGACCACAAGCACTGTGACTAACCCACGGACACTCAGAAGCTTTGCTGTACCACCCACTTAAAAAATCAAAGGCTACAGCTAAGCCACCTATCCCAGGCTTTGAAAGCAAGAACTCATCAGTGCTGTAATTACCGGAGAATCAGGTGAGTTTGTCTGCTGATTATACAGCTGAGGACTCTGGGACACAACTGCAGCTGTCGTTGTAGTGACTGGAGCTCCTGCCAAAAGAGAGCAGCAATGCATAAGCGAACTAATTTGTAAAACTACTGCATCCTAGGGCTAAAATTACTTTGTTTATAGTTTCAGCTACTAATTCCAGCTCCAACAGCCAAACAAGGCAATAAACATTCTAAAGGAGATAGATACACAGTGGGTATCTTCTACCCAGACAAGGAATAGTTTCCTTTTCAGGAGGAAATATTCTGCTCCCAAAGTCAGCAATTCCTGGCCTCTACAGCTGTTATTGCTGAACATTTGCTAGAGCTTCTTACACCGCTAGCTAAGTTCAAGACCTTAGTCAATAGTCTGTAATAGACACTTCTCTCTCATCTTGCACGAGAGGTTCCACTACAACAAATCTGTTACAGTTCTTTGATAATGCATCCTCATTCAGACATCCTGAGAGCAGAATGAGCCAAGTCTTCTTCTGCGCAGCAAATTAACAAAAATAGGTAAAATACTACTGCATAATTATCATTACAAACAATTGCTTCTAAGATGCTGGAAGCACTACCTGATATGGTAGCTGTGTCTGTGTCCAACACTCCTCCTTGATTTTGGTAGTACTGCTGATAATCCTGGGAATACTGTAAAGGGAAATGAATGACAACACAAGGTGAGTAATCTGCATGCCCAAATTATGACAACCTGCTGGTTAGAGCACATCTCTGCTACTAACCTGAGCATACTGTGAGTATCCATCCTGTCCTGACTGGAGATAGCTGTAGTCAAGGGTGCTGCCCTCTCCAGTCTGTGGCTGCAATTCAAGAAGATAGTATTTGTCAGGGAAAGATAAAATACTTTATTAAATAATTTCATGCACCCCACTGCCTAGGCTCCAAACAGATTGTGTGTGGACCAGATCTTTTCAAGGCTGGATCTGCCATTAAACAATTGAACCAAGCATGTGACCAGCAAGGCAATTACACGGTCTAGATTTTAATTTTCAGGAAAGCAGGATTCCAAATCATACCTGAGTGGATGACCACTGAGCTGCAGCAATGGCTGTACTTGCCACAGAGAAGGCGCTGACTCTGTTACCATCTGGGAGAAGCAGGTCTCTGCAATCACAAAAATCAGGCACCTGAGTAAGTACTGCTTTTTACTGAAGTGTCTCCCTATGCAAGGAAGTGGAGTCTGCCCTCACACATTGATTTCTTGGCAGTTATAAAACATTCAGAGTGTAATGAATAAGCCAAAACATTGCTTGGCCAAGTAAAAGGACTTCAGGTTCATTGTTGTAAAGTCAGTAACAAGTCAGAAGGTCTCCTAGGAAACAAATGTGCTGTGAACACGGTTACAGTGTTATCTTCAGAGGACTGGAAACAGGGGTGTGAGGAACACTGCTTTCAGTCTCCTGGTGAAAGCAGGATACATGCAACACAAGTGACTTATGGGAAGCAAAATATTGGAGTTAGAATTTGTTTAATAAAAGCATGGGTGACAAGAAGAAACCATCCAATATACAGGGAAGGGGTGGATATGTGAATTTAAAAAAAGCAAAAACCAAAAATGCAATTGACTGCTATCACACTCACTTTCTGGCACTCTTTGCAAAGTCCACACCAATTGTTTTGCCATCAATTTTTAATGGTGGCTGAAGACTTTGTAAAATCTGTAGCAGTTGAGAAGCATCCTAGAACAAAAAATACTCATTATTATGAAGGGTAGTTTACTGCAGGGGATTCAGAAGTCCCCCAGACTCCATCTTTTCATGTAGAGCCACTGAAAAGAGCTAAAGATGTAAAAACATCTGCATTTCCTCACATTACACATATGAAGAAGAGCACAGCGAGACTAACAGCTCACGTGAAAATACTGAGCATTTCCCTGGGTCACGTAGTATTAAATATGTTCCAAAAGTTTAGCTTTATCAAGACACAAACTACTCCAAATGGGACATCAGCAAAAACTGAGATTAGGCACCTGTTTTAATCCAACCACCTGCTTTCTTCTGACTAAAGCAGATCCAAACAGATCACACTGCTGCTCGAGTTTGATGTACAGACTCAATGAATCATTCAGGTTGGAAAGGACCTTTAAAATCATCAAGTCCAACGGTTAACCCAGCATTGCCAAGTCCACCACTATGCCACATCCCTCAGAGGCACATCCAAGAACACAGATTCACTGCCCTTCACGGACCCCATGCCAGCATATGACCGCTCTGAAACTTAGGAGGCTTTTCTTGTACCTCTGCAATTTCCTGTGTTTAAATTTATGGCTGCTCCCTATGTATCCCTGAGAATATGTTCCTGCTGTCCTTACACCCTCCCACTGGATGCTGCTAAGAAGAGCAACATCTGCCTCCTCCTCTCCTCTCAAGGTGGAAGAAGCCTAATTCTATGCACCTGTTCCCACACTGTATGCCCCAGATCTTAGAATCTGTCAACAAAGTATGATCCTGCACCAGTACTTCTGCAATCCAAGCACGAAGCTAGGTTACAATCCAGAACAGAACTCTGCTACCAGAATAGATTTTCAACGTGCTCCCAACATCCCACCACCTTTCAAACTGCAGCTACATATTATCAGCTTTGACACACAGTGTCCATCAACACCCCTTGAAGGGGCACAGTCCTTCAGACAGCTCAGGGCTCTATATGCTGCAAGGGAGAGAAGGTGGTTAACCAGCTGTTCCTCTCCAGAACACCAGTAAAGTCCTCACCATGGCGGAAGACAGCTGCACAAATGCAAAGCCTCTGTTCTGCTGAGTTTGCTTGTCTTTGATAAGACGAATATTATTGACTGCCAGAGATGCATACGGAGACAAGGCAGTCATGATGGATTCCACTACTGTGTGAGGAGCAATGTTTCGAAGAATGATGGCTGAGGAGAAAAAGGATGACATTAGCAGTGCACACCATAACTCTGCAGAGTATTTCAAGTCCTTCAGCTGGCAGGCTGAGGTACGGAAGGGATTTTTAGTATGTGTGTTTACATTTCACATTCTAGAGTAAGTCAAAGATCACTTACTATCACAGTAATAATCCACAGACTGAACTGCTTCTGCTGCCCCAGGTGGTACCTCCTGCTCTGAATCTTCATATGAAGAGAAAATATTTCAGTCAGGACATGGCTCATTCACTTCAAGCTCAGCATTTCGTAAGCCAGTCTAGAACCTACACGGAACTCTGGTTCCTACATAGGCCAGAAATTTCCCACAAACTGAAAGAGATCATGGTAACGTACCAAATTTGTCCGCTCCACAGCGGAAGCATTTTAGCCTCCTTCTGAAGTTGTAAAGACAGCACTGTGACAAACAAGAGAAGCCAGTAAGAACTTGGGTAATTTTAATAACATTGCATTTGCTGTACACTAACGAAACCCAGACATTCACACAAAGTAACACAACAAAGCTAACCCACCAGAATAATCTGGAACATCAAAAGCCACCTTTATCTGCACCACAGCTGCTTTTCAGAACATCCCAGCTACTTTCTCCCTAGTCATTCCAAATTAGTTATTTTAACTGTGTAGTCTTTGGCTAACAATCCCAGGCATAGTCACAACATAGTTACTAAAAGCAGTGTTAGAAGGGAACACATGTTGGGGAATAATTTAACTTTATGGGGAGCAGAAGCAGGTTTGATTTAGGTGTCACTTTCTTTAAACCACTGAGCAAGTGGTGAGCTCTAGAGCAAGACAAACTCTCACACAGAAACATGTGTTGTACCTTGTTGCAGAGCCAGTCCTCAAATTTAGGCCTTGGGTTGCTGTAGTGCATTGCAATCTGCTTCCCTTGGATCACCAGCTTTTTCTGCAAAAAAAGTGGTTTCAATTATTCCTGTTTCAAGACACACATGTCCATTTTCCCATGGCAGAGCACCCTTCGGAGGAATCAGTGCTCCTGAATTAAATGGACAACATATGGGGAGGATGTGGAGGACAACCACCGCCACCTACACCCTGCCCATCCAATCCTGCAGAGAGGAGGACGAGGGCAGTAAGAGAATGGGATGTGGAGCAAAGATAAACAGAATCAGGGAGTGTAGAAAAAGCTGCCAAACACTAAACGCTGACATGGAACCAGAAAGTGTCTCCAAGGAGACAGGAGTCCTAATCTGCTGCATTCAGATTAACACATTTTTAGGAGTCTCTTTGCCCCCACATTTCTATTCACTTCTGGTATAGCACTGAGAGACTTTTTAAATATGTCCTTAGGTGACTGCTTCACTTCGTCCCTTACTCCAAACACCCCAGACCTTTTAACCACATTTGGATTTACTTTTCCAAGCACACTTCAGAAGTGTCCCCTTGAAAATACAGTAATTCCTCCCAAAGGGACCCTGCTTAGACTTCTTGAAGGCTGGATTACAAGTGCCATCAACTGAAACATAACTCAAGAGTGGTTTCATTTGACTACTGCATCAGTTCAATTGGAAGCCTGCACAAGAGGTTTGTGTTCTTCATTCAGGCAAGAGCTCTCCAAAATGAGTAACTAGACTGCACGTGAAGCTTCTCCAGGGGTAGGAAAAGTTCATAATGCTTTCAGCATGTCCTCTCACTCTGACTTCAGAGGAGTTATGAATTTACAGCTATTAAGAAGCCTTGACTCTCAGCCTCACGCTTTGCCAAGCGTGGGTATGCAGAATGACCTTTCAAAATATGGCTATCAACATATTTTGGTCAAACAGGTGGAAGCACATGTGAGGCAGTGCATATTAGAGGCCACACCCCAGACACTGCAACGGCAGAACCATTTTTACAGCAGGTTGGCTTTCTGCAGAGGTACCACAGTGTCAGGACCAGTGGCTTTTCTGATAACAGGGTCTGACACAGATCTAGCACGTAGCATGAATAAGGCTCTCACATTCTGCACGACTGAACAGGGCAAAGCCATTGCTCCTACCGGCAGGAGGGAGGGTTGGAGGGCCCAGCACTCACTGGATGTGCACACATAGAAACAAGGCTGCTGGCATAGTTGCAATACATCGTTCTGTCATCTAACAGTCAGCAACCCGGCTGCTGGGGACAGGCTATGTTTTCCCTACTACTAAGGTGGCTGCTTACTGGAGTGAATTTGAGTGTATTTCAATAAATTACGCATCAGTACAGCTTTGTATATATTAAAAAAAATAAATTTCTGAAAATATGCTCAGCATTAATTTCTTGGTATTAGTCTCTCCCCTGTAGCCACTTGCCCTACTGAGCAGCATGTCAGGAAAACAGAATTTGAAAGCTGCTCTCTGGCTGGAGATCTCACCCATAGTGTGCGACATATGAAACACTATTCCAGCACAAGGCATATGACAAGTTCCATCTGCTGGAACTGCCATTTCTTTATTGTAACATCAACAGAGCAGAGAAACAGTCATAATGTTGTCATAGGACCACTGCATCAAATATTCAGGTGCAAGAAAAAAATCAGTGATTTGACACTTCGCTTGCTTTGAGAGTATTTTTAAGTTCTGTTGTTAAAATAGGTTATGAATGCTCAAAAAAGTAGCAAAAGCAAGTGAAACTGTTTGCAGTGTTACAGGAAAATCTCATGGGAAAACAAACCAGAGGATTCTAACTGCATTTTGGCTCCTTATCAAGTCATAGTAACAAAAAAGCCAAAATACAGAACCTAACAGATGTGAGATCTCACTGTCTGCCTAATTTAGTTGAAATGAATATGCTTTTTTTCTCTAGAAGAGCCAGTTCCCCCTCTTTAACTGGGGTAACAGATTATTGCCAAGAACTGACAATTCTCTTTCAGGGTTAATACCAATGTAACACAGAGATGTGGTGCTTTCTCTGGCAACAGAGAAGGAAACATCAAGTGGAAATAAGCTAGGATTTTTTAACGACTACTAGCCAAATCTTCATAAGCCAATTAAATGGAAACCATGTCATTTAAAACAATGGCACCTTTTACCAAAGTAGAACTTTCTCTCCTAATTTTGTCTTGTATGTTACAAATTTTAATATATACAAAGCTTTTATTCTTTAAATCACTGTTATGGAACAAACCACTCCTTCCACCTCTATTTTTTCCTTTTTTTTTTTCTCGTTAAACTGTACAGACTTGTTCCATTTTCAGGAATATCTAGACTTGGTGAGTGAAGCAACCTGATTGGCTTCCATCCAGCTGGTAGCATCTTGAAAGTGATAAAACTCCACGAAGGCGAAACCACGGCTTACACCTAGAGACAGCATTCAGATATAGACGGGATACTTGTGTTAGTCAGTTCCTTTAAAACAGGTGAATCTCTCTCCAACTGCTTCATTACTTCATGACAAAGCAGCTTTACAAATGCGACGTCAACTGCTGGGATCTGCTCGTTATTTTGCCATGGCAAGGAACCAAGCTGCCTTAACTGGCTACATTTCACTCGATTTGAATCCATGTTTAAGGGTAACCATGCAACAGACTACATACAATTAAATGGGTTTACACTATTATTACTTACCAATACCTGTTAACAAAACCCCCTGTAGACAGACTTCTTTTAACATGTTGACCAGCTATCTAAGTCTTCCAAAAAGCCACATTCCTTAGCCATGGCAAACCTTTTTTTTTTTATTGCATGTGCTTGCAGTTTGGGGACAATTCTGGATACTCTTTTGGGCTGGGGAAGAGGAAAGTGATGTCAAAAACTGGATTAAGAGCTCTCACCTGTCTTTCTTTTCATCAGCCTCACGTCTGCAGGCTGAGGACCTTCAAAGGACTCAATAAGCTCACGAATCTGCAGGAGATTTTGATCCAACAGTTAAAATTTTTGTAACTTGGCAGACAGAAGGCACAGAAACCACCTACCTTGCAGTACCATGAAAGAGACACACAAAACAATGTTGTCAACACTATCTCAAAGACAAAGGAAACATTTACTGAGAACCCAACCGGGGACTGATGATCATCAAAGTCCACACAATCTTCTGCTACACGCTAAACCAACTGTAATCCCCACTCAGGACACTGAACCATCCAGAACATGAATTCCCGCGATTGTGTGTTCTCAGATTATCTGGACAGTATTTGGCAAAGACTGTGCATGATCCCAAGATTTTAAAAAGAACACTGCTGGTATCCCTCTCCCTGCATCTCTAGAAAGCCTCTGCTCCTAGCAATGAAAAACAAGAAGCCTGCACTGCAAGGCTCTATGATGAATATATTCCTCAGCCTCATGCTAAAGATCACATCCTCTAACTGATTTCCATTGGTTTTTCAGGATAAAGTAGATTTGTGAAGAAGATGTCATGAAAGAAAAAGCTAAAGAAATGTCAGTTCTTCAGGTGTAACAAAGCTGCTATGGCACAGGCAGCCTCACCCACTACGCAGAGGCATGGAGGAAAAACAAATACTTAATTTTTTTTTTTACTCTGGAGCAGAAGACACAAGGTTTTCTGGCAGCTTTCACAGAATTCAAACTATATGACATGCAACAGGGCTGCTCAGCAGAATCAAAACTTATCTAAAGCTGCCCATTTATATGCTGACTGGAAATAATATCAGATATGCAAGTGAATTTTTCTTATGAAAAATGTAGGAAAAAAATAAAATTGTGTACACAAGTAATGTAAACGTAAGAATTCAACTCTACATTCCAAGATGCATTGTCTACACTCTGAGTCCGGAATTAAACATATGTATAAATTATGCTACAGTTACTGCACAAATGTAGAGCTACAACATCAATATATCAGAAACAGGAACTGTTCTAACGTATTCTGTGTATCATCTGACTGGGCTGTGCCATTTGTATGCAGGAACCTATACTTGATTTCAAACACTCATGAAAATGCTAGAGCAGTATATGGTGAATAGGAACCCTCAATATCAGGAGGGTAAAAAGTAATCAACGAAAAAGCAAAGGAAAAAATCTCCATTGTAGAAATGGTGCAAATGTATTCTCTGTGTTAGCAATTAAGGTATATATACATTGGAGGCAGAGGCGGAGTCTTGACTGAAAACAAACTGGGATAGCTCAGCTTTTACCCTTCAAATAGCACTTGTGTGCTTATAGCTTGGTAACCAAAATAACCCAGTAAGGAAAAAAAAACTAAGAAGCTACCATAAATAAGAAAACCTTAAAGCTTTAACATCATTTTATTAAACACGTCAGACAAGTAAGCACCAAGCTCGTCAGTACTTGCTCCCTCAGCTCGGCAGCGGCCATTTTGACTCCCACAGCTGTGCCCACACAAAGCAGCTTTGTGCGCGGCTGTGCTCGGCTAAGAAGCTCGGTGACTGTGTGTGACCCCATCGGTCACAAGTTCTGGCCTTGGTAAAGACCAGAAAAACTGGTGAGTGCCACCTCTTTGTCCTTGTGCCCCTCCCTGCAGTGGGGCGAAGCGGCAAAAAAAAAAATCTGCCTCTTCCCTCTCCTACAGAAAAGCAGCAAAGAGCAGGTAGTTTAAAATCCATTCTTAGGGAAAGCATCCGTGAAAAAACGAGTATTCACAGCTCGTTCCGTTTGAAAGGGACCGATTAACATTGAACTGACCTCTATTACTTAACACTGGGAGTTTAAATGCTTTCAGGACTCAAAATGGCAGCGCGACAGCGCTGGAGAGGAGCCACCATGATGCAGCGCTCAACAAAATGGCAGCAACCGCTCCGGCACGGCCCTGCCCGGGGGCAAGGCAGGCACAGCCCTGCCCGGCTACTCACATCGTTCTCCGTAACCGTGATGGGGAGCCCACGCAACATGATGGTCTTGCTTTCTTTTTCATCGTTAATATCGTTCCTGTAGTCGTGCTCGCCGTAGTCGCCATCGGAATGGTATCCGTCCTCTGATTTGTCGCTGTTCCTGCGCTCCCGCTCCCTCTGGAAGCCAGCGCCCAGGGTTAGCCACCGCGATTCCCTGCAGCGTGTCCCCACAGTGCCACACGAACGGACGGCGACACGGACACCGCCCGCCCGCCCGGGGCTGCTCCCCGTGGCCTCGGGCAGCGCTCCAGGATCAAACCCGCTCCCGCGGTGCCCTCCGCCCCGCAGACCCCGGAGTGCCGGCCCCGGCCCCCCGACCCCGCTCACCTCGGGGCTATCGTAATCGCGGCTGTCGTAGTCTCTATCATAGTCTCGGCTATCGCGACTGTCGTAGTCTCGGCAATCCCGACTATCGTAGTCCCGGCAATCGTAGTCTCGGCTGTCCCGGCTGTCGTAGTCGCGGCAATCTCGGCTATCGTAGTCTCGGCAATCGCGGCTGTCGCGACTGTCGTAGTCTCGGCAGACCCGGCTGTCTCGACTGTCATAGTCCCGACTGTCGTAGTCGCGGCAGTCTCGGCTATCGCGGCTGTCGTAGTCTCGGCTGTCGTAGTCTCGGCTATCGTAGTCGCGATAGTCATCATAGCGGTCACCGCGGCGCTCCTCACTGGACCTCTTGTAGTCATCCCTCCGCCGGCTGCGGGACTCCCTCTCGTCGCGGTCCTCCCTCTCCACGATGGAGCCGTAGCGGCCGCTCCGCTCCGTCCTGCTCACCCTGCGGGGCACAGCGGGCCGAGCTCAGAGCGTGAAGCACCCACCGCGACCCCCACCACTGCCCGACTCCTCCCGTCTCCCCCCGCCCTCCCACCGCCGCTCACCGCTTGTCCGAGCCCATGCCGCCGCCCAGGATCCGCAGGCACCCGGCACAGCACTATCCGGCACCACACGCCGAGCACACCCGCGCAGTCCCTCTCCCTGCCTCGCCACAAAATGGCGCCTAAGGGACCGCCCGTCTTCTACCCAGCAGCCACCTCGCGCCCCGACTGGAAGCTTCCCAGCGGGGCGCAGGCGCAGCGGCCGCGCGGCACGCCGGGAAATGTAGTTGGGGCTGCCGCCATTAAGGGTGCTGCGGTCCGGCCTCCCCCACTCATGGGAGCGGGGTGCTCAGAGCCCTGTCCAGCTTGACCCTGGACACCGCCAGGAATGCGGCAGCCGCAACTGCTCTGCGAAACAGGTCCCAGTGCCTCGCCACAGTGCATTTCTTCCTCATGTCCAGTCTAAAACTGCTGTCAGTTTAAAGCAGTTATCCCTTGTGCTATCACTATGTACCCCATCCAAAGTCCCTCTCCAGCCGACTTGGAGCCCCTTTAGGCACCGGAAGGGGCTCTTAAGTTCCCCCTGGAGTAATTTCTTCTCCAGAGTGAAGAACCTCAGCTCCTCCCCCCTGTCAATAGCTAAATAGTTGTCACGGCCTACCATTCCTGTGGGGAGCACCTGCCTCAGTTAAAAGCAAATAATTTCTGCCCCCAAGGGAGGACATGGGACTGTACCCACACCTGCACTGCTTGGGCTCATATGGCCAAGCCCAGGAGCTGCAAAGCCAACAAGATTTTGGCCCCAGCAAGGTTGTCCTCTCCATATTCCCGGCACAAAGGGCACCTCTGCCCCCTTCCCATGACACCAGCACCAGTCCCTGCTCCTGCACAACTACTCCTGCCCGGCCCTGTACCCTTCGGAGCACAGCGGGTGCTGGCAGGAGCAGACAGAGGTTGCTGAGAACCCTTCAAACCACGTTCAAATGCAGTCAGGTCCTCCTCACTACCTGACCCTTAGCCCTGAGTGTTTGCTTGGGACCCAAGAAAAGATATTTAACACACAAAATGGTGCCATCTTTATTTTTTTTCAAGACGTTTTTGTTAGTCTCGGAGCATGGCGGAGTGGGGCTGGCTGGAGGACAGGGTGGGGTCAGGGTCACAGCTCATCCAGGGCCTGCTTGGCAGAGCAGGCAGTACAGACAGACAGTACAGGCAGACAGACAGACAATACAGGCAGTACAGACAGACAGTACAGGCAGACAGACAGACAATACAGGCAGTACAGACAGGCAGTACAGGCAGACAGACAGACAATACAGGCAGTACAGACAGGCAGTACAGGCAGAGAGACAGATACACAGGCAGTACAGGCAGACAGACGTACAGGCAGACAGGCAGTGCAGGCAGACAGACAGACAGGCAGTACAGGCAGACAGACAGTACAGGCAGACAGACAGGCAGACAGGCAGTGCAGGCAGACAGACAGACACACAGGCAGTGCAGACAGACGTACAGGCAGTGCAGGCAGACAGACAGACAGGCAGTACAGACAGACAGGCAGTACAGACAGACAGGCAGTACAGGCAGACAGACACACAGGCAGTGCAGACAGACAGACAGGCAGTACAGGCAGACAGACAGACACACAGGCAGTACAGGCAGACAGACAGACACACAGGCAGTGCAGACAGACAGGCAGTACAGGCAGACAGGCAGTGCAGACAGACAGACAGGCAGTACAGACAGACAGACAGGCAGTACAGGCAGACAGACAGTACAGGCAGACAGTACAGGCAGTGCGGACAGACAGATAGACGTAGAGGCTGACAGGCAGTTGAGTCAAGCAACAGGCAGGTCTGTCACAGGGTGCATGCGCTACCAGGAGGGGTTACAGCTGATTCTGTTGTCATCTGTGGGTGCTGCCTAAGGAAAAAGTTTCTTCTCTGGACAGGCTGCCCGACCAGCCTGAAGGCACTCGACAGCTCCTCGACAAGCAGCCCTGGGCAGCAGGAGCAGGTAGGAACGGCTGCTGCCTGTACCTCTGCCCCATTGCTGTCCCCTTCAGCTGGGACTGGCAGGGGGCATAGCAGACAGGGGCTGTCCAAGCCCCCTCCTGCCAAAATCAAAGCATTTCGCTGGTCTTGATAGGGACAGGGGGGATCACATTTAGTGTCTGGCGGTTGTTGCATTGTTCCCCTCTTGCATATCCCTGGGGGCACAGAGCTGGCCGAGCCTTGGGGACACACTACTGTGGATTGGGGGTTCCTAGTGAGGGGAAGTGGAAACACAGCTCCCCTGTGCTCCCCCTCGGCTCTGTGTCACAGGGCTCTTTCCACTTCGGAGTCCCTCAAGGGCTGAAGGGTGCTGAAAAGCTCTTCCACCCACCCTGGACACAGGGACAAGATTGAGACAGTTTGTGCCATCCCCTTCTCCAGCCCTGCTGTAGGCTGAAGGCATAGGGAAAACAAGGCACAGCCCACTGGACTTTCTGGGAAGGGCAGCATAGCATCTCTCACCTCTCCCTGTGCTATCTCCAAGGATTTTTCTGGGGGATTAAGGCTGCACTGACCCGGTGGCAGCAGGGGTGCTGAGTCATGGCTTCCAAGCACCAAGCTTCTTCCTCGAAGCAGCCAGAGAACAGGGAAAAGAAACCGAAAGGAGAAGAGGAGGATGACACCTGGAGCTCCACCTTGGCAGCCCTGAAAATTGCTCCCAAGGAGAAACGCCCTGCCACAATTGATGGGCTGTGCCCCCTGAGCACAGCACTGGGTGCCCGGGTGAGAGCGGGGCTGAGGGACTGAAAGGGGCAGGGGTGGGAGGGGTGGGGGAGTCTCAGACCAGCCCCTGCCCTGTTGACACAGGGCCAGCCCCAGTTTTCCTTGCAGACCCCAGTGTGTTCCCACTGGGACCTTTCTGCACCCCCTCCTTCTCCGAATGCTCCCAGGTGCCAGCCCAGGCCATGTCACTCACTATAGGTCTATGAGGACTATGACTGCACCCTGAACCAGACCAACATCAGCGCCAACAACAACAAGTTCTACATCATCCAGCTCCTTGAGCACGATGGTGCCTACAGTGTCTGGAGCCGCTGGGGCCGCGTGGTGAGTCCACCTGGGCATTGCTCATCCCCTGCACCTCAGCTGTCCCCACCCTGCCCTCAGAACCCCAAAAACTGAGGGTGAACCTGGTGGTCCCTGGTCCCAAAGCAAGCACCCAAGTGTCCTGCTATAGCACTTTAATGGAGGAGCTTCAAGGATCCTCACACAACATAGTCAGCCTCCCTGGGGCATGTGGCACCTGTCCCTGCAGTGAATGTGAGTGTGACAGCCCAGCAAGGAGTCCTGGGGTGTCTTCCTGAGCTGGTGGCTCAGCACATCCCTGCTCACTGCCCCACAGCCTTGCTATCACAGCCTGCCTTGTTCCTGCCTGCTTCCACTGGCATGGGCCTGGTGGAGCAGGGATGCAGAGGAGGTCCTGACCACTGCTGTCCACTGCCAGGGAGAGGTGGGCCGGTCCAGGCCCATACCCTGTGCCTCCCTGGAAGCTGCCAAGAAGGAATTTGAGAAGAAGTTTCAGGAGAAGACCGGGAACAGCTGGGCAACAAGGGAGAACTTCATTGCGCACCCAGGGAAGTACACGCTCATTGAGGTGCAGCCAGGGGCTGGGCAGGAGGTGGAGGCTACACGCAGGGTGAGTACTGAGAGGTTGTCACCATGGTGGGATGGTCCTCACTGCACTCCTGGCCCACTGAACACCAGGGCATCCAAGAGGGCCAGCAGGATGGGATGGGTTTTGAGGGGGGTCTGAGTGCTTGCTGAAACAGCTTGCTGGCAGAGATTTGGAGCTAATGGGTTAAAATGGAGTGGGAGGGCATCCTGAATGAGAAACATGGCCTTCTGGGTGGCATTGGCCATGGAAAGTGGAGGCAGCACCTGCCCATTGCTCTGCTGCCCCAGGACCAGGCTCTCCTCACAGAGGCGGGCAGCCCTGGTGCCATGCTCCCACAGCCTCTTGCAGGCCTGCAGCTGATGTGGGATGTTTGCAGATGGATCCTGTGGATGGGGACAAGGTCTGCAAGCAGAGGGTGCTGCCCTGCACCTTGGACAAAGCCACACAGGACCTGGTGTCCCTCATCTTCAGGAGTGACATGTTCTGGGATGCCATGCAGACCATGAATATCGGTAGGAGGTGGTGGGTGGATGGGTGGCATGGGCTCAGTCTGGGGAGTGCAGGTGGGGAGGTGAATGGAGAAGAGATGCTGATGGATTTTAGAGCATCCCCTCTGATATCCTGGCACCTAATGGGACTGTGGACACCCCATGCTGGCTGCCCACACTTGCCCATGGTGATACTGGAGGTTCTTGTAGCTGCAGGGCGAGTGGGGTGGATGGGTTTACCTTGTCCTCCGCTGTAGATGTGAAGAAGATGCCTCTGGGGAAGCTGACCAAGCAGCAGATCGCAAGGGGCTTTGAGGCACTGGAAGAGCTGGAGGCAGCGCTGAGGGAGCAGCCCCCCGAGGCCACTCGCCTGGAGGAGCTCTCCTCACGCTTCTACACCATCATTCCACACAACTTTGGACGGGCACGGCCACCCATCATCAACTCCCCTGACCTGCTGTGTGCCAAGAAGGACATGCTGTTGGTGAGATGCCAGAGCATGTAGTGTGTGACATCCCTTCTTGGTGGGGCAGGAGCTGCTGGCAGGAGGCTGGGCTTGCCCTGGTCCCCCAGCACAGTGCCCAGCACTGGTGGTGAGGATGTCCCTGCTCTGTCCCTGCCAGGTGTTGGCTCACATTGAGGTTGCACAGAGCCTGCAGGCACAGAAAGAGAAGGAGGAGGAGGAGGAGGAGGAGAAAGAAGTCGCCCATCCACTGGATCAGAATTATGCCCTGCTCTGCTGCCAGCTCTCCCTGCTTGACCGAGCTTCCCGGGAATACCAGGTGCTGCTTGTGCCACAGTGTCCCATAATAGGAAACAATTATGTCAGGCCTGTGGGCACCCCAAAGGTTCCTACTGTCCCAGTGGGACCATGGGTATTGCTGAAATGGCTGCCTGGAGTGACACAGCTTTTTTACCATCCCCTTGGCAGCTGATCCAAACCTATGTGATGCAGACTGGGCGCAAACTCCGCATCCTCAACATCTGGCAGGTGGCCCGAGATGGTGAGGTGAGGAGGAGGTGATTCTCCCCATGTCACAGTGGGGAAGCCATGGGTACACCCTAGGATTGCTTTAGGGCTTCTCCACCCAGGAGGGCATTCAGCCCAACTGGGCAGGGCCAAACAGGCACCCAGTCTCCTGCCCCTCCAGCCGGGCACTGGGGCTGGACTAGGGAGGTGGGTAGCAGTCCTCCACCCCTGGGCACCCATAAGTGTCCCTCTGTGGACAGCCTTTAGCTCTGCATCTCTCCAGGATGAGCGTTTCAAGGCCCATGACCTCCTGGAGCACCGGCGCCTGCTTTGGCATGGCACCAACATGGCAGAGGTGGTGGCCATCCTGAAGAGCGGGCTGCACATCGTGCCCCACCCAGGCGGGCGCCTGGGCGAGGGCATCTACTTTGCCTCAGAGAACAGCAAATCAGCCTGCCATGGTAAGGGTCCTGGGATGGGCTGGGCTGCTTGTGGTGCCCACAGGGTTGTGTGAGCCTGGCCACCTTTGCATACCCCCTGCCAGGCAGCTGTGGGCTTGCCAAGCCCCTTCCCTGCCATGGCAATTGGTCCCTGTGTTCCAGCGTGGCCTGGGCACAACCAGATGGGAGTACCAGGGATGGTGCTATCATTCCCATCCTTTTCTCCCATGGCAGTGGGCTGTACATCTAAGAAGGTTGGCATCATGTTCCTGACGGAGGTGGCCCTGGGCAAGCCCTACCGCATCACCTGCAATGACCCCACGCTGCGGCAGCCACCTGCTGGCTATGACAGTGTCCTGGCCTGTGGCCGGACAGAGCCGGGTGAGCTGGGGGCAGGAGGGCTGTGGCAGCTGTGGGGCTGTGGTGCACACAGGGCAGTGGGAAGAGAGGTCAGATCTCAGGTTTCATGTGGTGCTGGGGTGTCTTCTGTCCCAGATCCTGCACAGGATGAGGAGGTGCTGCTGGATGGCAAGAAGGTGCTGGTGTGCCAGGGCAAGCCCATCCCCATGCCCGCCTACAAGGACTCCTCCTTCAGCCAGAGCGAGTACGTCATCTACAAGGAAAGCCAGTGCCGGATCCGCTACCTTGTCCAGCTCCAGTTCTGAGGGTGCCTGGGAGCACCACGGCCCTGGCCCTGCACCAGGTGGTGACACCCATCAGCCCAGAGCACCGTGATCTGGTGTGTCAAGCACATTTCTCTCTCTCAGGATTTTTCATAGAGGTGCACAGAGAGAAAGAAAGAGAAAACAATTTCTATTTCTGCTCCTTGTTTTTCCTATGTGGAATGTGCTTGGAGAATTATTTACCTAGGGTGATTCCTTGATTGGATTCTGGTGAGAATTGTTTGAGTCTGGTGGCCAATCAGACCCACCTGTATCTGAACTCTCAAGAACAGTGTCACGAGTTAGTAGTAGTTAGATATAGTAGTTAGAGAAAGTAGGTATGTAGTTTTAGTAACTTCCTTTATATAGTATATTAATGTATTTTAGCATAGTTATAATAAAGAAATCATTCAGCCTTTTGATCTACAGTGGACATCATCATTTCTTCCCATTGGGTTCGCCTGCATTTACAATAATCTGGATTCTCTGGCCACCCCACCTGGGGCTTGGCAAGGGACAGGCTGGCATGGGGACTGAGCTTGCTTTGACTATGAATAAAAGCACTGTGCCTTGCACCGGGTGGTGCTCTTGCTTTCCTGCCCAGCAAGGCGGGTGTGCTGTAGGGAAGGGTGTCAGTGGGTCCCTGAAGGGATGGCATGGGTGACTCTTGAGGGGCTGAAGCCTTCAGATGAAAGCTGATGTCTTTGAGAGCCAGCTGCTCTCATCACCTTAGCAAGGCACACAGCTCATGGCCACCCTGTGGCATCAAAGCTACAGAGGATGAGCAAGATCTGCTGCCCTGCCTGGGCATGGAGGAATTCATCCATCCATCCTGAGGGCGAGTGCCTGCCCTCCCTCTAGTGCCATGTCTGCTGTCCTGCCCCAGCCTGGCACCCAGGTCAAGCCTTTCTCTGTGCTCACGTGTGCCACTTGAGCACGTGTCTGGGTGCTCAGGCTGCCAGGGAAGGGCAACTCCCAGCTGTGTTACCCTGATGCCCCTGGGTATCAGTTACCCTGTGATACCCTGTGCCAGTGGAGATGATTTGCTGCAGACCTGCCTGTAGCTCTGTCCCTTGAGCCCAAGGAACTTGAGGGCTGAGGTGTTCCTGTGGAAGGACCAGGCCTGGTGCAGCGGGTGGCCATTCTGGGGGGGCACAGGGCTCAGGAACCCCAATCCCCCCTTCCTGAGCCCCCGCCGGCTGCTAGGACCCAGCAGCTGTCCCCGTGGGACTGCCACGGGTGCAGGCAGTGCAGGCAGCGCCGGGAGTGACAGCTGGTGCCATCCGCAGCTGGCGGGCTGCAGGCAAACAGGATGACGAGCGGGTGACGGGAGCGGGGAAGGGCGAGCGTGGCCTCACACAGGGCCGGCAGCCCCGCTTCTGCTGCGGGAGCAACACCAGCAAGCAGGACCTCAGAGAGGAGAGGAGCATCTCTCATCTCCCCAGGAGCAAAGGTGCGCTGAATCCCACCCACCCTGGGGTCCCCTGTGGCCAGAGCAAGAGGGTTGGGACAGGCAAGTTGTGCTGTCCCACCTCAGGACATAGTGGTGCCATTGGAGAGGGGGGACGGGGTGTCAGCCTGGCATGGGTGCCCACAGGACCTAGCTATGCTATCCCTGGCCAGGTTGGGGACAGCCTGGGTGCCAGCTCTGAGAGAGCCAGGGTGATATGACTTCACTGGCTACCTCTCCCTCCTCCAGCACCTTGGAAGTGTGCTGGTTGTCTCTGTGTTTCTCTGTGGCTCTTCTCCATTTTGTTTCATTCCTTTCATACCTGGCTCCTGATCCCAACAGGCAAGGAGAAGGTAGCAGCCATGGTTGTGGTGGGGTTACCCTCTCTAGGACACAGGAGAAGAGCCCTTGCTGCCCAGGCACCAGAGCTGCTGGCTTAGCCCTGGAGGGGGATGCCGAGCTGGACGGGGTCAAACACCACGGACAGCCTAGAGCTGCTCTCCATCCCCGAGCACTCCATTGCCCAGGAGGTGGTGGGCCTCTTCTGCATGATCCTGCTCACCCTCACCGCCCTGGTGGCCAACATCGTGGTGATGGTCATCATCCTCAAAACGCCCCTTTTCAGGAAGTTCATCTTTGTCTGCCATCTCTGTGTGGTCAATCTCCTCTCAGCTATTTTCCTCATGCCCCTGGGGATCATCTCCAGCTCCTCCTGTTTCAACTGGGTTATCTACAGCATTGCTGAGTGCAAGGCCGTGATATTCCTGAACATCTGCTTCATTAGTGCCTCCATTCTCACCATCTGTATCATCAGCGTGGAGCGGTACTACTACATCGTCCACCCCTTGAGGTATGAGGTCAAGATGACCATCAGGCTGGCGGTGGCTGGAGTGGTTTTCATTTGGGTCAAGTCTGTTCTCACCACTGTCTTGGCACTAGTGGCATGGCCTCATGGCAATGGGGCCACCAGTGCCAGCCGCTGCACAGTCTACTGGAGCCCCGGGGCCCACAAGAAGGTTTTTGTGATCCTCTTCAGCATCACCTGCTTTATTCTGCCCACCATCATTATCCTCGCTGTCTACTCCAGCATCTACCGCGTGGCCCGGACCGCGTCCCTGCAGCAGGCACCTGTGCCAGCACAGGCAGTTGCACCCAGACACCGATGTGACTCCATCGCCAGCCAAGTGACCATCCTCACTGCCAGGATCCTGATGCTGCCCAGGCTCATCCCAGATCGCCTTCTAGGAAGCAACAAGGCCATCCTCACCTTGGTCCTCATTGTGGGACAATTCTTGTGCTGCTGGCTGCCTTTCTTTGCTTTCCACTTGCACTCCTCTGTCACTGTTGGCACTGTGGGTGGTGGGCACGGAGAGATGGTGGTCACCTGGATTGCCTACTCCTCCTTTGCCGTTAATCCTTTCTTCTACGGGTTGCTGAACCGCCAAATCCGTGAGGAGCTGGCCCGGCTCCGTCGCAGCTGTCTTAACCATCCACTTGGCCAGGAGCTCTGTCTTTCCATCTCAGAGGCTTCTGTTCAGGAAAACTTCTTGCAGTTCCTCCAGAGAGCAACTTGCACACTGGAGACCCACACCAGCTGCATCAGCCCCAGCCCCAGGAACAGGCTGGACCAGACCACAGCGGGCTTCCCCACCCCAGGTCAAGTTTCCGAAGAGAGCAGCTGAGAAGGAGGCTCTGTTCCACTGTGCTGGGCAGGAGACCTGCCAGGGACCCATCAGACCTGCTTGGACCCAATCTCTTGGGTTTGGAGGAGTCCTTGTACAGGTTTTGCCTCTCCTCTGAGCTTATGGTAAAAGATGGTTTCTCCGCTGGGAGAAGGTGGCAGATCTGAGGAAGTCACATCTCTCTTCTGCAGGCTGGAATTGTCTCTGGCTCCACCAGCACAGCCCAGTTCCAGGGGTGGGCTCTCCTCAAGACATGGAGTGCCAGGGGGCTCCTGTGCAGGGGCAGGGGATGGGACACCCCCATCTCCATTGCCCCGGTGGGAGCACGCCTGGCCAGCGGGGAAGGGCCGATGTCCCTTGCACTCCATGCAGGAGCAACGTTCCAGCTAATGCCACTAACACCAGTAACACCAGGGCCCCGAGCCCCCTGTGAGCCCGGATGGCAGACACGGAGACTTCCATCCTTGGCTGTTTAACCCAAAACTAACGTCTGGTCTGCGTGGAGGAGCTTCTGCTCCCTGTGACACTGATCAGGGGGACACACCCACAGGGCTGGCTCTGGGTGTGTCACTGTTTGTCCTGCTGGCATGGCAGCACACAA
The DNA here is from genome assembly GCF_026979565.1 of Vidua chalybeata. Classification (NCBI taxonomy): domain Eukaryota; kingdom Metazoa; phylum Chordata; class Aves; order Passeriformes; family Viduidae; genus Vidua; species Vidua chalybeata. The sequence continues at coordinate 14,586,230 of NC_071541.1, forward strand.
TGCCGTGGCCACGCCTGACCATGCCCTCTGTCCCTCTCAGCTGGCAGTGATCACGCCTCTGAGGGGGAACTGGCTGTCTGGGGGTTCATGCCAGGCTGTTTATGGACACAGCTGCCCAGTTTGAAGCCCAGTCAGCAGTGCCAGGTGCCAGCTGACTTGGGCTGCTAGCCAAGGGCACGCTGGGTTGGACATGGTGACACAGGGTGCTGGGGGGTGGCTGTGTGGGCTGCCCCAGAGCAGCAGCAGCCAGAAGGGATCAGGACCTGCTGTTCCTCTTCAGTCTCATTGCTTTTGAAGGGCTTGGGGACGCTCTCATAGGGTCCCCACTGCTTGAAAGGGGACTGGACCCTTTTGGGGAATATCACCCTCTGTCCTCCCACAAAGGTCCCAGGGATGGTGTTGGCATGGTGGGTTGGAGATGTCCTACTCCAGTAGTAACTGCAGGTCTGAGGGAAAACTGCCTTATGGCCTCTCTTACTGCCCTGGGAGGGAGGGGCTCCAGGAAGACCCTCAGAGAGATGGGGCTGAAGGCCAGCATCCTCCCCTAGACACAGGGATGCCCTTCCAGCCACCACCCAAGTACCCAGGAGCTGGGGCCACCCCTGCTCTGGGGGAAGTCTCCACCCAGGGTGGGGAATATCATTATTATTATTGTTGTTATTTTCTTGTAAATTTTATCTTTTTATTAAACCATTGATAAGTTACAAAGGAGGAAAAAATATAGACTCATATATATACAGCATTTCCAAGCCAGCAGGGACTGGCTCTTGAATGGGGTTGCTGGGAGGCGATCGCCCCAGGGTGGCCCAGGGAGGGCCCCCCAACAGAGCCAGTGGAAGGGGGACTCCTGGAGAGGCCAGGCAGTCCTCATCCAGTGGGACCTGGCTTTTGGGTGCCAGATGGAGTGTGGGCATGAGCAGGATGGCAAGGGAGGCAGGGTGAGGAGCAGGAAGTAGGGGTCCCACACCAGCACAGGGCACTGGAGAAGGGACCCTAGGCCAGCAGGGACAGCCTCCCCACCCAATACTAGGACACATGGTCTCTGTGCAGAAAATCAGGGAGGGGGGCACAGCGCTGCTGGGATGGGCAGCAGGCAACAAAACAGCCCCTTCCTCCAGCAGGCATCACCACCAGGGAGACCCTTCCCTTCCCTGGGGTGGGGGACATGGGGCACCTGGCAGAGGCTGAGGTCAGGGTGGGCAGCGGGAAAGTGTCCCTGCTACTGAGTTGCACCCTGGACCCCCTGGCCCACCCAGCAGCGGGGTTCAGTAGGGCGAGAACTTCTGCCGGTCAGCTTTCTTGGTGCCGTTGGCCGCCGAGATCTTGGTCGTGTAGGTGGTGGTGCCACCATTGGGCCCTGCCACGGAGGATGGGGACAGTGCCAGGAAGGACACCGGCTTCAGGCCGATGAAGTTGGAGAGGGAGATGGCGTAGGGGGTGCCCAGCAGGGCCGGGGGGGCTGGGGCAACGGCGGGAAGTGCCGCACCGGAGCCTGGGGCGAGGGGCTGGGAGAAGCCCATGCCGAGGTCCATGGAGCCAGGGCCTGGTGGCACCTGGGAGGTAGATTTAGCAGTCTCTAAGCTGGGGAAGCAAGAGAGAAGGATGATGGTGAATACCATGGTGACAGAGTGGTTCTCCCACCACAAGCTTAGGGTGCAGGAACTGCGCGCCCCATTCCTTCTGGCACATGTATCCATGGCATATCCTGCATATCCCACTGAGCAGGATTAAAAAACTGGGCCTCAAATCTGGTGGGTCTTGGGTCCTACACCTACCAGCTCAGGATCTCAAAGCACCACCCAGCTCATTCTACCTGAGGATGCTGTGGATCCTCCAAAAGCTGCTTTGGGGTGCTGGTGAAAAGCCACCAGCATATGTCCTCCCCAGGCTGACACCTACCAGGCTGTGATGAGGTACTGAGCCAGGGTGATGCTGACAGGGGTCCCTGTGATGGTCACGTGCCGCTCACTGGAGCCCTCAGTCTGGTTGCCAATCTTGATGTGGGCACCCGACATCTGCCTGATCTCGCTGATCTTGCTGCCGTGCCGGCCGATGATGCAGCCGATGAGCTGAAAGGGCAGGGATGGGCTGAGCCAGGAGCAGCCAGGGCAGCCTTGCCAAGCAGGGAGCTCCAAGGGGCTCACCTGCACACCACCTACACCTCGGAGGTGAAACTGTGGAAGGAACTGGGAGGGCAGGACACTGCTTTCCTTGGGCAGACCCTGCTTTTCGGTCTCACTCAAGACCATCTTGCTGGCATTGTGCCACATGCCAAGGCCTTTCCTTGGCAAACTCTTCCCCCCATCCTGTGTTTCAGTTTCCCCCTTCTTCTGCCCCAGCTACTCCCTCCTTCTCCTAAGCTCTGGCAGAGCCTCCACTGTGTGGGTCAGTGGGCGTTGGCCTCTGCAAAGTGCCTCTGGGATGGTACACATGGGTGGGGACAAGCTGTGGTCCCCCTCGTCATTCCCAGACCAATACATACGTCATTGGGCACCAGGAACTCCTGGGAGCTGCTCTGGGAGCTGGCATCCAGACCTGGAGAGAGAGACAGGGATGTCAGCAATGAAGGGGCAGCTCTCCAGTAGCCCCTACCCCAGCCCCATACTGGGATGGTGAGTGGCCCTGGGGACAAACCTGAAGGATTGCTGGGGAGAGGAAGGGAGGGCAGGACATAGATACAAGTCATAATTTGGTGCTGGTGTTCTCCCACTGCAGGGTTGGGGAGCACTGGTGGGTGCAGTGACCCCAGGAAAACAATGACAAGATTGTGCTGGAGGGGCAGGTAGACATGCTGGGAGGGCTGGGACTGGAAAGGGTGCAGAGGAGGGAAACCCCTTCATCAGGGCCAGGTGTCAGTGTGGATCAGGAGGGGCACACCCAGCCTTGGGGGAGCATGGGAGATGCTCACCTGGCACCATGGTGGGTGCATGGCCCAGGGGGGCGAAGGGAAGTGCATGCCCTGACAGCTGCTGCAGCTTCGTCACCTGCCCGGACAGTGCGAAGAGGAGGAAGGTGGTGTTAGGGGTGATGGCAGAGGTCAGCTGTGCCCCAGTGCCCCAGTGCCTCCCAAGACAGGCATTCCCACCAGCAGCCATCCTGGTGGGCACAGACCCCATTGCCACAGACAGACTCACCTCTGCAGGAGAGACCCCGCTGTACTGGCCCTGCATGGAGAAGCCCTGGGGAGAGAAAAAAGGGGCATTGGTGGGGAGCCAGGTGGGGACCATTGTCTCAGGTCACTCCCCCCTGGGGCAGAGAGACTATCCTGAGACCACCAGACTTGCCCCTTGCTGGTAGAGGCTTCCCTCCTGGCCACCTCATGTCCCCGGAGATGCTGTGGCCTCTTACCTGATTGGCAGAGAGCAGGATGGTGCCCAGGGAGAGACCAGGGTGGTAGGGTATGGTGGCCCCCTTCGGAGGCGACTGGAGACAGAAGGAAGGAGGTGGAGGAGATGAGAGATGAAGCTGAATGCCCCTGTAGCCCCAAGGACCTTCTGCCCCCTTATGCCCCCAGCAAGCTGGGCACAGCCCCCAGCACTACGAAGGCAGGGTGCTCCTATGGGTTTGCACACAGGGGAACCCTGGTGTTTGAGTCCAGATGGGCATGGGAAGCCTTGGGGAGGGGGAGGTGGGTAGCAGATGCCCCCTGGGCTGGGCATGGGGCTTGGCAGGTACCTCCAGGATGACAGCGCAGATCTGCCTCACGCACTGGATGATGGTGTCTGGCACCCCCGAGACCGTGACAGCCCGTTCAGTGGAGTTGGGCAGCAAGTCACCAGCCACCTGCACCTGTGCCCCTGTGCTCTGCAGGAAGCAGAGAGATGTTGGCATTCCCCAACCACTCCCTGCCAGGGCTCAGCACTTCACAGCTCCCCTGTCCCCGTCCTGAGCCCCCAGGGACCATTGCAGGACCTGCAGGGTGATGCTCCCTCTCCTGCATCACCTCCCCCAGCCCCTGCGGGACTGTGTCAGCCCCCACAGCCAGGGCTATCTGCCCCCAGGGGGAAAGGGGGATCCCACATCCAGGCTACCCTCAGCCTCACCTCCCGGATCTCCCGGATCTTAGCTCCAGCCTTGCCGATGAGGGAACCGCATTGGCTGGCGGGGATGACAAGGCGCAGGGTCACCGGTGCTCTGCCTGCTGACACCCCATCGCCCCCTGCTCCCAGGTCCTGTGAGGGATGTGGGATGCAGCATCAGACCCCCAGGATCCCACAGGTGTGGGGGCACCTGGCAGGGATTTAGGATGGCTGCCTACCTCCTCCAGCTTGAAGGCGATCATGGAGACAGCGCGGAAGACAGCGTCGGTGGAGCCGGTGATCGTGGTGATGCGCTCGGGGCAGGACCCTTCCGAGATAGTGATGCGTGCAGTGCTCTGGGGACAGTGTCACACCCCGTTAGGGATGTCACAAGCCCTGTGCTTCATGACTTCCCCCAGGGATAGTCTCACAGGGGGAGACCAATGCCTTCGAGACTGAGCCTTGCCCTTCCCACCTGCCCCAGGCAGCCTTTCCTGGGGTGCTGCTTTGTTTTCCCTGGTTCCACCTGGGATTTAGGGGGTAGACACATGGGAGCCGCCAGGTACAGGCAGGACGGGCAGCAAGACCTGGCAGCCCACCAGCATGCCCTTACCTGCTCTCGTATCCTCTTAACGGTCTCTCCTTTCTGCAGGTAAAGGAATAGGGTGGGTGGTCAGGTCCAGGGGAGCCAAGTGCTGGCAACACACAGGACCCCAAATCTTACCTTGCCGATGATGCTGCCAATCTCCTGAAAAGGCAGAGAAGAGTGGCACTGTCAGGAGGTGGCTCCCTGCCTGCCACATCCCTCCTCTGCCCACAGCCTGGCAACAGGCAGACTCTGCTCCAGGGACACTGGGTGACTTAACTAGTGACACTGGGGAATGGGGATGTGCCCCTCCCTGGCTTAGGATGGGAAAAGAAATCCTTCTGGGAATGCTATTCCTAGGGGAGACTGTGAGCATGGGAAGAAAACAGGGCACTGTGAGGAGCTGGAACTCCAGCATGGCCCCTCACCCCAGGCATCGCTGACCCCTCAGTGGCACTGAGCCCCCTGCCATTACCTTGCCATGCATGAGCATGCGGAGGGTCAGGGTGATGCTGAGCTCTGTCTCCTCAGGACTGCCGCCCACGCCGCTGGCTCCATCCGGCGACGCCATGGCGGGAGGGCGAGATGAGCCTGTGGGACATGGTGGTCTTCAGAAAGGGGGGATGCCCCAGCTAACCCCCCACCCCAGATCTGCGGCTTGAATATTCTACGGCTGGGAAATGGGCAAACTGAGGCAGAGGCAGCACTGTGCCCTCCTCTGGCAGGCGAGGGTCACGTGGCCCCGTGGCATCCCACGGGCACCCTGCACCCCCAAAAGGGACCCGCTGCTATGTGCCTGTCTGAGCTGCCTCCAGGCTGGCTCGCACAAAGTCAGGAGCTGGATGGATACAGGGGGAGGAGGCAAGGCGTGTGGAGCGTGGCTGTGGGATAGGGTTCTGTTTGCAGACGCTTGCTGGAGTGGGGAGAACAGAGGTGGCCTGGCTGGTCTCACAGGCTATGCAAGCCACCTTCTTTCTTCTCCTCCCTTCCCCGTGCCCATGCACAAAGCTCCAGGGGACACTGAGGCAAGTTTCCTGACAGGGACCACCCCAACCGAACCACAGCATGATGCCTGCTGACTGACGCCGCTGCACCATGTCCCCTCCTGGAGCACCCCAGGGCCCCCCCGGACCCTGTGCCCGGGTGGCCGTGGGCGGCCAGGGCCCCTGGGAGGAGGACAATTACTGTGTGTCCAGGCCCGGGTGGGCGGCTGCGGCACCGCTGGCTCCCGGCGAGCTGGGCGATGCCAAGCGGCTTTGAAACAAAGCACCCGTGTTGAGGCTGGGGCCGCGGCCGCGGGCATGGCGGGGGGGGGGGCGGCTATTTTAGGTGCTGGCAGGACTCGTCACCGCTACAGCACATCTCCTGCATCAGGGTAACGAGGGGGGGCAGGGGCGCTGCTCTAAGTGCTATGCCTCGCACCCCCGGCGCGGTTTGAACGCCCCGTCTCCATCCCCCTGTTACCGCGGGCTGGAGAAAGGTGGAGAGACTGGAGAGGGGGAATATTCCCGTTCCTGGTGCTGGGGAGCCTGAAGTGGGGCGGAGGGGGAGGGATGCAGCCTGCCCGCGGCACCCGGAGATGTGTGGGGTGCCGGCAGGGACGCGCAGCCGGCCAGGGTCCCCAGTCCCCCTGGGGATGAATGGCAGCAGGAATCCGCCAGGGACAAAGACCCCGCCGGCGGAAGAAGGATGAGGCTGGCGATGGGACGGGGGAACGCTGCAGGGCCACTGGTGTCCCCCCGCTGCCACAGACAACGCCTGGGGGGTCTGCGGGCAGGGGGGGCTCTCCCCCAGGTGAGGCAGGCTGGCAGGGACGCCAATGGTCCCGGTGATGGGCACGGGCCACCTGCCATGGCTGGCATTGGGACAGCCACCAAGCTGGGCACCGCCCGTCCTTCGGGGCACCTTCGGGTGACAAAGGGAGGGGGGACGACAGGAGGAAGACCCCACCCCGTCCCTGGGGAAACCTCTCTCTTCTCGCCCTCCCGGCTGCCCCAAGCCCCCTGGTCCCCGCGGGAGTGGAGCCTGGCGGGTACCTTTCCGTGCGCCTCGTCCCTCCACCGCCGGCCGCCCCTCTCAGTGCCACATTGTCCCCGGCGGCGCCCAGTGACACCCGGGGCAGGAACAATGAGCCGCTTGACAGGCCAGGGCCAAGCTGGCAGCCCCGGCCCCCACCCCGGTCCACGCCGGGGCCCCCCTCGCTCTTCCCCTCTCCCACATCCCTCCCTCCGGGATCCTATTACAGCGGATAAGAGACACTAAAAGGAACAATGCACCCTGGGTAAGGCCATCTGCCACCGCTGGGGACATTCCTGGCCCCCCCGGCCCCCCTCCCTTTGGCTCACACATCGCCCCTCTTTGTAATTGCGTGTTTTTTTTTCCTGGAAGCCGATCAGCTGGCAGGGTTCGAGGGCTCAAGGACACCGGAGCGGGCAGGGATGGGGCAGCTGGCACCCCAAGGCCCGCTGGCACCCCGGGCTGCTGCTGTGACGTGGTGCCTGGAGGGGCAGGAGGCACCCCTATATGGGGGGTCAGGACAGCAACAGGGGACCTGACCCATCTGGGGGGGTCAGGGATGCTCCAGACAGGGATCCTGCCAGACCGCCAGGACAGAGACCAGCTCCTGCACCCTTGGCACTGCCTTGTGTCCCCCACACGGGCATCCTGCACCCACAGAAAAGTGCCCCCTCCCCCCATTACCTCCCCCACTAAATCCTCCTGGGCCCTGGCGTAAGCAGCTAAAGCCCAGGCAAGCTTGGGGAAGGGGGGGGCACTGGGGGGGAACCCTGCTGCCAGCTCCATCTGTGCCCCCGAGTGCCCGGTGCAGCAGCACCAAAGGCAGAGGAGGCAGGTGGCAGGCAGGGGTCTTGTCCCCTGTCTGTCAGGCCTCCCTGCCCACCCCCTCCTCTGTTCATGGCAGCCACTCCTTGGGTAAATCACCCCCCACCTCTCCAGGGTGCTGGGCGGATGCTGCCGGTGGGCAGGAGCCTCCCAGGGCTGGCAGCTCCCTTTTAAGCCCCTGTGGATTACCCTGAACTTGGGTGCATGCCAGGAGGGGTAGGAGGAGGAAGAGGAGGATGAAGAGCAGGCTGGCCGGCTGGGGACACGGATGTCACTACCTTGGAGGACCTACCTGTCCCTGAACACAGCCCCAGGGCTCCCTGGGCACCCTCTGAGGTTCGTGGGGGTCCCATCAGGAGTGATGGGTGGGCTCCAGCGAGGCTGGCACTCACCCATCCACAATCCCCAAATGTACCATCCCTCAGTGGCTGCATCTTCCCTGCTGTCAGCCCCCAAACCTGTGTGGGACAGCAGCCATGGAGGTAGGGATGGGGGAAGGAGGTGGGAAAGGTGGAAAAGAAGCAGGATGAAGGTGGCAGGAAAGCAGTGGCAGAGCTTAGGGTTTTATTTGGTCTCAAGAGAGGTGGGTGCAGTGTGAGTGCCAGCTGAGCACCTGGGTTGGCACAAGGGTGCATGTGCAGGCAGAGGGGTGGGTGGGCTGGCCACATCCCCCTGCCCTGTGGTTCCTTCCTGCTCACTTCAGCTGCTGCAGGAAGGCCAGGAGTCCATGGTGCCACTCATTGGGCTTGTCCAGGTAGCAGGCGTGTCCTGCACCCTGCAGCATCAGCACCTGGTGCTCAGGGAGGTGCTGCAGGTTGTTCAGGCTGGTCTGCCCCAGCTCTGCATCCTGGTCCCCGTACACGATCAGCGTGGGGGTCTGTAGAGGGGAAAGCATCCTGAGCCTGCAAGTGTCACCCAGGCACTTGCTCCTTCTTGCCAGGGACACCCTGGAGGGGAGTCACTTGCCCTTCTCTCCCACCCAGTATGAGAAAGGAAAACTGAAGATCAGACTCCTGGGTCTCCAGTTGTCTCTTCTTTACCCCCCACTACCCCACATTTACATCCCTTCATCATCAGGTTCTCCTCTTTCAGTGGCAACAGTGTTTCTGGCCTGTTTGGCCTTTCCCCTGCTCAACCCTGGTGCCAGCGTCCCCTCTGCACCATCTCCTCCCAGTTCCCTGACCTCCCAAGTGCCCTTCCAGGCCGTACTTTGATCTGGGCATACTGCTCCGCCGTGAATTTCTCAGTGCAGATGGGTGCCACAGGTACATAGGCCTTGAACAGCTGGCTGTGCTCTAAGAGGAAGGGCAGCGAGTACATGCCACTGAGCGACGGGCTGATCACCACAGCTGGACCCAGGTGCAGAGCCTCTGAAACTGCCTTCAGGAACGCCGCTGGCGCTGGCTGGCCCACGGGTGCTGGGGCCACAGCATCCTTCGAGCGGCCCAGCCCTGAATCGTGCGAGACACAAGTGGCCCTGTCGGGCTCCACACCGCCTCAGTGACGGGGAGAAGCCAGGACAGCCCAGCCCAGCCCAGCCCAGCACAGCACGACACCGGGGTTGCCATCCTGGCACCACAAACCGGTGGCCACCCTGCCTGACTCCAGGGCCGTGCTCACCACACCTTACCCGGCAGGTCGATGGCCACAGCTCGGTAGCCGTTCTCGGCCAGCGTGGCGAGCGTCCCCACCTGCAGCCAGGTTTCGGAGGAGAAGCGGATGCCGTGCAGCAGCAGCACGGTCAGCTTTGGCACTGCCTCGGCCGGGTCAGCTTGGCGGTAGAAGAGGGTCTGTCCTTGCACCGCGACGGTGCTCTCGGTGATCCGCGGGGTGGCCATGCCTGGGGGCCGGGGGGTTGTTAAGTGGGGCGAGAGGTGGGAAGGGGAGGGCTGACGGGCCTTCTGCCGCTGTCGAGGCCCGGTGGTGGCAGGAAGGCAACAGGGCTTTGAGGGATCGCACCGGCATCATCTTCACTGAGGTGGCACCACCGGGGTCACTGATGTGCCAGGCGGCCTCACGGGCCCGCCCCTGCCTCAGTTTCCCCGTCCATCGCTGGGCCGGCAGCCCTTACCTGCTGCTCCGCACACGGGGCCGGCCGCCACCTGTCTCCTCCCCGCCGCACCACGGGACTGGGGGTGCCGCGCCCCGGGTCCAAAGACCGGGGGGACGGGCGAGAGAGCGGCGGCACCGCGCCATGGAGCGCAAGGTCCGGGGCGGCCCCGGGAACCGCCGGGGCCCTGCCCCGCCAGGCGAAGCCGAGCTTTCCCGAGCAAAGCCGAGTGTTGCCGAGCGAAACCGAGCCCTACCCGAACTCTAACGAGCCAGGCCGAGCGCTGTAGAGCAGAACGCGAGCTCTGCCGTGCAGTACCGAGCGCAACCCGAGCCCTGCCCGAGCTGTGGCGAGAGCCGCCGAGCCCTTGACGAACATAGCCGAGTTCTGCCGAGCTCTGCCGAGCTCGGCCGAGTCCTAGCCGATCGCCCGAGCCGGGGCTCCGCTACGGGCCCCGGCCGTTCTGTCCTTCGGGGCTGTAGTGTCGCGGGCTGCCGCCAGGCGGGGCCCGAGGGCAGAGCGGCGCCGTGCGCGGCGGGCCGGGCCCGAGCGGGGCCGGGGCCGAGCGGGGCCGCCAGAGCCGGGCGGGGGCTCGGGCTGGGCCGGAGCTGAGCAGAGCAGCGGGGACCGGGACCTGTTTCCCCGCAGCAGCGGGGCTCGGGTCCCGCAGCCCCGCGCTGCCGCTCTCCTTCTCCAGCGGGACGGGAGATGCTGCTTGCCCGCAGCCGCCTGGGGCTGCTGCTCCTCGGGGCGCTCCTCACTTTCCTCCTGTACCTCTTGCTCCCGGCCGCCCGGCGCTCACGGCCTGACGAGGGAAAGCGGGGTTGGCGGGCGGCCAACGGCACCGTGCGGACGGGGATGGCTGCGGGAGAGCCCCCCGTGTTCTACAGGGAGGTTCCCGCAGCAGCTGTCGGCCCCGGGAGGTGGGTCAGCCTGCCGGCAGATGGGGGTGGCAGGCCCTGGGGCCGGTCTTCACCAGCCCCCGTGGTCGCTGGACGCTGCAGGCATGGCAGCCTTCCAGAACCCCTTCCCGCCTGTCTTCCCGCATGCAGGCCTGATGTCCTGTTCCTGCATGGCCAGGCGTTCACCTCCAAGACGTGGGAGGCCTTGGGCACACTGGCGCTGCTTGCTGGAGAAGGCTACCGTGTGGTTGCAATAGATCTGCCCGGTAGGACCACGGCACTGTGTTTAGCTGATCTCTTTGGGCAGCTCCAGTCCCTTGCCTTAGTCACTGCTGGGCTCTGGATCTCTTTAGGGAGGGCTCTGGACAGCTGCTGGTGATCCCTGAGGCAGCGTGCCTGGGATTTGTCTGTGTCCTGGGGCATTGATGGCTGTGACTGTACAACCCCGGGGCTTGATCAAACGTCCATTTTTTGCCAAGCCATTGAACCCTGGTGAGGAGAGACCATTGCAGGCTGCACAATACCCCCTGACCACCCCATGCCCTCTTCCCCATACCAGGCTACGGGGATTCACCCCCAGTGGAGATGGCGCTGACAGCACAGGGCCGGAGGGCTTTCCTGGACCACGTCTTCCAGCAGCTGGGCATGCAGAGGCCTGTTCTCATCAGCCCCTCCATGAGCGGCCGCTTTGCCCTGCCCTTCCTCATGGCGCACGGGGACCGGCTGGCCGGCTTTGTGCCCATCGCACCCGTGGGCACCAAGGACTACACTGCTGAGCAGTACCGGGGAGTCCAGGTGGGTTTTTGGGCTCTTGGGGGTTGTCCTGGGTATTGGCAAGCCTTGTGGGCCAGCTGGCTGCAGAGTGATGTGGAGGGTGGCACTATTTTGGGGTGAGTGAGGGGGACCCAGCTCATGGGGATGCTGGCACTTGCCTCCCCTCAGCTTTGCAGCCCCCCGTGGTGATGGATGGAGGTGGGCACAGCCCAGGGGGAGTGCGGTGGCCATTTACCCCTCTGACAGCTGCTCTTGCTTTCTCTCTCCCCTTACCAAGACACCCACCTTGATCCTGTATGGTGACCGTGACACTGGCCTGGCTCCCCAGGCCCTGCAGAACCTCCAGCACCTCCCTAAGCACCGTGTGGCCGTGCTGTCTGGTGCTGGCCATGCCTGCTACCTGGACAAACCAGAGGACTTCCACCGGGCCCTGCTGGGCTTCCTGCGCCAGCTGAAGTGAGCACTCCTCCCTGCCAAGCAGAAGGGCTGGGGTGTCCGAGGGACTAGAGATGCAGACGGCTGGCATGAGGGATGCTGCTCCCTCCTGGGGTATCCCCAGGATGGTGGGGGGTGGGACTGGAGGTGTCCCTTTCTGGCAGGACAGGGTGTCGTCTGTCACGAGGCCAATAAACCGATGCTGCTCTGGTTTCTGCGTGTGTCCCCAAGCGCCGCGGGGCTCCTTCACCTCTCTGCCGCTAGTGCGGGGCCAGGAGGGCGCCCTGTGCCCCTTGCGTGCACCCTGCCCCTCCTGCGCGCCCCGCTCCGCCCCTGCCCGCCTCCTGCCCGTCTCCTGCCCGCCTCCTGCCCGCCTCCTGCCCGCTGCTGCCGGCGGGGCGGAGCGGAGCGGAGCGGGCGGAGCGGGGCCGGGCGGGAAGCGCCGGCGGCGGCAGCGCTGAGGTAGGGCCGGGGCCGGCGGGGGGCCGAGCAGCGGGGCCGGGCAGCAGCGCCCGGCACCCCGCGGGTGGGTACCTCGGTGCCTTCGCCCCCCTTAAGCCCGGGCCAAGGTACCTTGCACCCCCCGCCCTTGCACCCTTCCTCTACTGCCCTGCACTCCCTTGGCGCACTGTTCTGCGCCCCTAGCCGTGGTGTCTTGCACCCCGTGCGCTCCTAACCACACTATCCAGCACCCCTCTGCCCTTCTGCCCATGCTTCGCCTGCACCCCAGTAACGCAGCTGCTGCAGCCCTAACCATGGTGTCCTGCCTGCCCTCTGCTTCACCCCATACCCCCCTGGCCGCAGTACCCCTGCAGCCGTACCCGTGCTCCCTGCGCTTCCTACAACTCTAGCCATGGTGTCCCTGCATCCCAGCTGCAGTACCTCTGCACCCCACTGTGCCCCCTGCCTGCACCCCAGCCATGGTACCCCTGTACCCCACCTGTGCCCCTTTGCACCCCCAGCCACCATACCCCTGCACCCCTTACCACAGTCCCACTGCACCCCTCATAGCGTCTCTGCACCCCCTGCTTCCATACCCCCCTTCACCCCTCCTGCTGAACCCCCATATGCCCCTAAGCACCCCACATCCTCCTGCTTCTCCAGCCGCCCAGCTTCCCTCCAACAGCTTCCACAGTAGCCTGTCGCTGTAATGTGGCCCCCCGGTACTTCTATTCTCTTTACCACTCAATCCCCCTTCACCATCCCCATTTCCCTGCAGCCCCAGAGCCTTTCCTTGCAGCTCTCCTGCACCCCCTAGGCAGGCAGTAGCCCCGTTTCCCTACCTGCACCCCCTTACATCAGCATCCTGCCTTCCCTGCCTGCATCCCCCAGCATTCCCACAAACCTCTAACCCCTGGATAATCTCAACTACCATGTCTCCCTCCCCAGCATACCCTTCTTCCCCTTTACCCTTCTTCATACTCCCTCACCTAGTTGCCCCCCTTTCCTCCCAGCTAGCCCTTCCCTGGATTTCACCCCTTTGCTGGGCATCATAGCCTGTCCTGTCACTGTGTTTGGGGCATGAAAATGTGTTTTGGGGGAAGAATGATAGGCCAGTGTTGGGGGCACACCCCATCCTGCCCTGTACCCAAGTGGGGGGAATTTCTCCAATAGTGGCAGAGTCCCAGGAGTTGCATGGGGGAGACCTTTGCCCCATCTCCCTTCGGTTTCTGTGACGACCAAACATGCAGGCGGACTTTGGAGGGGCTGGTGGGTGATTAACCATCTTGCAGCTCTTTCCCCGGAGCTTTGCAGCCCTGGTCCCAGACATGGCACCTGGGAAGCCTGGGAAGAGCACGGGTGCCTCAGAGAACCCCTCGGTCACGCTCTTTCGGGAGTACCTGAGGATTGACACTGTCCACCCTAAACCTGACTATGGTGAGGATGGGGGGACAGGACGGGGAGCCATGTGGGGACTGGGTAATGCAGTTTTGCAGCTCCAATCTTTGGACTCAGGTGCCCAAGTGCTGTACTGGGGCTGTTTTGATCGTGGTGTTAAGGAGCAAACTCCTTTGTGCCTTATCTCTGCTGGTGTCTTTGGCTGGGGCAGGGATATCTCAAGTGCCCTCAGAGCTACTGTTTGCTTCTTCTAGCCCCTTGCTCCCCTTTCCGTGCTGCCCTGGGATGGGTGATCTCCTTCTGTGTAGATCTCCTTCTGTTAACATTTATGTCTTTCCACTAAAGTACATTTTTTGGTGAGAAGCTCCCTAAACTCCTCTGGAGAAACATTCCCCCTGAACTCAGCCTCATTAAGTTTTAATTTTTTTCGTATTTCCCAAGTCCTCAGCCCAAAGGGATGGTGATGAGCTGCTTCGTCCCTGTTCATGGCCACTTCTTGTGTCCTGGACCTGCAGCACCTGTCCTCTTTTGTCACCTCTTTCCTTGGTCTGGGAACCCCGCAGAGCCTTGGGGTCCCTGGGGGTTTGCAATGAGAGACCCCAGTGTAACTGTGGGCATCCCTACTCTTCCCCAGATGCAGCTGTCCAGTTTCTGGAACGTGTTGGCACCGACCTGGGCTTGGCCTGCCAAAAAGTGGAGGTGAGCAAGCCAAGAAGCAGCCTTTAGTCTGTCCACCCATCCATCCATCTAGCCACCTGTGCTTGGGTCCTTAGTGACCAAGATGTTCCTCTGCCTGCACCCAGAGCTAGACAGGAGTGAATCCCCTCTGCCTGTAATCCTCTGCTGACCTGAGCCCTTCCTTAAGCCAGTGTTCGGCTGCTCCCTGCTGACCTTTGCAGCTGCCTGTGCTATGATTAGCAGGGGACCTGGCAGCGTCACGTTGGCTGGGGCCATCCTTCTTGCTGGGCACCGGCTGTCCTGGGAGACTCCCGGGCACCAGGGGAAGATGCTGGGCTTGTCTTCCCTCCTCTGAACTTTCAGCCAGGTTTGGCACCTGCAGCCGGGCTCTGTCTGGCTGTGGGGGTTCAGGCAGGCCTGCTCCTGCTACCTGGCCTCTCCCACTGGAGAAAGGGATGGCATCCAGAAACTTTTTCCTACTGTTGCTTTTTGGCTCCAGCTTGCTGGTCCAAGCCTTTCTGTCCCCATGCTGGACCCTGGTGACATTCTGCCTTTGTCCCACAGGTGTGCCAGGGCCGTGTGGTGCTGGTCCTGACCTGGCAGGGCACGAACCCCCGCCTGCGCTCCATCCTTCTCAACTCCCACACTGACGTTGTGCCAGTCTTCGAGGTGCTGGAGCAGAGCAAGGGGTGGGAAGGGCATGGAGAGGAGGATGGGGTGGATGGGAGCTGGTGCCTTCTGTGCCCTTCTGCCATTGTGGATGCTCTTCCCTGCAGGAGCACTGGACCTACCCGCCCTTCGAGGCAGTTAAAGACTCACAAGGCAATATCTATGCCCGGGGTGCCCAGGATATGAAGTGCGTCTCCATCCAGTGAGTGGAGGGCTCTGCACCTGCTGGGTGAGCATGGTGCTGGTGGTGTCTCTGAGTGATGCAGGACAGAATGCCACTATCCCCAGGGTCCCTGGGGCCAGAGGTGCCACCTCTGCCCTGAGGTGGCTCAGAGCACACGGGCCCCTCTCCGCCACAATGACCATACACTACCTTCCCTTGCAAGGTACCTTGAGGCCATCCGGAGGCTGAAGACAGAAGGGAAGTCTTTTGCCCGCACCATCCACCTCACCTTTGTGCCTGGTGAGTCCCCAGGCTGTCCCCTCTCAGGAGGTACAGAAGGGGCTGGCAGCTGGGTGATGCTGTGGAGTCTCCCATGGCAGCCAGGCTCCCCCAGTTTTGACCTCCCCTAGCTCAAGGCCGGAGAGGTTTCCATGTCCAAGGACATCAGGTGTGCTGATGGCATCCAGGCTGGCATGGAAGGAGGACTAGAGGTGGTGGGCTGGGGGATGCTCCAGTTCCTTCCTCCATGCCAGGCTCTCCCCCACAGATGAGGAGGTGGGCGGACACAAGGGCATGGAGATGTTCGTGAAGTGCCCTGAGTTTAAAGCACTCAACGTGGGCTTTGCCATGGATGAGGGTGAGTATTGGTAGGGCTGGCACCAGGACGTTTCTCCTCTTGGCATCACTCCCCAGGCACCAGCTTCCCACATGTTTCCAGGGACCCCCTTGGGGGATCCTTCCCCTGGGCAGTGGGGAGTGCCAGTCTGGAGGAAACTGCTGCTAGGACAGAGCAGAGGGGGCACATCATGGTACCTCCATGTCCCACTGACCCTCTGTCTGTGCCCACCACAGGCCTGGCCAGCCCATCTGACACCTTCAGTGTCTTCTATGGTGAGAGGAGCCCATGGTGTGAGTATCTGTGTGTCCACTGCCCTGTCTGGCTCTCCTGGGTGCTGGGGCACTGATGATATCCCAGGCTTTCTGCTCAACCCTTCCCTCTACACCTACTGCTGCAGGGATAAAGGTGAAGTGCATGGGTAGCCCTGGGCATGGGTCCCGCTTCATCAGCAACACGGCGGCTGAGAAGATGGTAAGAGAGGGGGTACCCCCTTTGCACCCCCCACGCCTGCCCTGTGCTGCCAGGCCCCTGCCCATGGGGCTGGTCCTCACCTGCTGCCCTTCCCTCCCCAGCACAAAGTCATCAACTCCTTCCTGGCCTTCAGGGAGAGCGAGAAGCAGAGGTAGGAGATGGACAGCAGGGTGGCAGTGGCTTAGTTCAGTCCATGAAGGGGGCCTTTGGGATCCCAAGCCAAGCTGTGATCTGGTGCTGCTGCTCTGTGCCTCAGTTTCCCCATTTTGGGTGATGGCATGCTAGGGAAGCACTTCTCCCCAGATGGCAGATAGTGACTGTCCCTTGCATCCCCCAAGGCTCAAGTCCGACTCAAGCCTGACCCTAGGGGATGTCACTTCTCTCAACATGACCATGCTGGAGGGGGGTGTCTCCTTCAATGTGGTGCCCTCCGAGATGGCTGCCAGCTTTGACATCCGCATCCCACCCACCGTGGACCTGAAGGTGGGCACCTTGCCAGCGCCACCCAGGAGAGGTCTGGGATGAGGGTGACCTGCTCACACCCCTCCTCTGGTCTCTGCCCCAGGCCTTCGAGGAGCAGGTGACCACATGGTGCCGCGATGCCGGGGAAGGTGTCACCTGTGAGTTCCATCAGGTGAGGGATCTCAGCCACCTGGCACATTGTGCCTGTCCCTCTCCTGCCAAATGCCATCCCCTCTCCCCTTCATCTGCCTTCTCCCTCTTGTCAGAAATGCATGGACCAACACATCACCTCCACTGAGGAGTCGGACCCATGGTGGAAGGCCTTCAGTGGGGTCTGTAGGGACATGTAAGTAGTGTCCCTAGGAAGGGTAGGACCCTGGAAGGGGCATCCTCTGGTTGAAGCCAGGTGGTCCCTGGGGGGTCTATGAGGTCACGTCAGGGGCTGGGATGGGGAGCCCTGTAATTTGCCAAAGCATGTCCCTGTTGCCCTCCAAAAGGGATGGGATTGAGTGTCCTGCAGGGCTGAGGGATGTCCTGGCACAGTCTCTTTGCCCATGGGGTGTGAGTAGGACAGGGGACTCAGCTGGCCCTGTCTCCATGCTGACACAGGTCTCTCTTGATAGGAATCTGCAGCTCAAGCTCGAGATCTTCCCAGCTGCCACCGACAGCCGCTACATCCGAGCGGTGAGTGTGATGCCAGCCTGCCACAGGTCCCTCACCTGGGGTGAGACCTGCAGCCCCAAGCAGGAGCTGTGTCCAGGTGAAAAGGGGCATGTGGTGCTCTGACCTCACTCTGTGTCTCCCCATCTCCAGGCAGGACACCCTGCCATTGGCTTTTCACCCATGAACCGCACCCCGGTGCTGCTCCATGACCACAACGAGTTCCTGAACGAGCAAGTCTTCCTGCGGGGCATCGAGATCTACGCCCGTCTCCTGACTGCCCTGGCCTCAGTGCCCCCACTGCCCACCGAGGGCTGAGTGCCTGGCAAGGGGCAGGGAGTGCCAAGCAGAGAGACCCAAGGCTTTAAAAAGAGGGGCAGGGGCTAGGCACAGCAAATACCTGCTACGGTGCTGGGGATGTGGATGGCATCATGCCACGTTGGCTATGTTCAGGGCTGGCCTGATGGTGACACCCACAGGGTTGTGTCCCCTTTTGTCAGATGCCAGTAGAGCCTCATGCCCAGGTGCCTCCAGTCTTTCCTGGTGTTGTCAGTGCCTCCCCTTCTCCCTGTGCCATCTCTGGCTGCACTGGCTGGGTGGTAAGCGGCTGGCCAGTGCCCCAGTCTGCCTCCCCATGCCTTGCCCTGCCTCCCTGCCCGCTTGCTGGGGGAGCTGGGGCCAGTGCTGCCCACTCTCCCTATCAATAAATCTCCTTGGTAAGCACAGCCTGGAGTGGGGCAGTCTGTCTGTCTGTCCATGATGGTGCTACCCATGGGGTCTCACCCAGGCACTGCGGATTTCCTGGTGCAGCACAGTTTGCTGGGATGCATCTCCTCCCCTGGGCTCATTGCCTGCATTACAGCAGTGCGGGCAGGATCCTGCCCGGGCAGGCTGAGGGCCTCTGCTCCCGATCAGCCTCGGGGGCCTGGCACTGGGGTTCATCCTGCTCCCTCCCTCCCTCCTTCCCTCCAGAGCTTCTGCCGCTTCCGCAGACCCTCTGGTCAGGGCAGGCAGCGTGCAGGTCTGGGCAGGTACCTCTGCTCACTTGCCAGAGCTGCCATCGGCTGCACCTCCTCCTTGCTTTTTCCCAGCCCTGTGTGGTTCCCAGTGCCCCAGGGTGTGGGATCTGTCCCAGCCATGCGGCTTCTTGGGGAAACCAAGGGCCTGCTGAGCGAATTGGGGTGGTTTTACACTGTTCAGGGAGACTTCCACAGCTGCTCCATTACAAAAGGACTCGGGTTAGACAGGGGCCTCCAGCCTCCTGACCTCTGTTTTAATTAAGAAAGCTGCTGGAACCCTTGGGGGGCTGGGGATAATGAAGGTGCCCCGTGCTAGGCTGGGAGAAGTGATGAGGCTGGTGGTGATGGAGCACTGAGGGAGAAGCCACCAGTTCCTCCGCTCCTTCCCCTCCATCCACTGCAGGGGGAGGTCTAACATTTTTGGACGGAGGACATGCTTGCTGTGTGATGAGGCTCCCAGGGGAAGTCGGCGTGGATTCTCTGAGGTCTCATACAATCACATTCCGTGACCTGGCAGCCCTGGGGGAGGCTGGCATGGGAGTGGTGTGGGTACCGTGGGGTCCTTGCTGGCCAGGATCCTTGCCCAGGGTGTTGGCACCTTTGCAGGCAGACAGCGGCGCTTCCCCTGCCCTGTTGGTGTGCCAGGGCTACCTGTGGCATCCTATGCCCCCCTCAACCCTACTCAGTCCCCTTCCCCAGCTGGCCTGCTGTCCCCAGCTTGCCTGGCACTGAGATGGGACCTGACAGCTGTGTGCTTGCTGATGCTTGGAGATCACACCATGCTGAGCATCCTTCTCGGGAGGCAGGTCTGTATGCCCTCTCCTAGCTCCTACCAGAGCTTCCCCCCCTTGCTCCCCGTCCTCAGGGATGAGCCAGAGGTGCTCGGAGGGTCACTTCAGGGGAAGGGGACTGCAGTCAGGTCTAAAGCTTTGCTGGCAGGGGACATTTTGGGTTGCGCGGAGTTCTCAGGGTGCCCCCGGGAGATGGGGCCGTCCCCCCGCGCATCCCCGCCGCTCAGGGATGGGGTATGGCGGGGCCGGGCCGGGGCGGGTCGGGGCGGGCCGGGGGCGGTCGGATGTCGGCCCCATAAAAGCTCGGTGCCACCGACGGCCGAGGGCGCGGCGGCGGGATGCGGGCAGCGGTGGCGGTGTCGCTGTCGCTGTGCTGGCTCTGGGCGGCGGGGCACAGCCTGCCCCGGCTCCGCCTGTCCTACCGCGGTGAGCCGGGCCGGGGGCACCTGCTGCGGGACGGGGAAGGGGGGCTGTCCACCGAGGGGTGTCCTCAGGGTCCCCCCTCCCGGGACCGGGTGGCGACTTGGGGAGCCTCAACTGCGAGCGCTGCACCCAAGTGCGGTTGTTTTGGTGCGGTTGGTGGGCAGATTGTGCTGGGGGCTCGGGCTGGGCTGGGGTTTCGGTGGGTGGCTGCCCGGCACCCTCCGCTCCCCACGCGGGACGTAGGGGCCCCCCGAGGAGAAGGAGGAGGAAGAGAGGATCCGGGTGACGGGGATAGGGATGTGCCGCCGGGCTCCGCGCCAGCCCCGCCGCTTCCCATGGGGCATCGTCTCCCACGCGGCGTGCAGGGAAACTGAGGCACGGCGGTGTTCTGGCCCCGGCACTCTTTGGCTCGTGTGCCGGGTGGGTGCTGCGGTCGGGGGTGGTCCCCCGGCGTGGTGGGTGCTCAACATCCTGCCCTCGGCTGGGTGGGTCCCCGGGCTGCACCCTCCGAGCCCCGTCGTGCTGGGGTGCGGGTGCTGGGGTGCCGGGGCCCCTCGGGGGCTGCGGGGGCAGTGCTTGGTTTTAATTAAAACTCTCCCTGTGATCCTGCTCTGGCTCGCCGCATCCCCCGCCCTGCCAACCTAATGCATGGGCTGCTCCAGCCAAACTTGACAGAGCCTGGGGCGCCCCAATCTCCTCCCGGCCTCACAGCAATGAACCTGCTCTAAAAAAATCCAACATAAAATAAATTGCATAATGTATATCTTCCCCCTTCCTTCCCAGAAGGGGGAAAGACCTGGGAAGCCCAGCACTTCCAGAGCCCCAGGAGCTGCAGTGCCAGGGAGAGTCTGCTCCTCTGCTGCCTGGGCTGGGGGTTCCCGGGTTTGGCTGCGTCCTTTGCTCTGTCCTGGGGCACAGCAGGTGACCCCAGGGGCTGCCTCTCTGTTGAACGGGAAACTGAGGCACACAGTGCCCCCCATCCCCTCATCCTGGGAGCCCGGGATGGCTCATGGTTCTGCCCCGTGATGCGATCCGGTGTCCTCAGGTTGGCCTTGGCAGCAGGGTGAGGAGATGTGGGGTCTCAGCAGGGGTGAATCGTGGGGCTCAGTGTCTGATCCACTCCAGCACAAAGTCCAGCCGTGCAGGGCCGTTTCCCAGGTGCGAGGAGCTGCCTGGGGTGGGGTGGAAGCTCCTCAGCCTCCCACGGGGAGTGAGCCACCTTTGGAAGCTTTTTTTTTTCTTTTTCTTTTTTTTTTTTTTTAAGCTGATTATTCCATTCGTCTTCCAAATTGGAAACAGCAACTGAAATTTCTCATGAAAAAAATTCTGCCACCGCCTTCTCCCTGGGGGAAGAAAAAAAAAAAAAAAAGAAAATTTCAGTTAAAGACATTAGAGTCTCTGAAATTAAAACCATGGTGAGCTGAAGCTGTTTGTGCAGAGCTCCTCGACCTGGGCTCTGCATGGCTGCTGGCTCTGGCTGTGAGGTGACTTTGTAAGGTGACAGGGACAGGCGTTGTGCTGTGGGTGCAATGGTGGCCATGTACCCAGCTCTCCCTCACACTTCAAGCCACTCTTTTCCTTTTGTTTCGACTTCCAGAGGTGGCTCATGTGAGAGGGGAAAGAGCATTTTGCTGTTGTGAGGACCAGAAGCATTGCCCTGTGCTCTTTGCTGTGCCTCCCGAGGGACCCCCACTTAGGGGGTGGCTCCTGAGGGACCCCCACCCTGGGGTAAAGGTGTCCAAGGGATGGATGGGGCATGGCAAAGGGCTGTTCCCTGGGGAGTTGGAGAGGAAGGCGCCCTGAGCCAGTGTAACCCGAGGCGCAGGAGGAATTCGCCAGGTCTGGGGGAGAAGGGGAAGCCTTGCCTGAAACAATAAAAGGAGCCTGCCGACTTTGCCAGTGTTGTTTTGAGTTGGGAAAATATTATTGCTGGGCAAGAATAGAAGGAGACGATAGCGTTTTCCTGGGCTGGACCTGGCAATATGGGAGGACCTGATGCTGGGAGGACACAGGGAGGAGGGTGCCAGACTGGGTGGAGGGACCACCGCTGCCTGGAGCCAGCTCTGCTTGCACAAAGGCGTCTTTCCGATGGGGATGGAGCCGCTGGGGTTGTATCCCCCGTGCCACTGGCATCACCAATTAGGGTACTGGGACTGTCCTTGAGCAGGGATAGGGTGTGTGGTGGGGTGAAGGTGTCTGTTGTCCCTGCTGGGGACGGACCTTGCCTCCCTCACAGGGCCTAGAAGAGGCATTTCCCAGAATGGGGCATTATGTTGCTGGCCACCTCCTTGCTGGAAGTGACAAATGTCCCCCCAGCAACAGCAGGACTTGGTAGCCCAGTGTCCCCACTGGATTTCTCCCAGCACCACCTCCCCTCTTCTGGGGACATATGTGGGAGATGCTTGGGCTGGGTTTTTCCCTGGGGTCAGCAGCAGTGGCTGGCAGTCTTCTGGGCTGGAGGGTGTTTGGGGACAGAGCTGTGCTCATCAATGGCGCTTTGTCCTCCTCCTCCTCTGTCTGGCAGGCACAATGGCTTGGCCTGGGGTCGGGATGGGTTCTCAGAACCCTGTGAAGCTGAGCCATTCCCTCTGGCCCTCTCCCTCTGGCAGCTGTGGCAGCTCTGTGGGCACCACTGTGCCGGCTTGATGACCCTGAAAGTAATTTTCCATTGGAAACCAGTGGAGCCACTGCCCCTGTGTCATCTCCACTGTGAGGGTCCCCTTGGCATTGCACAAGATTCAGGCTTGGACTTGCTCTGGGGGCTTTGACTGTCAGACCCTGTTGTTTGGGATGTGATGTCCATCCCAGGGATGCAGCCTGTCCATTCCTGGGATACCCCCATGCTGGTGCCTTTCCCCAAGTGCCTTGTCTGTGCCATGGAGGAAGCCTTCCTGCCAGTGAGTTCTGGTGGCAGTGGCAGCAGTGGGCTTTGTGTGGCAGTTTCCCCGTGGCACTGGCTGGGTGCCTGCTATTGTGTCCTTGGCTGGCACCCAGCAGGGACAGGACCTGCTTTCTGCCCACCCCGTGTCCGGTCTCACCACCATCCCAGCTCTGTGTGAGCCCAGCCTGGGGCTGATGGCACAGCCCAGCTTGCTGTGGCACAGCCACAGTAGGAGTCTGGGATGGTTCAGCCAAACCTTGCCTGGGGGTGGCAACCTTTTCTGGGACCCTGCTGCTGATTGTTGGCTCTGCAGCTTTGTCCTTGGCTGGCAGAGACAACAGAACTCCAGCCAGGTTGAGGTTGGGATGTTCATGCCTCCAGGAAGGATGGAGACATGCTTCAGTCTGGAGTGGCTGTGAGCAGCTCTGCTGACTCCAAGACAACTCCATGATACTCAGAAGCAGCAGCTCAGAGGAACCCTTGGGGCTGGGATGGCTTCTGCTGATGCTTTCATCTCTTCCTGGCAGAGCTTTTAGGCACCAACCGCTCCATCCTCTTCTTCGGTCACCGCGGCTTCCTGGGCTTCCGCTCCCTCTACCTGGATGAGTATCGTGACCGGCTCTTCATCGGGGGGAAGGATGTGCTCTACTCCCTGCTCCTGGATGGGGCCAGTGCAGACGCCAAGGAGGTGAGCTGGGGGCTGCTGAGCATCCTGGGGTGTCTGTCTGCACCCTGGCCCCCTGTGGACCTGCCGGTGCCCAACTGGGCAAAAATCACTGTGAAAAAAATCTGCCCTGGGGATGGCCTCATCTGAAGTACCTTGAAATTATTCTGTAAACTTGTAGTGCCTGGCAAGGGCAGGCTGGCTGTGATGGCTGGAGGGAAATTAGCTGGCAATTAGTCATGATCATCAGCCTAGGAGACTGGTGGTGCAGCTCACCAGTGATTCCTGGGTACTGAGCATTGTTTTGGACCCCACTCTTCTAAAAAACTGCCATTGGGAGATCGAATGATGCCCATCCCTATCTGGGCATCCCTTCACAGGCCAAATATTCAGCTGAAAGCCTGCAGAGGTAAGGAGCTAAAGGGATCCATCACTGCAAGATGATGGATCTGCATTGCCAGATGAACCCTGGCAATGGGTTCATCTGCCAGTGCCCCAGATCTCTCCTGGTTCCTTGGTGGGAGAGGTGATGGACAAGAATGATGGTGCTGGGTGGTGGCTCCCCTCCTCTTTCACCCTCTCCACTTTGACTTTTTGTTTTTCAAACATGGCTCTGGGCTGTTTCTAGCTGAAGAAAGAGGAGGAGGAAATGAAGTGCCCCTCAGCGAGCTGGGTCACTGCAGTGGGGTCAAGGGCTTGTGTACCCAAGCTGCCCTCGGTCCAAGAGCTGCTAAAGGCTGTGGGGGACATGGACTCTATCACTCCTGCTGTCCCTTGGACACCCTTTTCCCCGGCCACCCACAAGCCCATCCCCTTCTAGGCCAGCTCCAGCTATTCCCAGCACGACCACCCAAATCAGCCCAGCTGTGAGCTGTGACTGCTAGGATGCATCTCCCCTGGAGGAAGGTCCTGCTCGGGGTTGTAGGGTGGGAGTCCTGGGCTGGGTGGGCTCCAGGGAGCTGTGGTCCCTCTCTCTGTCCCCCTCTCTGCCCCTCTCTCCATCTGCTTGCCATTGGCAGGCTGGGGATGTGGATTTGCATGGCTGGGTCCCTGCTGTCGCCCCTCCCTGCTCCAACAGACCCTTTGTGTTCCAGATCTATTGGCCGCCCCGCCCTGGGCAGACGGAGGAGTGTTTTCAGAAGGGAAAAGACCCAGGGGTGAGTCTCTCCCCATGTGTGCTCTGCTGTGAGCTGGGGGGTGCCAGATGGGTCCCCTTGTGCCAGATGGCTCCCCCCGTGTTGGGGCTGTGCCATGTCACCTGCCAGGGATGGCCCTGAGGCTCAGGGGCCAGTTAATCCTGGTGCAAGAAGGAAACTGAGGCAGGGAATCTGTGGCCAGTCCTGACCACGCAAGAGGCTTGCTCCAGGCTCTGGAAATCCTGTCTTAGTTGCTCTGCTCTGTGGCCACAGTGGTGGCCAGTATATCCCAATGTGGCTGCACGAGCAGGCAGGGATAGCTGGGCTCTGGGACCAGAGCTTGGAGGGACCAAAACCCCCATGCTCTGCTCCCGACCCCAGCAACTCTGCCTGGCCCATCCTGGCTATCCCTGATGGTGGGAAATCTGTAACTGGCTCAGGTTTGGTGACCTTGTTCCCTAAACCTTACCCCTCTTTGCATCCCCCTGCCCCGATATGAAACAGGACTGTGGCGGGGAGAAAGTCCCCAAGGCTCCCCTGGCCCAGACAAATTGCTCCCAGGAGTCCCTGTTCTGCTCTCTGTGTTTATTTTACCAGCTCTCACCGACAGATCCAAGCCAGGGCAGGCTGAACTTTTTATTTTTCTTAAACATATATTTTTTTTCTCACTTGCTATTTTAGAGGCTCTTTGCAAAGGGAAAATAAACAGCAGGAGGCTGGGAACCCCCGGGGCGGCTCGGCAGCGGTGTTCCCAGCAGATGAGGGGCCTCGCATCCCGCTGTGGAGGGGACAATGGAGGGCAGGCAGGGCTGGCGCTGGCCAGGGGGAGCTGCCAAGCTAATGGTGGAGAAGGACGGGAGCCCTTTTCCAATGGGAACTGCCAGGAGAGAATGTACAAAGTCAGAGGTGGCAGGTCTCCAGCCCTGGGAAATGTCATTGCTGCCGTCCCTCAGAGAAGGGGACAATTCCAGACAGCAGCGACCAGGGCTGTTCTGGAGGCAGCCCAGGATGCCTGTGGGTCTCTGTCTCTGTCTCCACTGTTTCCTCCTTTTGTTTCATCCCTGGCGTAAGCAGGAACATGACAGGGAAGGATGTCCCTGCATCTGGTCACGTCCTGGGCGCCAGGGGTTTGGGGTGGGGTTTGCAGCTTGCAGGGCAGGTGACATTGCTCCCCTGGCCAGCGTGGACTGTGCCACAGGGTGAGTGCACAGGTGCCTGTGGGCACGAGATGCCCAGGTGGCAGCTGGATCCTATGTGGTTCCCCTGGGATGTTTTTGGCAGCAGGAGGACCAGTAAAAAGCCCTGTTGTTTTGCAATGGACTAGGGTCCACCCAGATGAAGTCCATACAAGCCCTGTCAGTGGGCATAAGCTGCCACCCCACATCCCTGGCACCAGGCTGGAGGCAGGGAGGCCAGGGGGTAGCCCAGGGAACCAGGGCTGGGGCTTACCCACTGTTGTGGGGTCCCAGGCAGAGGCG
Organism: Vidua chalybeata; assembly: GCF_026979565.1. Taxonomy (NCBI): domain Eukaryota; kingdom Metazoa; phylum Chordata; class Aves; order Passeriformes; family Viduidae; genus Vidua; species Vidua chalybeata. The sequence continues at coordinate 14,611,790 of NC_071541.1, forward strand.
GGGAGCTGGGGTGGGCAAAGCACCAATACCCGGTGACCCTTCCTCTCCCCTGCTGTCCCCCCAGACTGACTGTGCCAACTACATCCGTGTGCTGCATCCCTACAACCGGACACACTTGCTGGCCTGCGGAACAGGCGCCTTCCACCCCATGTGCACCTTCATCTACGTGGGGCACCGTGGCGAGGTAGGGTAGCATCCCCAGCAGGACACCCCTGGAATGTAGATCCCCATTGCCTGCCTCTCTCTTGAGGGGCCTTGCTTGAGACTGCATGGGGACACTGGATGTGCAGTTTGCTCTAACCTGAATACTGGTGGGGGGGAATGTCAGGAACCAGCTCCCTGTTGTCCCTTTGTTCTTCTGCTACCCCCTGTCCAGCTTTCCTGCCTGTCTGCCTTGGGATCCCCTTTACAGACATGTCCCCAGGGGCTGGTGTTCTGCCAGGGGCTGAGGCAGGGGTGGCATTTTCTCCTCTCAGCTCACTGCTCATAAATCAAGTTGGCTGGGGTGGAATGGCTGGACACCCCTCAGAGCCTTTCCCACAGCCTGGCCCTGTTTGGGCAGCAGGAGCCTTGTCTGTACCACGATGACTCTGACCAGGCAGGCGGGCAAGCAATGGGGCTGGTGGATCCCCTTCAGCTGCTGTGCACCCTCATGGGATCAGTCTTGCTTCAAAAAGTGTGGATCCTGCTTCCAGATGGTCCTTCGGGTGCACTGAGTGAGGTGCAAGTTGGGCAGGGACCAGAGCTGGCCCCTGCATGGCCGGGCACAGCCCAGGGCTCACCTGCCTGCTCCCCTCCCCAGCACACCTTCAGCCTGGACCCTGCCAGCGTGGAGACCGGCCGGGGCAGGTGCCCACACGAGCCCAGCCGTGCTTTTGCCAGCACCGTCATCGGTGGGTTGTCTTCCTCAGGATGTGGGAGCCTCTGGGGTGTGTCCCAGGGATGGTCCCCGTGCCAGCCAGCTGGGTGTTTTTGCAGGTGGGGAGCTGTATGCCGGTCTCACGGCAGATTTCCTGGGACGCGATCCCGGTGTTTTCCGCAGCATGGGGACCCGCTCCACCCTGCGCACAGAGGTGGACCAGCGCTTACTCCACGGTAACAGCTTCCCTCTGCCCCTCCATTTCCCCCAGCAGGGCTAATGCCAGGGACCACAAACCTTGTGGTGGCCAGAGCATCTGTGGCCATGGTCCAGCATCCCCCATGCCAGCTAAGAGCAGAAAAAGGCACCAGGGCAGCACGGTCTGGGGGTGGTCCTGGCTGGCATCCAGCCCCAGCATGGACTGGGGTCTGGAGGTGCTGGCTGTGCCCTCTCTCCCCACCTGACATGACCAGCTCTTGCTTCTAGATCCCAAATTTGTGGCAGCCCACTTGATCCCAGACAACGATGACCGAGACAATGACAAAGCCTATTTCTTCTTCACGGAGAAGGTGGTGGAGGCAGACAGCAAGGAGCACGCCATTGTCAGCCGTGTGGGGCGTGTCTGCGTGGTAAGATACTGGTGGGGACTGTGGGGGACAGGGATGCACCAAGTCACAGCGTGGCCCTGATACTCCCTGTCCCTGCAGAATGATGCTGGTGGCCAGAGGGTGCTGGTCAACAAGTGGAGTACCTTCAACAAGGCCCGGCTGGTGTGCTCAGTCCCTGGCCCCGGTGGCATCGACACCTACTTTGATGAGCTGGGTAAGGTGTACATGGAGCTGTATCTCACTGGGGCTAGTCACTAAGTTGGATTTCAGGAAAAAACCCATGCTTTCATTTCTAGAGGATGTATTCTTGCTGAGGACAAAGGATAGGAAGAGCCCGGAGATCTATGCCCTTTTCAGCACCGTCAGGTGGGTGGTCCAGCTCCAGCCTCTGGGGACATCCAGCTGCAGCTGCCCATGACCTGCCCTGTCACTGTCACTGTCACCAAGGGTTGCTGGCTGCTACCCTGGTCTTTTGGGGATGTTGATGCCCCTACTGCCAGCAGTGCCAAGCATGGCTCTGCTTAACCCACTCTCTGTCCCCTTGCAGCCACGTTTTCCAGGGTTCTGCTGTCTGTGTGTACCGCATGGCCGACATCCGGGAGGTCTTCAACGGGCCCTTTGCCCACCGAGAGAGCCCCCATCACCAGTGGGGTGCCTACGAGGGCAGGGTGCCCTACCCGCGGCCGGGTGTGGTGAGTGACTCCTGGGGCTCCAGGTCCCCTCCACTCCTCCAGCTGCTCTTCTGGGGTGGTGATGGAGCCATCCTCCCTCTTCTCACCTGCTGGAGAGGTCAGCTGGTGCTTTACCAAAGTCTGCCAAAGGGGTGGAAAAGATGGATGCCAAACTGGAAGGCAGAGAAGGACCCAAAACAGCTCTGAGGGGCGATGAAGGGCAAAGGAGTGATGGGTGCTGGGGTGGCTGGGCTGAGCTGGTCCCCTCTTGTCCCTGCAGTGTCCCAGCAAGACTACCAACCAGCCCCGGCGGCAGTACGGCACCACCAAGGACTTCCCTGATGAGGTGCTGCACTTTGCCCGCGCTCACCCCCTCATGTACAAGCCCGTGTACCCCCGGCACCGCCGGCCCCTCCTTGTGAAGACTGATCTGCCCCACCGGCTGCGCCAGCTCGTGGTGGACAGGGTGGAGGCCGAGGATGGGCAGCAAGACATCCTCTTCCTTGGCACAGGTGAGCAGGAGGAGCAGAATGGAGGGAGGAACCACAGAGCTGGGGGTCCCAGTGGGCACCTCCCTGGGCTGTGAGATGCAGGGTGCTCACATCTCCATTCTCCTTGGCCTCCAGATGTTGGCTCGGTGTTGAAAGTGGTGGTCATGCAGAAAACAAGCTCAGACATGACTGAAGAAGTCATCCTGGAGGAGCTGCAGGTTTTTAAGGTGACGTTTACTGCCCCACTTGCAAGGGAGAGGGCAGTGGAGTGGGCTCAGGCTGGGGACACGTGGGGATGGAGGGTCACGGCTGTCACTTTGTTGGTCACTGGAAGGTCTCAGGGTTGTGAGGGCAGAGGCTGGCTGGGGGTATTTTCACCCTTCCCAAAACATGCCTGATGCTCCGCCAAGCCCTGGTGGCTCTGAATGAGCCAGGCTGACTGAGAGGATTATGCCAGCCTCATGTCCACTCCCCTCCCCTACAGATGCCTGTGCCCATCACCCAGATGGAGATCTCTGTCAAGCGTGTGAGTACAGACATGGCTCAGCCACGGGGCTGGGGACCGGGCAGGTGTCCAGCTGTGGTCACAAGCCTCCTAAAGCCATGTGATGCATGCCCTGGGGTGTCCTGGCTGGGCCCCCAGGTGTCAAGCCCATGGGGGTTGCCAACATCACCCCTTGGTGCTGTTCCCCCAGCAAACGCTCTATGTGGGCTCCAGCCTAGGGGTGGCCCAGGTACGGCTGCACCAGTGTGAGTCCTACGGCACTGCTTGTGCCGAGTGCTGCCTGGCCAGGGATCCCTACTGTGCCTGGGATGGCACTGCCTGCACCCACTACCAGCCCTCCGGCAAGCGCCGCCATCGCCGCCAGGACGCCCACCACGGCAACCCTGCACACCAGTGTCTGGACCAGAACCTGACCGGTGAGAGACTGGGGGCCCCAGGGCTGAGGGGCTCCTCCAAGTGCCCCAAGATGGCCTGACATGCACAGCCCTAGCACACAGAGGGGCTTGTGGGCACCCACGTGGGCACTCTCATCTGCCCAACTCATAGACCAGGGCATGCCCCAAGAGAAGGTGGGTGCTGCTGGGGCTGGGTCTGGCCACTGGGAGAGAAGGGGATGAAGGCACACAGTGGCCAAGGGGGGCTGACACCTGGGCAGGTGGAAACCTGGCTCTGCCCTGCCTGCGAGCCCGTGCCTGTCTTTGCCCTAGTGGATGATTTTGAGAGCGTTAAGGAGAAGGTGCTTTATGGGGCAGAGGACAACAGCACCTTCCTGGAGTGCATGCCCCGGTCCCCGCAGGCCAGCGTGCAGTGGTTTGTCCAGAGGCCCCCCGACGAGCAGCGGGACGAGGTGAGGCTCCCTGACACCTGCTCCCGTTGTGGGGACATGGGAGGGACACCAGGCTAGACCTGGACCCTCCCAAACCCACGGTGGCCCACAGGTGAAGACGGACGAGCGGATCCTGCAGACGGAGCACGGGCTGCTTTTCCGCAAGCTGCACCGGCACGATGCCGGCATCTACTACTGCAAAACGCTGGAGCACGGCTTCACCCAGACTGTGGCCAAGACCGCCCTGCAGGTGATCGCCAGCGAGCAGCTGGCACACACCTTCCCCCGGGGGCGAGGGGACGAGCTCCCTCACCTGCTCTGCCCTGAGCCCCAGCTGGCGCCACAGGCTCCCAAAACCTGGTTCAAGGACATCATGCACCTCATCAGCTCCCCAAACCCGCGGCGGGTGGAGGAGTACTGCGCCCGCCTCTGGTGCAGCAGCCGGCCTCACCACCGCAAGAGCAAACTGGCCCAGGCCAAGCTGGTCCTGGCTGGTGTGGATGTAGCCAAGAAGGGACGGACAGCCAAAGCCCACAGCGAGAGGAACCGTGTGCCTCGGCAAGCACCGGCCACGTAGAGAGGGCAGGGTAACGGACGTGGGGCAGCTGTGGGCAGGTACCAGCTCCCTGTGCTGCTGGTGGTCCCGGGGGCCTCTTGACCTGGTGGGTGGCTTGCAGTGCTGCCAGCCTGGTCCCTCTAGCTGGAGTGGATGGGCCGGTCCCTGTCACCCTCAGTGGCTGCAGGGTCACCTCACTAACAGGCAGTGAGGTGTGACACGCGGTGAGGTGGGACACATTGGCCCCCCCTTGCTCCTGCAGGTGATGTAGCAGGTGGGGGCCGTAGTCCCTGGGTGGGCTGGGGCACAGTGGCATGGTGCCACCCAGGCCATGCTGTCACCCAGATGCTGCCTGGATCCCTCCGTGAATACTGGGGTTGTGTGTGGTGCCGTGGGGAGCGGCTGATAGCTCCAGGCTCTTTCCACATCAGCACAGAGCCTGGGGAAGATGATGCCTGCTCATATAGGGGAAAGCCAGCATCATCCCAAAAAGCCTCTGTGTGCAGGAGGAGCTCTGTCACCTGCTGTGCCTGGGGACCTGGAGCTATGCTGTGCCACCCAGGGTGTATCCTGGGGGACAGGGCTCCTTCCTACCTTCCCTTGGCACTGGGACACACTCAGCTGTGCCAGCTGTTCCTGGGTGCAGCTACCCACTTCCCCTCTGCCGCACAGCCACAGTTTTAGGGCTGGACAGGGTTGGGGAGAAAAGCAAACGGCTGCAGGCAGGTTAGACCTGTTCCTGGGTAAACACTGGGAGAGGCACTAATGCCACCGCTGCCACTGTGCCCAGGTGGGAGCAGGGGCAGGCAGAAGGCAGCCCCAGCAGAGTTTGGGGGGCTGCACCACACCTGGGGTGGTTTCTGCCGGTTGGTGGCCCTGCAGGGCTGGGTGGGACACGGCTGGGTTGGGTGGGCTCCTGCTGTCTGGCGGAGCTAAACCAGCACCCAGGGCCTCCCCCAAACACAGGGGCTGGGGGTAGGTGCACGGAGGGCACGTCCAGGCTGCCAGCAAGGTGTTCCTTGCTTTCCTCACCCGACATGAGCTCACTCATGGTCAGCCTGGGGTGATAAGGATCTGCCCCTTCCTGAGGCACAGCAGCCCCACACAATGGTGTGAACTGCAGCCCTGCCGGGACGGGCATTGTTCAGGGCTGGAGGAACGGGAAAGAAAAATAATAAAAATAATAATAATAATAATTAAAAGGCCCTAAATAGCTCACACAAAGCCAGGTCGTGATATCATCTCTCCTCCCTGTGTGTGTTTGTGCTGCAGCAGCGGCTCCCCGGGAGCAAAGTCCCTCAGCAGCACTGCCCCAACCCACAGAGACGGGCTGGGGGTCCTGGCCCTCTTCTCCTGTCCCACCTCTCCTGCAAACTCCGTGTGTCTCCTGGGATGGGAGAGCTGTGGTGGGGCTTGCTGGCTGGGACGTTTTCTGCAGGGAGGGGAGTGGTGCGGGTAGCGCTGATTTATGGGGCCAGACAGGAGCCAAGCACGTGGATCAGGGTAATTGCAGGCCTGGGGGGCACAGGTGAACAGCAGCCAACAAGCAGAGACAAGGAGGGAGCTGGGTGAAAAGCCAGAAATGAGACAAGAGCCTGATTCCTCAGGGCCTGGATTAACCAGCTCTGCAGTGCCTTCTGCCCCGAGTGACCCCTGTGCCCCACAGAGCAGGGGCTGGGCTGCCCACGGTGGGGGAGGCAGCAAGGGGGGGCCTGAGGCCTCTGCTCCGTTTGGGACCTGGCCTTGAGGTGAACTGTGACAGGCTGGAGGTGGCACCAGGGCCAACAATGCTTCAAATTGAGCAGGAAGAGAGACCAGAAGCAAACAGTCGCCTAAATAGTCCCCCCCTTTTGGGGGGATTTTGTCCCTGCTCCCAGTAAATCTCTGGGGTGGCTGAACCTGGTCCTCCTGGGTAGATTTACCACTAAGGCTGCAGCAGGAGAGATTTTGCCAGGGCTGCACGCAGCATTCTGCAGGCTTCCAGCCTTGTCTCTGGTGATCACCAGCCAACTGAGGCAACCTGCGGCCCTAGAAACTTCCAGGGGCTGAGCAACCATGAACAGACCTCATGCACCTGGGGGCGGGAGGAGACAGCGCCCCGGGCAGATCCAGCACCCTGCCCCTGCGGGGGGAGCGACTCTGCCTGGGCTTGGCGCTGTCCCGGGGCAGGAGTGCCGTGAGGGGAGCGCTTGGGCCGGGCCGGGCGTGGGAACGGCCAAAGAACAAAGCCACTCCTATTTTTATCCCACTTCCTAGGGAAGTGCAGCGCAGGGCCGCACGCTTGCCCTGGCAGCCCGCCAGCCTCCGGGGCGGCCGAAGTGGAGCCGCTGGCCAGCTCAGGGCTAGCCCCGGCCTCGGCAGCAGCCCTCACAGCTCGGCACAGAACCCTCTGGCTGGAAGAGACCCCTGAGATCGCCGAGTCCACCCTGTGACCCGACACCACCGTGTCACCCGACCACGGCACCGAGTGCCACAGCCAGCCTTGCCTTGAACACCTCCGGGGACAGTGACCCCACACCTCCCCGAGCAGCCTGTTCCAATGCCTGATCACCGGCTGTGAAGGAATCCTTCCTGATGTCCAGCATGAACCTCCCCCGGTGCAGCTTATGACTGTGTGCCTCTCATCCTGTCTTTAGCTTGGGAGGAGAGGCTGGGCAGTACAGCCCCCCATCAACAGGGCAGGCTGCTGAGCCTGAGCCGCATCCCCATCATCATCATCATCGTCATCATCATCATCCCCAAACAACCCCACCAGGCAGATGCACCCACATTATTATTCCTGCTGTTTCTTTCTGCCCAACACGCACATTTTCAGAGCCCCTGTTATGAGCACTAGGCATGGGGTCCATCCAACAGCCCTGCATGTTGCAATTTCTGGCAGAGGCCTCGACCCCCAGCAGTGCTGTGAAGTGTTACAGTGAGCAGATCGTCCTTGAGGCACAGGGGCAGCACCGAACAAGGATTCGAGTAGCACAGTGTCTAGAGAATTACAGGCAGAAAGTTGACGAGCGTGTGCCAATAGCTAAATTCCCCAGACAATGAAGGGAAGTAGCAGCACACAGTGAGGAAAGGGAGAGAGGCTGGAAATCAGTCACCAGAAAACACAGAGGGGTGAGATGTGACAAACCCTATTGCTTTAGAGCCAATAAACTCTAGACATCCATCCTTCCTGCACACACTACGCCAGAAAGAATGTGAAAAACACGTTCACTCTCCTGTGAAACTTTAAAGTTTAATAAAGGACAGTAGGAGACAAAGACCATAAAGCAAAGATTTTTATGGCCAGGTGTGTCTCAGCCAGGAGCACACCTGCTATTTTAGAAACACCCTTTATATACCATTTCCATGGCATCAGCCTGTTACATATTCGTAAACAATTATGCATAGTAAACTTTTCCCCAAACTATTCTACATATTCCAAGAACTGTTTAGCATGGCTCCTCCTCGGTTCCACCTTTTTAGAGCATGTGTATTCCTTGGTTGTGGTTTTAGTCCTTTTTTATCATCACCTCCAGTTTTTGGTCCCCGGCCTACACTGCCTTCAGAGGGTGAGTGCTGAAGGTTGGCAGATCTGTACAGGTGTCCTCACCCTGAGTGCACTGCACGCTGTCCCACCCAAGCAGGCATTCTAACACAAGCATACTTACATCGGCTATTCCACCAGGCTTAATTAACCACAGAAATAAAAACTGCACCTCTACAACAGAGCTACTTTAACACCACGCATGCGAAGCCCATTCTGACGCGTGCGAAAGGCCAGCATTACAGCAGGCACCGATGGCAGTTCCAGCCGCGGCCGCGCCGCCACCAGCGCCTTCCCCGGGAGCGCCGGGCCCTGCGCGCGGCCGCGTGACGTCACCGCGCGCCATGACGCACAGCGGCGAGCGACGGCGGGGCCCGTAGTCGGGGCCGGACATGGCGGCGCGGCCCGGCCCGCGGGAAGATGAATAAGGGCTGGCTGGAGCTGGAGAGCGATCCCGGTGAGCGGGGGCACCGCAACGCGCAGCGAGCGCGGCTGGGAGCTCCGAGGGACACACGGGCAGCGGGGCCTGGGTGGCGGGGACGTGGGGGACGGGTCAGGGAGGCTGCGAGGGGCAGGCTGGGGGTGTGGGCTGCACGGGTGGAGCTTTGGGGGTGGGATTCGTGGTGCAGAGGTGGAGTTTTGGGGGGGCTGGGGATGGGAGGAGAACTGGTAAAGTTTGGAGGGGCTGCGGGTAAGGGGTGTGCAGGTGAGGTGTTGGGGGGCCGGGCTGTGGGTGCATCGGTGAAGCTGTGGCGGTGTGGGTGTGCAAGTGGAGTTCTGGGGGACTGAGATGTGGGGTGCAGGCCTAGAGCAGGAGGGTGCAGGAGGGCAGGACGGGTGCTGGAGAGGCCGGCATGGGGAAACTGGGAGCAGGACGGTCACGGGTGTACCTTCCCGCTGCCTTGGGGGGTGGATTCTGTGGCGGAGTGGTGCAGTTGTTTCATGGGTTGGGGTTTCAGGGCCAAAGCTGCTGTTGTCTGAAATGTTGCTTTAACCCCCTGAGTCGCTGTAGTGTGGAATGGGATTGTCCTGTTCAAGGCTGGGAGCTGCTCTCTAGGATGGGGTGGTGAGTTTTTGGGGCTGTAGCTGAGGAAATGTGATCTCTGGAATTATCCTTGTCTCTTGTGCTCAGCAAAGGATTCTGTCTGGTGTCGGTGTCCCAGTCACCCCCAGTTTTGCTGCTTTTTATTCTGTTTACTGGTACTTGGAAAATGCTGAAATCATTCCTCTCCTGGCTTTCATCATGGCAAAAAGTCCCAGGACATGGTTTGGATTCTCACAGCTGGCAAGGAAGGTTATTTACTTGGGGGACAGTCTTTCTGGGCAGAGGCAGGTTTTTTTTTTGGCTGTGTGGCAGTTTGGATGCAGGGGTGGCAGCTGGGACAGATGTTAGGAGTGACCCATGTGCTGCTCTCAGCTTCCAGCACATCCCACTAGCTGAATATCTCCCCACTGGCTCTGCTTGGGGCTTGGGGTGAAATCTCTGGGTGCTTTGCTGGTCAGGAAAGGTTGGTGGATCCAGGTTTGGGCTGGCTGCTGGGTGGGGAAGAGAGCCTTGGGGACATCCAGACTGCTGGCATAGTGTTATGTGTGCTTGTGCACATCAGAATGTGTCCAGCCCACCCATATAACCTGGTGTGGGTGTTGGAGTGCTCCAGGAGAGGTGTCAGCAGCAGGACTGTGCTTTTTCTGGGTGCTGAGGTAAAATGAAACACTGAAATATGCCAGAGAAAAAAAGTGGGGTTGGAAGGGACCAGGAAGGTGATGGAGCTTGGTGTGATGGCCTGGCCTCACACTGGTTTGAAGCATGTTATTTCCACAGCATATTTTTTCTCACTGACAATTTGGTAAGAAATACAGTGGTTTTTGCTAAATTAATGAAGACTTTTTGCTCCCAGGAGTTTCCTCCTGTTTTAATAATTTCAACTTTGGTGTGGAAGCCCCTTGGGCTCTCCTTAATTGAGCCACATACTTAAATCTGTTCCTTACAGGCATGTTTCTCTGGATTTAATCCTTCTTTTTGGTATTCCCTGGACTTCCTCCCAGGCTTTCAGCAGCCTTTCTAAGGGAGCTAAAAAAGCAGATTTGTTATTCCAGTCTCGAACTCGCTTACTCCACATGCAGAGTGACTGCCTGAAAATTGGGCTGACTGCCTTTGCTCCAGCATCAGAGTGGCAGCTGCTGCTCAGTTGCTGATGTATGATAATCCTTGTTTTCTTGTGGTTGTCTCTGTGTCCCTGCTTATGTCCTCCTGAATTCTGTAGCCACTGGAGACAGGCTGTTGGATTTGGTTCCCCCAAAGAGACGGGGAGATGAAGATCAGCGTCTTTCAACCCTCAGACTTCCCTGCAGACCTGTTGCTGTGATCTGGATTTCCCCTCACTGGCTTTCACTAACATGAACAGAAATGATAGTTTTAAAAAATATCTTGTGATATCTTCAGTCATTTTTCTCTCTGGTTACAAGTGTGTGTGTGTGTGTCATTTAGGTGCTGCCTGCTGCTGCTGCTCACTTGGCAAGCCATCTGCAGTGGGCTCTGGCAGGAAAGAGTTGGTTCAGGTCCTCTTGAGGAAGAGGATGATCAGTGGGGATGGAGGGGTGAAGGGAATTGGAGCTCCTCTGAGCTCAACAGCCCCACTGCTGGGACTCGGTGTGATCCTGGTGCCACTCTGCTGTGGATTTTCTGGCTGTGCCTTGCCTGGGACCATGTGGGACTCTCAGGGGATGATGACAGCGGATTTCCTCTCTGCTCTCTTCAGCCAGACGTAACCTGTTGGGTTTGTTCCTTTCAGGTCTTTTCACACTCCTGGTTGAAGATTTTGGTAAGTCCTAGAAACCTTTCTGAGAAGTCATTTTGTGCCTGACATTACCCTGTCCTTTCTGGTGGGCCTTACACCAGCTTCTCTCCTTTGTCTGCAGGGGTCAAGGGAGTGCAGGTTGAGGAGATTTATGATCTGCAGAGCAAATGCCAAGGGTGAGTCAGAGGCCTGGGAGTGTGAGTTGTGCTAAGCAGAGTGGTCTGTGGGCCTGGGAACTCATTGCCAGGTGTTCAGAGGGGCCTGTGTGAGCTTGTCTGTCATGGAGGTCAGAGCTGTAAGTGATGGACCAGGTTTGGGGCAGGTGGGGGACATCCTTCAAGGGATTTAACTCCCTCTCACCATGGAGAGGTGGTGTGGTTGCAGTGTGAGCTTTCCCCCTGTCCTGGTGCTGTGAAAAGGATTTGAGGCTGTTGCTTCTTAAAAGCCATTGCTGAATTCTTCTCAAGAATGAATCCAAGGTAAGTGTAAAAGGAGGGTCATTTGGTGGCCAAGCACTGTTCTGCAGGTCAGTCAGTGTCCAGAGGGGATTTTCCCATTTCTTTGTCTTCGGCCTCTTAAGACTTGTCAATCCCCAAAGTTTTGAAGCTTGATTGTAGGCTGAGCCTGGAGCATCAGCGCAGGAGTGCCCTCAGTAGTGTCGGGCTGGGGCAATTGTGGCAGGGAGGGTCACTGCCAGAAAGGTGGCTCTGGTGGTTCTGCTTTTCCCCTCTCTCTTTGCTCTGCCTGTGAAACAGAAGGTTTCTGATGCTGGGCAGAGCAGCCCCACTGGTGTGGTTGGTCCAAAGCTCTGCAGCTGCTGCTTTCTCTCTGCAGCCCCGTGTATGGGTTCATCTTCCTGTTCAAGTGGATTGAGGAGCGCCGGTCTCGCCGGAAGGTCTCCACGCTGGTGGATGAGACGTCGGTGATCGATGATGACATCGTCAATAACATGTTCTTTGCTCACCAGGTAGGCTCCAGGCTGGGGAAAAGTGTGTGTGGGGTGTCTCCTGTGACACCTCAGGGAAGCAATGTGGTACTCGGAGGCTGCGCTCAGATCTTGCCGATCGTGAGGGCAGCTCCTCTTTCCTGGGAGTGTCTTCCCTGAGCTCCAGGTTGGAGGTAATCCAGTGAGGGCTGGGAGACTGTGGCCTCTACTGTGAGCAGATGCTCATGGGGCATGGTGAGGCTCACTCAGTGATACTGATTTCCCTCCTTCCTGTGAGAGCTGAGGTCAGTTTGCTGCTCTCACAAGTGCTGATGGTTCTTGCATTGGTGCTTTCGGTTGATTGTTGTCAACACAGGGGTTGTTGAAAGGCTGCCTTGTTCCTGTTGGTTAAGTTGGTCTTTGTGTTATTCTTTAGCTGATCCCCAATTCCTGTGCCACCCATGCCCTGCTGAGCGTCCTCCTGAACTGCAACAATGTTGATCTGGGTCCCACCTTGAGCCGCATGAAGGATTTCACCAAAGGCTTTAGCCCTGAGGTAGGGGCAGGGTCGGGCAGGACTGCAGGGGTGCCACAGGTGGCTCTGCCTCTTGCTCCTCTCTTGGGGTGATGCTCTTCATGAGCTGGCTCCTTCCCTGCCCTCTGTGGCTGCACATTGCACCAGGCTTGCCTCTTCTCTCATATTCCTGCCTTGCCTTACTCAGAGCCTTGGTCCCCTTTAGGCTGGGCACAGCTCTGAGTCTTCTGTCATGTTACTCCCTATAATCAAAAATCCTCCTCCCTTCAGACCTATTGTGAAGTCTGTTTTTCTCCAGCTGTGATTTATTCAGTAGAAATTGCGTGCTTTTTCCATCTTGGACTTCACCTGTAACTCAGAAGAGTAGAGGATGTGCCTGAGGGTTTCTGCCCTGGTGCTGTGGGTAGATGGAGGGAGGGAGTGGGAAGGTGAAGCATTTTATTTGTTCCCTATCACTTCTCAGCTGTTCTCCTCTCTTGCTGTTGGCTGCAGAGCAAAGGCTATGCCATTGGCAACGCCCCGGAGCTGGCCAAGGCCCACAACAGCCATGCCAGGTGAGTGAGGGGTGTCTGCAGCTCCCTCTCTCTGGAGGAGGCAGACTCTCCATGACCTCTCTCCCTCGCAGGCCAGAGCCACGGCACTTGCCAGAGAAGCAGAACGGGATCAGCGCAGTGCGGACCATGGAGGCTTTTCATTTTGTCAGCTATGTCCCCATCAAGGGACGGCTCTTTGAGCTGGACGGGCTCAAGGTCTATCCCATTGACCACGGTAAGAGCCCACCTGTCCCTGCTTGTTGATACAGGTGAATAGCAGCCTGGTGTGTCCCAGTGTATTGGTTTTCATTGCCTCTTAGTGTTAAACCAGTGTTAATGTTGGCTCTCAGACTCCAATGGCTCCCAGATTTGTCCTGAGTTTTGACAGCTAATTTTGGAGCCTGTGTGCTGGGGACTGTGCCTAGAAAGCAGTTATTTCTAAATGCACTGCTTTTGTTTTTCCAGTCTTGTCATTTTCCTTCCAGTTGCTCAGGGCCATAAGGTCCTTCAGCTCTGAAATAACTTCATATAGCAAGGACAATTTATCTCCTTGCTCTCTCCTTGTGCCAAATAACCACTGTGTGGACCAGACAGATGGTCCAAACAGATCCCACTGGGCTGCCCAGGTTACTCCCTTCTCTTAGAACTTGACCTCTCAGTTCTGTCATTCAGGCAGTTATTTATCCCTGCCAGGTTTCTATCTGTCAGTCCCTTTGGTAAGGTACTCACTTCATGTACTTGGTTTACTTAAGAATGGCCTGCTTTGCTAAGTCCAGCTGTGTCTTGTTATCACAGGGCCATGGGCAGATGACGAGGAATGGACGGACAAAGCCAGGAGAGTGATCATGGAGCGCATTGGCCTGGCCACTGCAGGGTAATGCCCTGGCCCATGGGGCAAGCACTGGCCCCTTGCCATATTCCCCTGGATTATTTGTACTGTGGTTTCTGAGTGGCAGGTTGTGGAAGTGGGGGTGGAGGTTGCCTATGGAGAGGTGCAGGTGCTCTGCCCCTTTCCTTCTCTTGCCTGCAGAGCATGCATTCCCTGTGTGATGCAGAGTCCCTGCAATGCTGCACAGTGTTAAGAGTGGCCTGATTAGGTCTGGTTAGTGGTGCTTCTGGTCTTGAGCTGGGCCTCTTGGATGCTTGGGCATGTGGGTGACAGCACTGGCATAGGTTGCCTAAAGATGTTGTGGAATCTCCATCTCTGGAGCTATTCAGAAGCTGTCTGGATGTTGTCCTGTGACCAGCTCTGGGTGATACTGCTGGTGCAGGGACTGGAGCAGATGACTCCCATGGGTCTCTTCCCACCTCAACTAACCTGTGACTCTGAGAGTCTTCTGTGTGGTAGCTGAAGAAACCTTGTACTGCTTCATCGGCTGCTATGAGGTTGACTTGGTTTTAGGGAGAAGCCTTGGGTGTGTTGGTGTTAAATTCCTGGGCAGGAGGTGGGGATAAGGCTGTCACCACAATCCTGTGGCTGAGGGCTGCTGCCCTTCCTGCAGGGAGCCGTACCACGACATCCGCTTCAACCTGATGGCCGTGGTGCCTGACCGGAGGATGAAGTATGAGTCCAAACTGCACATCCTGAAGATGAACCGCCAGACTGTGCTGGAGGCCTTGCAGCAGGTAGGACAGCCCAGGCCCTGAGGGAGTGTAAGGCTGGTGGGGGGAATAGGCTTTTTCAGGGCATCTACTTGTGCTGTCAGGGCCCTGGTTTTATGGGTTTTGTTTGGCCTTGGGAAAAATCTTATGGGAAGAGGACACTGCTTGGCCATTGCTGCTCACCTGGGAGGTAGTTCACCTGTGTCGTTTGTGTGTCTGGGCACTTGGTGTTTGCTCACCCTCATGAGCTCTGCAGTGCTTGAGTGGGAAGGATGTGGTTTGGGTCATTGCTGGTCCAGCAGGCAGCTTCTCTGTCATTTGCTTTAAAGCTTATCCGAGTAACTCAGCCTGAGCTGATCCAGACCCAGAAGTCTCAGGAGTCTCAGCCTGGTGAAGAGGCAAAGCCAGCCAGCAGCAAGACTGTGACTCCAGAGAGCACTCATCCAGGTAGGACCTTGTACCAGCAGTGTTGCCAGCCTGGCCTGCCATGGAGTGAGCACAGGATGGTGACAACAGCTGGCTGACCTGGAGCTTGGGGCAGTTTTATTGTCAGCTTCACTTTCTTTTCTGTGAGCTGTGCTCCATGTGCATTGTGCTGGGGAATGGTGATGCCTGTGTGTCTGGAGCTGTGTTGGAGGGTGTGAAGCTTGGAAGTGGGAGGGCTGGAGCTTGGGGACACCTGTGACAGATGGAGGTGGTTGTGGTGGTCTGGGAGAGTGCAAGAGCTCTTCTCTCACCTGGGTGAATAAGGGGTGGTAGAGGACATGGAGTAAGAGGTGATGGTGCTGGTGATAAAAGGCTGTGCTGTGCTTGTGTGGCAGATGGCACCGATGAACCCACCAGCCAGGGCCACCCCACGGCCACGCAGAGCCCACCCAGCAAATCCAAACCGGTGCCAAAGACAGCAGCGAGCGGCATCAATGGGGCCCCTCCAGCAAACCCCAACCCCATTGTGCAGAGACTGCCAGCCTTCCTGGATAACCACAACTATGCCAAGTCCCCCATGCAGGTAGGCTGGAGTGCCAGGCTAGCGGCACACCTGATTCAAGCTGAGCTCTTTGCCTGCAGTCCCTCCCCTCTGTGGGACCACAGCTGTCAGCTGGCCTAAGCCCAGCCCTGCCTTGCAGCCAGCCTGG
Organism: Vidua chalybeata; assembly: GCF_026979565.1. NCBI lineage: Eukaryota > Metazoa > Chordata > Aves > Passeriformes > Viduidae > Vidua > Vidua chalybeata. Next base: position 14,627,358 of record NC_071541.1, read on the forward strand.
CCCAGCACTAACCCAGGCTGGGAGGGGAGAGGGTAAATAAAGACTGATCTGACAAAGAGGTTTACCTTAATATGTGTAAACTGAGCAAAAATGGGGAAGGGTCCCTGTTTCCTCTCAAAAGAGCCAAGTCCTGGTGTTGGGCTGGACCAAGGATGAGTTCACTGGGTTCTTCCTCCTTGCCCTGCTGCCAGCAGGCCTTCAGCAATGGTGTGTTGCAGGAGGAGGAAGACCTTGCAGCAGGAGTGGGTCGCAACCGGGTCCCAGTCCGACAGCACCAGCAGTACTCAGACGATGAGGATGACTATGATGATGATGATGAGGAGGAAGTTCGTAACTCCAACTCAGCCATCAGGTGACAGCTTGAACTGTGGGTGGGGGCCGGCAGCTGACATTTGCAGAACCATCAGCGAGGACTTCCCTAACCTCCTTCCTTAGATCTTGATAATTCCATTCTTCTCTTTACCTTCTATTTTACTTTTCAGTCACTAGGTTTTGTAAAGTCCTACTGTAGCTCTTTACAGCCAACTCTGAATTTCAGCTGCTCTGAGAGTAACTGTGTATTGGCAGCAGGCTTTGGGGCTTTGAGGAGCCTTGGTTCCACAGTGCTGATTGCCAGTTCAGCTCCTGGTGACAGTGTTGGTGTGCTTGGACTGCTGCTGAGGCCAGGAAGTTTGGGTCACAGCAAGGGAGCACTGGGGGCTTTGGAAGAAGAGCGGGGAGTACACAGCACCCTGTGCCCCCCAGCAGTGTAGGGTTCCCTGGGGCTGAGTGTCTCAGTGGTGCTGAGGTGCTGCAAGAGAAGCCAGTGGCACTGGGGGTGATGTTGAAGTCTTTCAGACCTTGTTTCATCCCAGCAGGCAGCCTGGACTGCTGAGCGCAGAGCTGGCAGTCTCCATGGTGGGCCCCCACCTCTTTCCACCAGCTAATCACCTTCCCTGCTGTGTTTCTGGGCAGGTACAAGAGGAAAGGGCAAGTGAAGCAAGAGCACGTGGCAGGGGCTGCAGATGGCCAGCTCTCTGTCCTGCAGCCCAACACCATCAACGTCCTGGCTGAGAAGCTGAAGGAATCTCAAAAGGATCTTTCCATTCCCCTGTCCATCAAGACGAGCGGCGGGGGTGCTGCCGTGGCAGTGGTCACCCACTCCCAGCCCTCCCCCACCCCCAGCAACGAGAGCACGGACACGGCCTCGGAGATCGGCAGCGCCTTCAACTCCCCGCTGCGCTCTCCCATCCGCTCGGCCAACCCCACGCGCCCCTCCAGCCCCGTCACCTCGCACATCTCCAAGGTGCTGTTCGGCGAGGAGGACGGGCTGCTGCGCGTTGACTGCCTGCGCTACAACCGGGCTGTCAGGGACCTGGGGCCCATTGTCAGCTCCGGGCTGCTGCACCTCACCGAGGATGGCGTGTTCTGCCCGCTGGCTGCTGCAGGTAAATGCCTGCTTTAGGGGGTGGTGTCTTGCCTGGGGTGACAGGACAGTGTCCTTTGACTTCAGGGCTGGATGCCAGTCCTTTGTGGTGGCTCCTAACACTTCCTTCCCCTGTGTGCAGATGGGAAAAACTCCCCCTCTTCAATCAAACTCGGTGAAGAGGCCCCGGTCGCGATCAAACTGGAGGAGAAGGAGGGCAGTGAGGCCAGTGACAGCAAAGAGAAGGTGGGACTTGGCAGGACCAGTGATCACCCTGGGGGGGAAAAGTATTCTCCCAAGGTGAGTTTTGTGCTGCGACAGCCCTGGGAACGTGGAGCTCACCCGGAGGCGCAGCAGCGCTGGCAGTGACTGAACTGCATGTGCACGGTGTCCCCTCGCGTGTCGTCGCAGCCGTGCCTCGAGGCACAGGGCAGTGCAGGTTTTGTGCCTTGCGTCATCTCGGGGACCTTTGCCTTGGTAGTAGGCACAGACCCTGTCTCTGCAGCTGAGACGTTCAGCTTGCTGTGCTCTCTTCTGGGCCAGGAGCTGGTGGGGCCCCAAGTCCCAGCCTGCTGGTAACTTCACAGCCTGTCTGTACCCCCCCAGCTAGGGGCAGAATGAGGCTCAGGAAGCACAAGTGCACCAAGGGCTGCCTGGAGGAGAGCTGGGTAGAAACTGCTATTCCAAAGACAATTCTTCAGATTTTGTTTTTGAGGGGAAGCAGGCCCTGAGGGTGGGGGGGGGAGGTGGATTCTGGCACACAGGCAGCCCTTCCCTTGTCCCAAAACCTTGGGGCTGGGGCAGAACCTACCTCCCCTGGGGTTAGCCATAGTGAAATCCCAACAATTAACTTATCTCCTTGTTTTCCCCTGGCGAGTGTTTTTCCTTTGATGAATCATCCCTCTCCTAGCACAGAGATGAGCACCTGCCAGCTCACCCTGCTGGCTCCTGGGCTGTGGCTGGGTCTGTGCTCATGTTTGGTCTGCTTGATCCTGATAGGAGCTGCTGGCGCTGCTCAAGTGTGTGGAAGCAGAGATTGCAAACTACGAGGCCTGCCTGAAGGAGGAGGTAGAGAAGAGGAAGAAATTCAAGGTGTGCTGCTGGCTTGTTGGCACTGCTGATTTAGCTGCCCAAAGGCTTTTGTCTGGGGTGGTTTTATGTAAAAATGGAGGGAGAGTGGTTCAGCTGAGAATGGTGATGAGGAGCATTCAGAGTCTCTTCCCTGTTAGCAAACAGCCCAGTGGGGCAGACCTATTACCAGGACAGACCACAGCCCTGGGCCAGCACTGGCAGCCTGGGAGAGGGTGATATAGTGCTGGGATGAGCATCAGCACTGATAGGAGGCAGGGGAGAATCAGCAGAGATATCTCCCGTGCCCACCTTCACCTCTTCCCAGCTGCTCTTTGTGGAACATGCTGGCATCTGAACTAGGATGTAGATAGTCCCAGTTTTGCACTGGCCCAGGATAGGCTGGGAGGTGGGTCCCTTCCTGCTTCAGTCTCCCTAGCCTGTGGGCTGGGCCAGGCATGGCAGTTCTTTGTCCCCTGTTAACCTTGAACTCTCCCTTTTCCCTGCCCCCTGCTTGTGGCTTATTTGTGGATTTGTCTCTTTGTAGATCGATGACCAGAGGAGAACCCACAACTATGACGAGTTCATCTGTACCTTCATATCCATGCTGGCCCAGGAAGGTGAGCCGTGCTCATAGGGCAGAGGCTTTGGGGAGCTGCACTGAGTGTGGTGGAGCAGCAGCTGGGAGCCTGGGCTGCTCACCTTGCCTGGCTCCCTGTTTAGGCCAGGCTTGGGGCACAGGCTGACGCTCCATCTGGGGAGCCACAGATCTCTGCTTTCTCCTTCCAGTTTATAGTCCCAAGAGATGCCCATTGATGGCTTTTGAGGGAGAGAGGCAGGGCTGCCCTCTGGCATGGGTAATCCCAGCACTCCAGGCCCATGTGTGTGCTCTCCCTGCAGGCATGCTGGCCAGCCTCGTGGAGCAGAACATCTCCGTGCGCAGGCGGCAGGGAGTCAGCATCGGCCGCCTGCACAAGCAGAGGAAGCCGGACCGCCGGAAACGCTCCCGCCCCTACAAAGCCAAGCGCCAGTAGCCAGAGAGCCAAGACTGGGAAACAGTAGCTGGGCTATCTGGCTTTGGGCACTGGTACTTGGATCTATGTTACCTTTTGCCCAAGGAAGAGGGACCACAGTGACAAGCCCTCAGCCCAGGTGGAGCCTGGGGACAAAGGGAAATTGGGTTTTTCTCTGTGCCTAAGCTGTGATAGGCAAGAACCTGCCTCGAGGAGTCCCTGCAGCAGAAGAGAGTCTGGAGTACTCAGCTGCCTGACCATGCCATGGCAGCAGCCAGGTGTTACCACCTCTGTCTCAGCACCCTGGCTGAGGACTGTGACTGGAGGGAAAGAGCCCACCCAGCTGGGGATGGGTCTGGCATTGTGGGAACGCTGGCAATGCCCATGGGAGGCTGTGCTGGCCGCAGCTGGCTGTGGCTTGTGTCCCCCAGTGTCCAGGCCTTCAGCTCTGTGCTTCCCTGGGATGTTCATGTCTGTGTTTTCTATCCTTCTCCCTCCCTTCCCCAAACTCATTTTTGGTCCTAACCCAGACTTTGGCCATTCTTAGCAAGGTGGCTCCAGGACAGAGCCACTTCTGCACCCACCCCCCACTGCACTGCCCACTGCTGGCTGAGCTCCTGAGGAGGCTGACACCTTCCCAATGTAGCTTGGCTCCCCAGTGGGCTGTGGCAGCTCTGTTGCTGGATGAGGGTGGATAGGCTTGTCTGTGGAGCTGGGCCTTGTCCCCAGTCTTCTGTGTTGGTGCTGGGGGTGGCCTGTGTCTCTTGCTGCCCTGGCTGCTCTCCTCGGGACCAGTTCTGTGGCCCTGGCAAATGCCTGTGGGTCACAGAGCATTGCACCAGGCCCCAGGGGAACCCTATGAACAGACCAGGTGCATATGGTGGCCTTGGTGGTGCTGGGCATGGCATGAGGGTGGACACTGGCTGTGGCTTGGTGAAGCCTCTTGGCAGGGGGAGATGTGGCTGGTTGCTGCAATGGTGGAGGTGGGATGGGGGCAGCAGCAGAGGGAGCCCACATCTCTTCCCCCCCAGCTGGCTGCTAACCAGAGCTTGCTGGTACACCCTGGCTGCCTCTTGCCTCCTGCCAGCCCCCAGGAGCCTGGCAGAAATCTGAGATATCAGAGGTGAGCACTGCCTCCAGCGCTGTCCTGGGGTGGAGCTGCCACAGGAGAGGACTGAATATTTTCAATATGTGTGCAGATCTTAACTATGGAATGAAATAATTCTTTCGGTATTTGTTGAAGGAAAGAAAATCCTTCTGTCTCTTGCTGTGTCTAATATCAAGTGCTGTAAATAATGGATCTGTCTGAAGGAATAAAGCTATCCTGTAATGGCCAGCCACAGAAGGGGTGTGTGAGGGAAGAGGGTGGGGGGCACTGGGGCTGGGAGAGCCACGTGCCAGCTCCATGCCTTGTTATCCCTGCTGGCACCTCTTCTGTGATGCAGATTTGAAGTAATCATGGGGAGTGCAATGACACCAGGCTCCATTTATTGACACACCTCAACAGGGGAAGGGCAGGACTCACCTCAACAGAAGGAGAGCAGGAGGAGAGGGGGGCAGCAGTCTGGCTCAGGCCCTCAGCTGCAGTGGGGTCCTGGGCTGGCTCGCTGCGTTTTCTGGCTAAAAGTCCAGAGCACAGATCAAGGCTGTGCCCCGTTTGATCCAGTGCTTCTCTGGCTTGTCCGTAGGGATCTCCACAGCAATCACGTAGTTGGTGGAGTGGCCCGTCGTTGACAACGTGCCTGTAATGGGGGAAGCAAGGGCAAGAGGGTGGTGCTGCTGCACACTGACCAGGAATCCCAGACAAGTGACTCCATCCAGGAGCCCTTTTCCCCACCCTAAGCCAAATGACTGGCTGAGCAAGGCTGGGGGAAACAGGCTTGTGGGCCTGAGGGGAGCCTGGCCATGGGCACTACTGCAGAGCCAGGGTGCCTGGCTGCTCCATCTCCTCAACCACAGCAGGAGAAATCTTTTCTCCCTGGCTAGCCACTGCCAACAGTGCCTTGCTCTACTCCCATGTATGGCAGGAGGAACTCCCTACTGCCCCTCCCGGGCTGCCCCTGCAGCTCCCGTGCTTCTGGAAGTCTGCCTTTAGGGCACCTACCTGCGCGAGTGAGAGTCTTATAGATGGGGCACAGGTAGGAGCCGGATTCTGGAGGCTTGCGGTTGGGGACAGGCACCAGCCAGATGACAGCCATCTCCGTGTAGAGCTCCTTGGGGCGTGACTCTGCCAGCTTACCCGCAGCGGCGTCCCAGCGGGCGCCCTCCAGGAACAAGCCATGGATGTAGCAGCCCACGTCGGGCTGGCGCGTCAGCTCCTTCACCGACTCCTTCATGACCTGCCATGGGGAGGAGCCGCTGGGCCCTCGCTCAAGGCGTGTCCCTGGGGGCTCAGCCCCAAGAAGCCTCTTAAGTAGCTCTTAGTTAAGCCAGCACTACCAAAAGAGAGCGTGCCACAGCTCTCAGAGGGGCAGCCTGGGACAGAGCTGGTGGAGGGGGATGTGAGCAGGTCTGGAAGCAGAAGCCTCTGCCAGCCTTGGGGAGGTGTCTGGCAATGTGGGTGGGTGGGTATATCCAAGCACAAAGAGGATGATGGACAGCTGGGTAGGCTGGTGGCTTCACCTCTTGGGCAGGTCAGGACCTTTGTGGCCTTCTAGCAGGAGATTCCAAATAAATTCAGACTCTCCACCTGATTTACTGACCTTGAAGCTAAATGAGATGGTGTCGATGGAGATTACAGTCTTCCTGGCAAAGTTCTGCAGTGTCCCAGTGAGGAAGGCCTGGGGGAAGAAGAATCCACTGATCCAGAACACAGAGGGGATCCCATGGCTGATCCAGTTCTGCAGAAATTCAATCCGCTGCACCAAGTCGTTCACCCACGACGCCAACGGCTTCAGGGACGGATAGGCCTGTGGGGCACCCACAGAGGGAGGTGCTGAATGCAATCAAGGACAGCCTAGACCTTGTGCCTCAGCTGCTGAGATCTGCCCAGAGCCCAGGGGATGGGAACAACTGGGAGCTGCACTAGGCAGGAGACATCTCCATGCCAGGGGACCAAGAGCCAGCTCCATGTGAGACAGCCCAGTCCAGCAGCAGCTGATAACCCACTCCTCTGGTTTGGGTGAGCTCTGGCAGGCAGCTGGGCTGGCTGGGGCACATACCTTGGCATTCCATATTTCAGGAACAGTGTTGTTGTACAAACTGCTGGCCATCAGCTCCAGCCGAGAAGACATCACGACCAGGCCCTTGAGAGCTTTCAGCAAATCCTTCAGACTTGAGGCAACCTCCTCCAGGAGCTTGTTGTACCTACAGAGAAAGGGCAGAGGGAGCAGAGCAACTCAGTCTAGTGATTTATCACCCACTGCCTGCCCAGAGGGGGTTGGGGACAGGCGTGGTTCTTTAGACACAAGTGAAGCTCCTCCATGTAACTCCCAGCCCCAATCCTCTTCAACAGCTGCTCCCCCAGCCCTAAACTGCTGACTGTTACACGTGGAGACAGAATCAACCAAAGGCCCCGGCTGGGACAACACAGTTGTTAGGGTGACTGCCAACCCCACTGTTGTGCTCAGTACTGAGGTTCCCCAAAGGTGGGTGGCAGCAGGGGCCTGCACATCTCTGCTGTTCCCTAGGATGTCATCCCACAGGAGTTTTACCTGATCACCTCCTGCACCAGCACTGTGTTCATGGATTCCTCATAGAGCAGCGGGTATTTTTGGATCACTTCCTGCACGTTCATGGGATCAGGCAGCTTTGCCAGGATGTCCTTGGAGGTCTCCTCTACAATCTGGGAGGAAAGCAGCAAGGGGCAGCATCTTCTAATCCACCCCATGGCTGCTGAGAAGTGGGAGAGCTAATGCTGGCAGTGCCATCGCTGGCACCCAGCAGGCAGGGTGGCACCTGCTGAGAGCTGGTGCTTGTGGTCACTGCCCACACTGGGCACTGGCTGCCAGAGCACTGTCAGGCCTGAGGCACCCACCTCTTCCCTGCTGCGGCCTCCCAGTGTGATGGTCTTGGGCTGCAGCTGTGAAATGGCCCCCAGCAGCGCAAAGGTCTCGTTCTGAGCGAAGGTGATGTCGGCATTGTCGTGTAAACCAAAGAGCTCTGGGCTGTCATTGAGAGGCAGGCCCTTGACATACTGGAGGTAGCCCTGGAGAGGAATCCACACAGACTCTGAGACCAAGACCAGCTGAAGATCCCCAGGTTCTTACAAACTTACATTCCCCCAGGGACCTGAAAATGCAGTGTGTTTCAGAGAGGAGAGATCCCCTTTGCACTGTGACAATCCCCCTATGAGCTGCAATTTGTGACTTGAGTACTTACATTGAGGTCAGAAGAGGTACTGATCTGCTTGTAGATACCTGATTCAGAATAGGCAAAGTCAGGACTTAAAACCTCAGGTTTGTAGAAATCTTCCAAAATGCTCATGATGCAGCGCCGGTCCCAGTCGTCGGTCACACGGCCGCCGTAGTTGATCTCCCCAGCTGTGTATTTCAGAACCTGCAAGAGACCCCACCATGGTTCTGATCCATGTCTGCATCATGAGCCTGTTCCCTCACAGGGGGGGCAGCTCTCACCTTGTAGGGAATTTCTGCATATTCGTTCAAGAACATGTGCAGCTGACTGATGCAGATGCGGAGGTCTCCGTCTGTGAACTCATAGGGGATATTGAACCCCAGAGGTCCAAACTTTCTCCTCTCCAGCATGTTCCCATGGAAGAAGCAAAGTGACAGCAACAAAGATTTAAACTCTGTGACCTGTGGGAAACAGGGAGAGTTGCTCAGCTTGGGAGGAGACATCCTTGGAGGAAGTCAGGTCCTGCTGGGACCTGGCAGAGCAAATGTGCCAATTCAGGAGTGCCAGCTGGAGCGTGGAGGAGGGGAAACCTCAGTCAGTGCTGCTGTGCTGGGGAAGGCCATGGCTCACTCCTTGCTTAAAGAGAGCTGCAAATGCCTTATGCCAGGCCTCCAAAATACTGTTGCTTCTGTTTCTCAAAGTAAAACTTCCAAGTGGCCCTTCAGAGATGTCAGTTTATGAGAAACACCTCCTCTAGCACATGGATTCTCTAATGGGGAGGAAGATCTATGCCTGGAGAGGAGCAACATCCAGGTGGAAAGCATAGATTGGAGTAGGCACAGAATGGGGACAGCAAGCCAAAGCACAATCTGGGTCTTACCTTGGAGCAAGAATTCAAGAAATCATCACTGAAACTAATGTAGGACTTGAGCAGGTTAGCCTTGACCCCACGGGGGGGCTCGATGGTCATCTTGGAGCCATTCTGGAGAATGGACACAGGGAAGTGGTTGCTCGGCAGACTGGTGAGCCACAGGCGAAAGTCCGGATGCACCTGGAGGTCCAGAAGGCAGCAAGTGCTCAGAGGGTGCAGGCACAGCCCCTGCAGCTGCTCCTGCACTGACTCTCTGGTTCATTAAAGAGCCTATGGATGGGTCTGAACTAGAGCTGGGCTCCTCCCAGGCTGCAGCCTCCTGCCTGTTATCCTCAGAGTGGGCACCTGCTCAGTAAAACATCTCACCTTGCTGGGGTCAATGCCCTCGATGAGTCTCTCCAGTGAAGGCATCCAGCTGGGGGCCAGGTGGCAGTTCTGGAAGAAGACCCAGTTGCCCTGCTCCATGGCACTGTGCAACATGGCTTCAGCACGGGGGCCCTGCAGAGGCAAAAGGGAGAGCTCAGAGACCCTTCCCATGGCATGCTGTGTTCTGCTGAGCAGGACAGGGAAGCAGCTCCTTGGAGCTGGCTGGAAGGACCACTGTCCAGAGCTATGGCCTGGCTTTGCCCCCATGGCTCAGCTGGATCTTTGTTGTTTGGTGGCACAGCAGGTTTTTTTTTTACAGGTTTTACAAGCCTGTGAGGGAGGATGGAGGGAATAGAAAAACTGCAGATGGATTTGGGAAGTTAGAGGGACTGTAGTGGGAGCTGCTGCAGCTCCTACCCCAAGGAGGTAGAAGCAGAAGGTTGGTGAGTAAGGGCCCTAGGGCATTGAGGGTGTTTTCACATTGCTGCAAGTGTTTGACCAAGTTGGAGCTTGGTGAGGTTGATACGAGTGCCAGGACACTGCTGTTCCAGGTATGCACTGACAGCTTACCTGTCCTTGGCCCAGAGAAATGGCAGCGAGCTTTTGTGTGAACTTCATTTCTTCAGCAAACTTGTAGAGGTCGGCAGCGGGGTCAGTGCCTGGGGACAGCACGAACACCAGGGGGGTGGTGGCAGTGGACTCCTTAAACACGACTGAGAGGTCAGTGGTCTGCAACAGAGAGTTGGTTGGAGTGGAGAGGCCGTAGTGGAACCATGCAGCACCTCCTCAGCCCTCCTGGCCTCCAGCTCTCCTCTAAGGCTTCAGTGTCCTCTTGGGTGCCAAGGCCAGGAACATGATCAGTGAGAACTATGTACAGCTCTCCTCTGGCTGCATTACGGTCAGGCCATGAACCACTTTCCCATTTGTCATTTGAACTCTTCCCTTGTACACCTGCAGTATCTGTCCCCTCCTAGTGTGGTTTAACTGGTGGGCATCAGAAAGGCTATCCCTCATCTGAGACATAGGTATTTCCCCAGCTGTGGGAGGAACGCTGTGGCTGTAGAGGGGCACGAGCACCCTCACTGCAATTGGTGGCCCATTTATCACGAGCTTGAGGCCTCCTGCTCCATTCCTGTCCCCACCAGCACCTGCTCTTGGCTGGTTACCTGCGGCTCGATGAAGCGCTGATCCAGGTTCAGCACCACAAAATCCTGCATGGCGTTGGTGATCTTGTCTCCACGCAGACACCGCAGAACCAGCAGCTTCTGGAAGGCATCAAGCTCATCTTCCCACTTCCCGGGCAAAGGCTCTCTGCAAAGCAATTAGGTGCATTTCTGGGGAATGTGCCAGATCCCACACTCTACAGGAAGTACCCAAGTTGCCTGCAGGCAGCCATTGGGGCTTCATAAGGGACAAGGACCTTCCAGTCCCGTGACTGAGGTTGTTGTCTGTAGCTCTGAAACTATAAGCAGGCAAGCCAGAACTGCTTCCACTGGGGAAGCAGCAAATACTGCTAGGATAGGGCACTGAGATAAGGCTCTGCCTCAGGCAATAGTCACTCCTGAGGAGACAAGGCAGCGCCTCATCCTTTTCCTTGCACAGCACTGCACTGGAAGCAGAGCTGGCACTGTGGCTCTATCAGCTCCTCTTGCTCTCCCAGGGATGTCATGTGCAGTAGAGCTAAGCTGACAAAGCAGGGTGCACTTGCCTGTGAGGGCTGAGGCTGTCAAAAATGGTCCTGAATCCTTCAAGGCTGTCTGCAAAATCGTTGTCAAAGCCAGAGAAATTCTTCAAGCTGCTTAAGGCCAGGATGTCTCCCCACGCTCTCTCATTCAGCCAGGCTGGAGCTGGGTTGTCCTTCATCTCCTTTATGGCCCCTCCTGACAGCAGATACCGCCACTCATCCTGAGAACAGGATAGGATTTGGTCATGGATAATAGCCTACCCACCTGAGCCCACGGCACAGGGTGCCACATGCAATTAAAATCCTATAGTATTCTTCTGGCTGCTCTCCTGCCAGGTGTGTGTGTGTCAAGGAATAGGTGAGCTAGAGGGTCTGGTGAGATCAACATAGTGACTGCTCAGCTGCCACTCTCTGCTAACCCCTGCCTGCTCCCTCTGAACTCATTAACCTTTGTAGCAGCCTGGCAGCAAACTGGCAAAAGCTGCAGGGGATTCAGGCAGCTCTGCATGTAAACACAGAGAACAGTTTGAAAGCTGAATAAAGACAGAGGCCCCCGTGTTTGTCCAGCAGGCTGCCAAGCCTGTTGCTAACCCCAGGGAACAAGGCTCCTTTTCCACCCAGCACAGTTCTAGGGGCTGAACAGTCTGTGCTTGAGCTGCCCTGATGGATCCCTTCAAGGACTGGGCTGAGTTGCTCACCATATCGATCCGCCCCTCATTCATCAGGATCCGGGCGCTGACCAGGAAGGCGAACATGAGCTTGTGCTTCTCGAAGAGGCTGCGGCACACGTTGCAGTAGAGACTGAAGGTGATGTAGTTGTTGATGTTCTCCACCCGCTCCGTCAGCTCGTCTGAAAAAAAGGCAACAACCAGACAAGGGTGGGAGGTGCCATGGGGGATGTGGAGGGTGCTCTCCACGTCAGCTCTGGGCTCCTGGTCACAGAGGCACACCCACACCCTGCCTGGGAAGGACAGGTGCTGCTCTCACACGCAGACCGGGTGCAGATGTGGGGTGAGGGAGAGGAGGGGCTGTTCTGGGCAGGCACCTGCTTTCTCAGAGTTACGGATCCCCAAGAGGAAGATGTTGAGGAACCACTCGAGTGAATACTGGTACATGGGGTCCACGTTGGACAGGTCTGAGACACAGAAGTAGAGGATCTGCGAGCGGACAGCCACAGGCACATACTGCATGCGGGTGATGTTGATGTCCTTCTCTGTCTGCTCTGCCACCGCCACCTTGGCCTGGAGGACAGAAGCGATGTCATGGTTAGTGGAGTGCTGGCAGGGGATGCATAGCTGCAGGGGAGATGGCACCTTTCACTTCTGACCTGGATCTCTCCTGCCTTCAGCTTGGATGCCTCCAATACTTTGATGAGCTCCAAGTCATCTACAGGGTTTCCTTCAGAAGTGCTGAGCCGATACAGGATCTGGTCTTCTATTTCCTTTAGTTCCTGACGCATCTGGGCATTGCTAACAATTAGCTGGTTTCTGTCTTCTTCTAAGTCAGGCCGCTCTGCAGCCACCACTTCTCCCAACAGTTGGTCTTCCAAGCCACTACAACAAAAGCCAACGAAGTGAGGGTGGCAGGGGAGGGGGCAACATGCCTGAGGGTCTGAGGACTGCAGAATGAGGCTGAGCAGCATGGGCAACTAATGGGGTAAAAGCAGGTACCTGGGTGACAGGGTGAAGTTGATGAGGGTGAGCTTTGTGGAGACCTCAGGGCTGTAGTGAGGGTTGGGCAGCTTGGTGGTGATGTACATCTTGAAATCATCATGGTAGGGGATCACTGTATCCCCCAGCTTCAGCACGGTGCTGCCTTGCTGTTTGAAGGTCTGTACCAGAGAAGGACAAATACAGGGAGGCTGGGATGGCTACCTCTTGTGAGGGAAGGCATCCTGTTCTGCCCTGGGCTCTGAAGTCAGGAGAGTCTGAAGGCTCTCAGGACAGAGAAGCTCCAAGTTTCCCTGTGGAACTAAAGGCCTGAACGTGAAGACAGCAGTTGTATTTCGTGGCCCTGCCTCCCAGGCAGAGATGCCTGCTGGCAGAAGACCACTGTGTGCAGGAGGTTGTCAGGGTGTTGGAGCCCTGGCCGAGGCACGGGACTCACTCATCCATGTGAGTTCTGCCTGCCCACAGAGACCTACGAACGCACCCCACCCCATGGCACCCTGGCCAGCTGGCCCCTTACAGCTCAGCCAGGTACCCACTGCCCTCCTTGCCAAGGGGAGACACCAGACCTCTTTCAGCAGGACTGGCTCAAGGACTGGATCCAGCTCCTCGCCGACATTCTCCAGCAGGAAGGGCTTCCCAAAACTAATGGTGTTTTCCAGAGTGGAGAGGAAGTCCCGGTCACTCAGCTTGGCCACCTCCAGGCTGTTTTCCCTCTCCTGAAAGGCAGCAGGGGAGGGCAGGGTTTCTGTGGTGTCCTGCCACCTTCACATCCAGCTCTGGTGCACAGTACACCTCTCACTGGCCTGATTTAGCTGTCTGGGGCAGCAGAAATAATATCTTTTCTTGCTCAGCTAGACTTTGGCTATTTTGGCAAGTTTATCCCACATTAGCAGGCACTAGAGACAGCTGAATGAGGCAGCAGAAAAGGGGGGAAATAGGGACAATGTCCTTCACAGAGCCATACTCCTCTGGAGCCCCACACTGCTAATTCAGGGCAGAGCCTACAAAGTGAGAGCAGGTGAGTGAGAAAAGCTCTCAGGGAGCAAAGCAGGAGCAGCTGCCTCAGCTTCCTGCCTGATCCTTCAAAAGGGCAGAAGAGGTACTGGTCAGTGTTTTCAGCACTTTGGCAGTAGGGAATGTACTCAGCAGACAGGTAATGCCACCATAAGCCCTCTGTGCTAGAAACCTGAAAACCATTATGGGAGATGCTGGTGTTGTTTTGTGAGGTGAAGGCTCCCAGAATGTTAGTGGACACCCATCAGAGTGGGAATGTGATTTTCTTGCTGCCTTGCTTGCTTATATGAGGGCTCTTCCTGCCCTGTGCTGCTTTCCCCGAGAAGGGAAATCCACCTGAGATGAATGTGGGTGTGGAGACTGTCTGGTGCTGGTTAGGTTGGGCTGCCACAGCATGGGGCTTTGCAGCTCTAGAACCCAAAGCCTGGAGTTGCTCTGCACAGCTCCTGACAGAAAACTGTTTCCCCTGTCCTGGCAGATCTGGCTTTCCTCCCCACAGCTCTTACCAGATTCTTGATCCACTTGTTTGCTTGTCCTTGTGGGTCTATGTAGTGATTCCAGCGCAGGGAAAATTGGGTTATTACCCCATTCTCCACAGACAGGGCATCGTTGGGTAAACCAGCAATCTAACAGGGTAGAAAATGTTGTTGGGACACCTGGTAATGCACATAGGTGACCAGAGAGAAGCCCTAGCTGCCCTGGTCCCTGAGTCCCAGTGGGTGGACAGGCAATGGTGGTGAAGGTACCTCTGCCAGCAGCCAAGCCCTGGGATGGGGCTGTGCTCTGGGGTCAGGCCTGGGCAGGCTATGGCCAGAGCTTGGCTCTGGGACTGGTGTTTGTAAAGAACAAGCCTTAGGACAGCAATTCCAGTTCTGCAGTGTGGAGATACTCGGCCATTATCCAGCTGCTTGGTGTGGGAGCTTGCCCTTTGGTCCAGGGGATCCTGGTGAGTGGTGAGCTGACTGTTTTAGTCTTTACCTGAGGCCCCTTCTTCCTCAAGTATTGTTTGGTTTGGGTTTTTTTGAAACTTGCCTGCCAGGAGCGGATTTCCACGGGGTCCCCAAGGGTGTTGATGAGGCTTGCATCCTCACTGTGGGGAATGTCATTTTTGACCAGCTCCTCCATCCACTCTGTGGACAGTGCTGCACGGTAGTCTCCCTGCCATGAGAAACACCATCATAGCCTTTCCTTCAGTTGCAGCTAGTCTGTTGTGAGTATCTAAACCCTCCTGTTCCCATTCAAATGGGCTCTGTGCAGCCTCTTGCACAAGTGGAGAGAGATCCTGGAGGGATCTTGCACCCTTGTGTCTTAGTCCTTTCTCCCTGGCCAGGACAGCAGAGCTGTAAACTGAGTGCTGACCACTGCACACTTACTGTGAAAGGGCCCAGGTAGGCCACAAAGCCAGCTGCAACCAGCACGTCCCCAGAGCTGTTGTTGATTTTGTCATCCAGGCTCTCCACAGTGTCCTGCCAACGCACCTTCTCATCAGCCAAGCTGTTGATGAGCTGTGGGATAAGTTGGACATGTGAGAGCTGCTGTGAGGTCTAACCTTGTCCTGCTGCTCTCTGGGTAATGCTGCGGGTGACGTTGGTGACCAGAGGTTGGGGTGCCCCCTGACATAGTCTGAATTCTGTTTGGCTTTAAGCACTCAGTACTGGGATTACTAGGCTGCTCTCAGATGTCCTGGAGAACCATTGTAAACTGAGGAAACTGTGCACAGGAGGACAGCAGCTTTTTACATGAGTGCCTGGCTAGCTTAGCTTTCCAGTCCTGTTGAGCTGCTGAGATTAGGCCAGGTAGCTTCAGCCTAGGATTGTCATGAGCTGCAGGCACATGGGTGTTTTCACCACTGTGCTGCTTGATCTGAACTTGAGCTGCCTCTCATAAGCAGGCAGAACCTAGCTCTGTTCCTTACCACGTCGGCACGGGCCAATCTCTCCAGACACTGCTCACACTTCCTCTCCAACTCCTCCTTATTGGCTTTGCAGGCCTCGTACTTGGCTTGCAGCATGGCAATGCCATCTTCAACCTCCTTCAGGCGTTGCTTAGCTTCGTCAAGGATCAGTTGGGTGGCACGCAGGTCCTCCTCTGCCTCCCGCAAGGCTTGCTGGGGAGATGCACAAGGAAACAGTGGGTGTGTTGGGTATGTGGTCAGGCTCTTCCCCCAGCTTGAAGCAAGAGCTGGTTTTCCATAAAAGCGCTTGCTGGTAGGTGCTAGCTACTGATATCTCAATATCTCAGTCACTCCAATCCCTGGATGACAAAGGCATTATGTCCTGACCTGCAGAATGTATTCCCAGCATCTCCTGCAGAAAGGAGCTGCCAGTACTGTGTTCCCAAACACCAAAGGCAACTGGGTCACACAGTTTCTTACCCGCTTGGGCTCCACGACCTTGGCCACAAAGTGGTACTTGTGCATGGCACGCACCCACTGGCAGATGGAGGTACAGGCTTTGGACACCTTGGCGATGGCAGCTGGCTGAAACTCATCATTGTCAATGTAGGGCTGGATGGCCTTGATCACACTGTCTGGAATATTGTCCTGCAAAGAACGGTGGGAGAGAAAGAGACTCTCCTTGGTCAGATCTCTAGCATGCTCATCACTGATCTCCTAAGAGTTTCCCCCAGAGGCAGCAGCACCCCAGGACCTGACAGGATGGTCAAGGCATCACACTGGAGCAAAAATAATCAAATGATTGCATGTTGAGGTCTGGGAGCCACAAGTGTGAAATTGGATAAATCCCTTCCCGTACCACTTCTATCTAGCTCCTCCCCCAAAAAGAGCAGGGGGACAGAATGTGAAGACTTGTGTGTCTGGGTTCCATTGCATTGAAGTGCACCCAACTCACATGAGGGCTTCCAGGCCAAATACACCCTCGTCCTTAGTGGTGCTGAAGGGTGTTGCCCACAAGGAGCTCAATTTGTTACTGCTGTGAGAAGGATGTCTGTGAAGCAATACCTCGTCCCAGTCGCAGCTTCCTTCTGCCACTGCTTACCTTATCATAATCATACAGGCTGTTCAGGAACTGCACTGGGTCCTGGAGAAGGGCCCTGCCTGGCTCCCAGTAATCATCCACCTTGGTGCCTATCTTTTCTCCTGCCACCTTTTTGGGCTTTTTTCCATGCATAATGCAGACAGCTTCAATCACAATCTTCACACCAGGGGGAGGCCGCTGCAGGGCTCGTACCTGCAAAACCCAAATGGAACAGTGGGTTAACCTGATTCTCTGGGAGATGGGGTGCTCATCCTTCCCTCAGCTGGGCCAGAGGAGACTGGGACCAGAGGCAGGACAATTCAAGGATGCAATACACAGGCAGGAAGGACAGGGATTTGAAGGGAAAGCTGGTTATCAGAAAGGGCATGGAACAAACTAAATATAGGCTGAAAAACCTTGCTCTGCTACTCTAATAGGTGTGTCCCGATGGGCTGAATATGTCTTGGCAAAGGAGATAAATCTGTATGGCGCTAGGGAGAAGGATGTATGGAAATTGGACACAGGCAGGCTTTCTCCCTTGTTCTATGGGCTCTCATTTGTCTTGTACCCCACCACAGCAATGAGCTGGTCTTCAGCACTTGTGGAGGGACTGCTTGAGTCTCCCCTCAAGCAGGAACCTAGGAGTACTGCTGCAGCACCCTTGAGATGACTGTGGGTGTTCAGGACCTCTGAGGATGACTCCTGCTTTTTCCCTTCCAGTGCTGACCATCTTTGCCATGTTCAGCTGGAGGTATTCCCATGCCTTCCTACTGGAGACTGTCAACAGAGCAGCGGACTTTATGGCAAAGCTGAGGCTGATCTACCCCCATGCAGACACCCTCTGTGAGAAGGACTTTGAGTGGCTCTTTGACTGCCCTGAGACAAAGCAGTTCCTCGAGTGGTTCTGCAGCATGGTGGGTGAGGAGAATGTGCTGAGCCCAGCTGAAGTGAAGGCCTATGAAGCCCTGCTGGCTGCAGGCAAACCCATCTTGGAAGGTGATGCCTTGGAGGAGGCTCTGCAGATGTGCTGCCAGGCCCCACAGCTCCCGAGCTCGATAGTGGATGAGGGGCCCTCTCAAGAGGCCCTGCAGCAGGAGTTTCAGGAGCTGAAGCACTATCGTGACTGCCAGCTCTGGAGGTACAGGAAGCTGATGGCTTGGACGAACAAGCTGCAGCAGGAGCAGAAGTACTTGGAGGAGCAGGAGAAATTGGTGAAGCAGGAGTTGAGGGTGGCTCATATGGACTTGAAAGCAAAGATCTTCAAAACCAGAGCTGTCTTGAGCCAGGTCAGCAAGGCTGCAAAGCAGGTGTCAGAGTGTCCTGGGAACATGGGGATGGGCCAGCTGCCAACACTGCTGTGCCAGATAGATCTTGCTCCTTACCTGGAGCAAGAACAAAAGGCCACTGATGCATTTGAGAGCTTCATCCAGCAGGTCCTAC
This sequence comes from Vidua chalybeata, assembly GCF_026979565.1. Classification (NCBI taxonomy): domain Eukaryota; kingdom Metazoa; phylum Chordata; class Aves; order Passeriformes; family Viduidae; genus Vidua; species Vidua chalybeata. Next base: position 14,645,157 of record NC_071541.1, read on the forward strand.
CAGAGAGTGTTCAGGCTCCAGATGTTTGGGAAGCAAGTGCACAGGGAGAGAGCAGCCTGAGGGAAGCGCTGGAGGCTGAGACACAAATGGACTCTTATTGTGAAACACCAGAAGAAAGAAAAGGAGCTCCTTATCAAGAATGCACAAAAACACTGTGGAGGGTGGCACCAGCAAGCTGGGGAAAATTGGTCCAAGGCTCAAAGGCAGAGCTCCTAGTGGAGGGAGGGAATGAGAGAGACACGGAGAGTGTGGAGAGAGATCGCAGCCAGGAAGTCACAGAGAGAAGGGACACCAAGAAAACATCAATGCCAAAAAGTCTTGGGACTGATGAAGTTGAGCTGCTGGAGGACCAAGACAGCTTCTGGAAGGAGCTGGGCCGAATTGAGACAGCACATATCTGTGCCCGGAGGGAGGTTATAGTCACAACAGCAAAAGTGGAAGGTGCCCAAGCTGCGCTGGAGTGGGCCCAGAGGACTCTGAAAGCTCTTGAGGATAACCAGGTATGGCTAGTGCCCCCATTCCTCCGCCATCCTACGTAGCAGGGTCTGCCTGTCCCTCCTGCTGACCACTGGAGCACAGCTGACAAGTTGGGAGGGGGTGGCAGAGCCAGGCAGCGCAGTGTCACCAGGCTGTTTGTGTCCCCCTGCACAGCAGGCCGTCGAGGCTGAGCTCCAGAGCCAGGCTGCCGTGCTCCAGAGGCAGCTCCACACCCTGCGTTTCGACATCGCGCACACTCTGACGCACCAGCTGCCGCCCCTGCTGAAGGCAGAGGCCCGCCGCTTTCGCCTGCCCATCCTGCACAAGCACTTCAGCCTGGAAGTTGCCCGCCTCCAGAACACTGCCAGGAGGCAGGAGGAGGCAGTGGCATGGCTGCTGAGCCAGCACAGCCGCCTGGACCTGCTGGAGCTCCAGCTGAAACGGGAGAGGAAGGAGCTGGAACAGAAGGCTGCTTGGCTGGAGAAGATCGACACCATCACAAGGGAATCCCAGACCAGGCTGCAGAAGCGGCAGATCTACTTCAGAGATGCCAGGCCCTCCCCGAAGGATCATCCACGCAAATGGATAGACCCCAAAGACCTCACTGCTGTACGGTAAGGGCCTGGGGGGGTCTGAGCTTGAAGAACAAACTAGGTGTGGGGACAATGGCACGGGAATGGCCAAGACAGGCAGCAGACCCAAGCTACCAGATAGACTAGCAGTGCTCTTCTGCCAGTCCAGAGCCACTGTGACTCCATGGTGGTGTGAAATGCCCCAGATCTGCTTCTTTCTGGCTGGCTTAGATTGATGAAGCAAAATAATGGAGAACGGAATGAGTACAGAGAACAGAACTTTTTTCTAGATTATTAAGGTAGAGAGTATAGAGGCAAGTCCTCAGCCATGGAGAAGGGGTACTGGGCCACAAGAAACCACAAGCTGCTTAGAGCAAAACCTTTCTTTGACTAGGTGTCCTGCATTGACTGGGTCTTCTCAGTCTTCCCCACACAGTTTTGGAGTAGCTGGTGCTGGCGTCTGCCAAAAAGAAATCACACACTGGCTCTTGAGCCAGCCTGCTCCTTTATGGTGCTCTTCCTAGAGCTCCATGACATGGGATGCTCACCAGGAGTGGCTGTCTTCTCATTGCTGACACACATCTGTTTGTATCCCAGTCTTACAGTGCACAACAATCTCAGAGCCCTGTTCTTGCTCAGTGCTGGTGCTGCACTCACAGCTCTGGTTGGCTGTCCCCTCTTACAGGCTCTGGGACATGCTGATGGGGAAAGATCAGAAGAAGCAGCAGCCCTTCCGCAGCTATGCAGCCTTGGCAGCCAAGTGCTCCCAGCTGGTTCAGGACAAGAGGGCACTGGAAGCCCAGCTGGAAGCTCCTATGCCCCAGGTGTCTGCCCTGGAGTCCTCCATGGAAGTGCTCTATCACCAGCTGTACAACAGCTCCAACCAGCTGCAGGTCTCCTCACCGGTAAGGAAGCGCTCCTCCTCCCCTGGGCCTTGCTGGGTGGCAGCAGGTGAGCACTGGGGGCCCTCTGCCATCCTCCATGGGTGCAGGGGGGACACCTCGCTGCCTCTCAGCCACAGAGGGAGGGGAGGTTGGCCTGATCCTTGCCTTGTCCCAAAAAGCCTCCAGTGAGGCAGCGGCTGGCTATGGGACAAAGGTGATTCTCACTGTGTCTCACATGTGCTGCTCAGTGTTGAGATGGGGTGCCTTAGGCAAGGTGTGCCAGTAACCACCTCTGCTCCTTGGACTGGGAGGGTTTGGAGGCCAGAGCTGGGTGGGTAGTTTGTATCTGGAGGGCTGAGCTGTTCCACAGGCATTAGGAAGATCCCCTTATTTCTCCATTTTCACATGAGTTTGGGCTCTGTCCCTTAGGAGATCTCTGAGCTGATGCAGCAATTGGTCATCATGGAGGATGACCTCTACCAAAAGCTGACAGACCTCCTGAGTGACTTGGAGGTCAAGCGCAGGTCTCTGGAGAACCCCATCCTGCAGGCAGAGCGCAACCTTTATGTGCATTTTTACTGCAATGAGGACCGGCTGAGAGAGGTGGTGGAGGAGCTGGAGAAGCAGGCATCAGCTTCCTCCAAGGGACCCCCGAAGGAGCTGCCCTATGGAAAGGAGTAGGTCAAAGAGATCCCTGCTCCCTGCCACAGTAGTGGTGCCCTCTTTTGGTTGGGCTAATTCTGGTCTGGGAGAGAACGCTGGTGTCTCTGCTCTGGTGACAGGTTACGTGGGTAATGACCCGGCAGCTGGATTTAAAAGAAAATAGGAGCTTAATCCTTAAATACAGAGTTTCTGGGGGCTGGTGTAGATGAGGTATAAGAAATTGATGCATCTTGTGGCATTGGAAGCCTTGGATAGACAAGACACTTCCTGTGCCAGCTCTACAAAAGGATGGGTGCTGGGGGCAAGTGGACCAACACTGTCTGTGTCTTTCCCCACTTTCTGAGGAAAGGGGTTTTGTGTGTTTTTGGGAGAATAAAAAGGTCTGTTACTCACAAATGCAGATCAATAAGCCTGTTCCCGTGTGGTGAAATCTGTACTTATTGAGTGTGCTGTCTTGGCTGTAATGCTTGCAGGCTCAGAATCACCCTTCTTTCTCTCACTAGCCTATTTCAAGCCAGTATTCCTTGAATTCAGCCTGCTGTTTCTTCTCTGCCTGTGATGGATCCCTTTTCAAAGAGCCTGCAGGTTCAGTGTGCTGCCAGCTCTGTCCCTGTGTTGCACAGTCAGTATTTGGGGTTGCTTGGTGGTAGCTGCTGCCTACCCCTGTGGACAGGCATGTGGGGTGAGCCCTCCCCCACAGCATCTCCAGGACATGCCAGAAACACCCAGGGGCCACTTACTGCCTTTCTGCCCTTCAATTTGCATTGGTGAGAAGCTGCATGGGCAGCTGCCCAGAGTCAGCCCAGGGGATGGATGGGTAGAGGAAAAGGCTGGGGATGTTGCAAGCCTATTGAAAGGCAGCTGCTGCAAAGGGAGATGCTGTCCTTGACCAGACCCAGCTCTGTCACCCTCTCCCTTGACACAGTTACCTCTGTAACATCATTTCTGTTGAGGTTCTTCAGGCTGGCAAGAGCAGCATCCAGGGCTGGGAGGGCTTCAGCCAAGTCCTTCTGAGCATCATCTGCAATGGCTTGAGCTGTCTGAGCTTTCTCATTGGCCTTTGCCTCCTCAGCCTGCACAGCACTTCTTGTCTCTTCAGCCACAGCTGTGTCCACCTGCAACATCAGAGATAGCCTCAGAAGCATGCTGGAGGCAGAGCTTGGCTTGGCACTGCTAGAAAAGGATCACAGCTGTCCTGGCAGCTTGTGTGTCTTCTTCCAGCAGACCTCAGGGACCTAACTGCTGCAGGGGATGCCCTTCCTGCACCATACTGGGAGAAGGTTTTTGTCAGCCTGTATAAACCATCCACAAGCTCCAGCTCTGGCTGTGCCTGAAATTATGTTAGTCTTGCAGGGATTAGGTGCTCTGCCCATTTTCCTATTGGCACAAGTAGAGGATGCATAGGGTTGCAAATTTGTAGGGAGATGGAGGAATAGGAAGATATGCTTAGGGGTTTGTTTCTAAAACTGCCACTTCTGCATACCCCAAGGGTTAAAACACTACCAGAGGCATAAAGGAAATGTGGAATATAGCCAAATCCATATCTGCTGTGTGGGAATTTAGGTGGTTGCAGATTCTTTCCACTCTGCATGCAGAGCTGTATTATATTAGTGTCCCCATTCACTGTCCCAGTGTGGCCACCCCAAAGCAGGAGATAGGCAGGGAGGAACACAAGGAGAGAAGGCAGTGACAGCTAACTCAGCACAGTTCCCTCTTCTGAAGTGGCATGAGTGACTGTGTGATGGTCTTTGAGGTTTGGGGGGCAGGCTGCAGCTGGATCAGCTCCCTGGGAATGGGATGTGGAGGAATGATCCTGTTCAACAAAGAGTCTGGCTTAGAGCTGCTTAGGCCACCTCAGGATTGTATTAGTGTTGCTAGACTGTGCTTGCAAGGGCCTGGGAGCTTGGCTGACTGACCCTGGGTGGTGCTTTAGACAGGGGCACGGGAGCCATTGCTTCTGCAACAAATGGTGCTCACCAGCAGCAGAGCAGGACCCCAGCAGGAGGCAGTTTTTGCTGTCAGTGCAGCTCTGCACAAATATCTGCCATGCCAATCTGCAGTGCTTTTAGCTCTGATCAAGCAGGAATTTGCACAATCTCTGCCAAGCCCCTCCAGCCCGTGTCCAGTCCAGTCTGAGCAGTCAGAATCAGACAGTGCAGGGCTGCCCAGCAGCTGTACCTTTATCTGTTCTATGGTTGCCTCGGTGTCCTTGGCTGCCTGTGCCAGGAGAGGGCGGGAGGACTCCAGCTCCTCCTGCATCTTCGCTACATCCTCTGCTGTTCGCAGGAGCTATGGGAGCAAAGCAGAGTTAAGAGCAGGGGCAGCAGCCATGGAAAGCCCTAGGAAGGGGCTGTGCTGCTCTGGAGGGTGCTCCCTGCCAAGCGTTGGGCTGCCCAAAGCACAGGTCTTGCCCTGGCTCCTGCTTAAGCAACAATCTGACACTGTTGTGTGCTTATAAACAGTAGTCCTCATGTTGCCTGCACATGTTAAGCATTACTTCATAAGCTTGTGGCAATGAGGCAGCAGAATAATGTTTCTGTTAGAGGGCTTTCAATTACAAGGTTAATAAGGAACATCCTGAGAGCTGAGCTACACAGAGGTCTGTGCTCCCCAAAGACTGGGGATCATTATTCTTTAGAGCTGTTACAGACTACTCAGACCTTCAGAAAGCCTGGCCCTGGCAGAAGGCATAGTTCTTACTTGCTTTAGCCTGAGTTTTTTTCCTATTACACAGGACATGTGTAGGACATCTTAATGCATCTCTGCAGCTGTAAATACACTGCTCAGAGGGTGGCCCCACTGCATAAGGGGTGGCCCCAAAACTTTCCTGGCTATGAGGGACAAACCTTGTCTAGCCCACTTTGCATCCTGTTCTTGGCCGTCTTCAGTTCCTGTTGCTTCTTTCCAATGAGGGAACTGAAGATGCTGAGGAACTCCAGGTAGCTTTTGGGAGTGACATAATTGTGTCTGCCCAGTTGTGCTAGGAACAACTGGCACTTCTTTGCCACACTCTGGTGGATTGCTACACATACTTGAATCTACAAGGAGAAAGGAAAGAAACAAGGAAAGGAAAGAAACATTCAGTACTGAACATGTGAAAGGCAAATCTATGTGATGCTCAGAGAGAGCAAAAGGGGCTTATGAAGAACCAACTATACAGTCACAGCAGAGCTCATGCATGTGGGGGGGCTTTAGTGCCACAGAGGGCTGGCAAATGGCTCAGCCCGTTTCAAGGCATACAAAAGCTATGCAGCTCTGCATTTGAATGATCCTGCCATGGAACATTTCTGCTGCAGGGTAGGACACTTCTGAAGGCGTGCCCTGCTTCTGTTGTCTTGGTGTATGCAGCGACACAGCACACTGAGCACATGGGAGCAGAGTATCCTCGTGTGTGGCACGTACCATCCCGTCCATATCGTCGTTACCGCTGCCCAGGAGTGGGAGTTCACTCAGGAAGGAGGAGGCAACGCTCTGCAGGGCTTCAGCAGGCCACTCATTGAACCAGTCGATGGTACAGCAGTTCACAAGAGAGGGGAACTGCCTCAAGCGTGCACGGAACACTTCTCCGATCGGGCTGAGGGCAAGGCGTGCAGAGATGTGTTACAGCTGGCTCTACATACAAGGACAAAATATCTTTCCTTCTGCAGAACCACCCTGATACTTTGTGGAGCAAGAGGGACAGGAATACACCCAGGGAAGGAGGGAAAAGGGGAATGACAGTTCAGGCAGTGAGCTGCATGCCCAAAGGTGCATGTCTGAGCTCATTCCTTGGCTTGGGATATTCTGGAAGTATTAAGATGGTAGAAGGGTGATGTTTTTTGGGTCTCTCTCTAGGGACAAACTTAAGGGATAAAAAAATAAATGTGCTCTGAAGTTTATTTCAAGCAGGTGTGTGCAAAGATCACATCACCAAACCATAACCATAGCCCTGATTTTTCTACTTGTTCTTGCACTGAGAATGCTCTGTACCTTCTGGTATCCCTCCTGCAAGGGAGCAAGCTGGTTATGGACTATGCATTGGATTAATGAGTAAACATGGAGCAACTGAGCCCCAAATTCAAGCAAGATATGTATGTAACAAATAGCTCAATGGTGCAGAGGAACCTTGTGTTTAATCTGAATCACATATAATCATACTCTTGAAAAATTCAAACTTCATCTTGAGACCAACAAAGAGTAAAAAATAATAAAAAAAGAAAATCTAGTCCTAGGGGAAGGTGTTATGCAAACCATACTCCTATTCTTCCTCCTTCTCCAAAGGATGGGGCTTGGAAATAAAGATCCCATTACACAGTGATGAAAGGCAAAGGATAAAGAAGGAATAACTAGCATTAAAAGCATGGAGTTGTAGGCCTGAAGTGTACCTCATGCACAGGACCATGTGGATATTGCTGCGAACCCGTGCTGTGTATGCAGCCATCAAATTGGCTTTGGTGGGCTGCTGCCCCAGATCTCGAACAATAGGCTTCATAGCTGTCATGATCTGGTCTTGGTCCTCGGGATTGTAAATGTTGGGTATGTCACCAGAGTTGAGCAAGTTGTTGATATCTTCGAGGAAGGACTCACTTTTAATCTAAGTAGATAGTAAAAAAAAAAAAAAAAAGCAGTTTCTTAAGTCAGAAGACACTCATGTCTCACATGCCATGGAGATAATTTCTGCATAAATACAGCCCTCAGCCTCAGTAATAGGAAACAATTTTTGTGATGATTTGGCTCCAGAAAGGCACACCCTAATTCTTGTCCAGCACTTCCAATTAAACAGCCATATTTCAGGGGTGAGGGGGTGTGTTTGAGAACAAACATCCTTCCGTCCATTCCCTGTCTCCTTACAGACAAATTGAGCTCAGGCTCTTGCTCCCTGCCTCTGCAGCCAGACCCCAGACACCTTGGTTGCTCCAGGTCTTTGTTCCTCCAGTGCAGAACACTTCATTATTAAAATAAAGCTTATCAATGTGGGAGACAGAGTAATTGTAGGGATGTGTCACAGGCTGTGGGACGATCTCCCTCCAGCGCTACATTCACCTCTCCACCTTTGCTACATCAGAAATACACAGCATCCATCTCCTTGACTAAATTTACCCTCTTGGGCCCCTGTGCTCCCACATATGCTTCTCACTGCAGGGGAAAGGCTGCAAGAACAAGTAGCATTTGACTGATGCTCATCTCACTGCTTAGGGCTCTGCCACAAGGGAATGGTTCCTATGATAATGAAGGCAGTAAAAAAGCCTATGGGGAACATAACTGTGATCCCAGAAGTGGAAATTGGCCTACTCATTAGCAAGTTACAGTTTACAGCCAGCATTATCCTCTGGGACCAGCAGGCATAAGGTCCTAAATTTACTCTCTTTTTGAAAAGGAAAACAATCATTTTACTTAGGACTCCTAATATCAGTGGCCAATAGTGCTTAGTTTCAGACAGCTAAAATCTATGTACCCACCAAACCTTTGGGTGGAGCTGAAAGAAGCTTCCTTGAGCAAGAGAAGAATCCACCCACTCACACACAGCTCTACAGACCCTCTAGCAATAAATGCACCACCTCTAGTTTCCCTGGAGCTATTTTATAAGATATGGGCTACTGAAGAAATACAAGTTGTGTCTGGTTTTGCCAAGTTCCTTAATACTCTGTAGGGGAATTTATTAAGCTTAGAGATGTGTTTCTGACTGCTTTTGAGATGGAATCCACCATGCTAATAGTCCTGTACCTGTGTGTCTACAAATAGGAAGGTCTTGGGTAGACTTTGAAGGCCTGCCTTCATCATGACCTTCCTCACATCATCTCGCCATTCGGTCATGCCATAATTTTTGGACAGTTCAATCTGGAAACATTCATTTTCTGCCCTGAAGGAAAAAGAGGCCTGTGGAGTTACATAAAATTAAAACATTCTCTTCTGTCAATGCCCAGTATGTCTTGTGGACTCCGAGTGAAAGGACTCAAGCAAGTTCTTTTCTTACTGTGAGTCCTGAGCACACACATGTCCTTGTGCACCAAGGACAGCCACCAACCCAGGAGCAGGTTTTACACAAAGCAGAGACACCTGAGCTAGCCAGAAACCCAGTGCAGCTGTGCATGTTAACTGAGTCCTAGCTCTTGACTCATTTGAGGAGTCAGCAGCCAGAAAAACACATAACTGGCATTGGGAAGGGCAGAAAAAGAGATTCTCTGAAGACAGCCCCAGTGGAGCTGCTCCCCATCACATGCATAGGTGGGAGTGCATTACTTACATGTGAGATGCCAGTCTGGTGAGAGACTGTCTCCCACTTCCCCCAACACCCAGCAGAAGAGCATTCCCTGGAGCCTGCCGCAGGATCCGGCTGATTCGGCAGATGTGCTGGATCGCATCCATGAACAGCACAAGCTTCAGCTCTGGGGTGTTGCTTTGATTGTACTCCTCCAGGTAGTCCTCAATCACCAGCTTCAGCTGTGGGCAGAAACACTCAGTTGTGGCTGAGATAAAAGCAGTTATTGGGGTTGGGGGGAAGGTTACTGTCTGCTGGCACAGCCAGGAGTAGGGGAGAGCAGAGCCTGGTGCTTAACAGAGTCTGGGAGCAGCTCTCCTCTGGGCTCCTAAAGAACTGCCATTGGATGGGCTGAATTTAGTTAGTGGTGGTGGCAGCAGCTGCTCAATGGTGACCTTAAACTAACTCAGGCAAATGACTACACTCTGCTGTTCCCAACTGTGCTGTTTGCCTCGAGAAACAGCAGGGTGTAGTTCAAAATAAAAGAGCTTATAGCTGCCTGATCCATACTGCTCCAGGGCCTCCCTCTGGGTTAGTTTCCTTGCTCTATAGCTGACCACTGTCTGCTGCTGAATCCTGTGGTTAGCATTCTGGCTGGAAAGCACAGGTGCTGGGGAAGAAAGCAACACTGACTGTAGATGAGTAAAGGAGCACACTCCTCTCCCAGTCCAGCCATCACATGGAATAGCTGCAGGAGCAGTTCCTCTTGCCCTTCCCAGGGCTCTCTTCAACAGCACCCTCAGGCCAGAGAAGGAGATGAAGCATGAAGACATGTGGGATTGGATCCTACCCTCTCAGCAATCTCACTGTGAAGCTGGGAAACAGAACACCAGCTGGAATTCATACAGTGCTGAGATCCCTGCCTAGATGCCAAAGTCCTGTGTGCATCAGTGGGGATTGTGCAGCTGCCTCTATGTCTGGCTGTCTCAGCTGTGCTCACCTCGGTGGGGGACAGGCCTACCTACTTTGCAAAAGGGGTTGGAAAGCTCAGTTAATTACCAGCCCTTGTCACACAGCTATCACAAGAGGAGAGACAACAGAATAATCATCTGTTTCTGATAATGAGTGCAAAACGCACCACTCATTGCCTTTGCTTAATTACCACTATCCAAGTACTCCCAGTATCTTCTCCAACAGGGAGTCTGGCAGTAACATTAATTACTTGTAAAGGTCAATTGTGAAGTCTTTAATGGCAAAAGTAGTATTGTTTGGGGGTAATGTGCCATTTCTTTCCAGCAAATTTCACTTTTCAGTCCCAAGTGTGACTCATTTGGGAGATTTGGCATAGCAGGCTGCCTCCAGGATTGCAATGCAGAGACAGCTTGTTCCACCTCAACTGCCCATCACAACAAATACAGCCACTATTCATAAATGTGGTAGGATTTCACAGGAGAGCCCTGGAACGGTTTGTAGTTTCAGACCCCTCTAATTAAAGCACCACTATTGTTACTATTAGTGTTTTCCTTTGTTTGTAGAAAACTGGGGAAGATGAGAACATTTTTCCCAACGTGATTCCCAGGGTCCCTACCTTATCCTGGCTGTCGATTGCTTGGTATACTTTGACATTGGCACCTGGCTCCATGAAGTCTCCAAACAGAACTGGCTGGGTGGGAATGACCTCCTCAAAAGTGGTGCCAAACTCCTCCATCTTCTTCGTCATTAGGTTGTCAAACCAGGTCCGGTCCTCATCACTGACCAAGCGATCACGGAAGACCCGGCAGCTCTCATGGTACCACAGTCTCAGCAGGTGCTCTTTGTTCTGGTAGGAAATCCCAGCAAAACAGCCCCCGTGAGAGAAGCACAGAAGTGTTATGAGCATTGCTGTCAGCAAAGCTGGTTCCTGCCCAGCATGTGGCCAGCTCCACTCCTGTTACAAGGCAACTGGAGCGGAGAAAGAACTGGGCGTTGGAAGCTGCTTTTCCTTCTCCCCTCAAAAACAACTCTTGTCAAAACAGCTGCTTTGTGGAGCTCATTATAGCATCACTTTATCCCCCTCTATTTGTCCATATGTCAGGCTTTCTTTGAGAGATTTAAATTTTGTGTTCTTTATTCTTATCTTTCACCAGTTTGATTTAATTTGCACAGTTTTCTTGTGTGTTTTTTGAAAGATCCTTTTATTGGCTGATAGTACAGAACCTATAGTATTTAGGGTCCTAAGTACTTCCTGTAATAATTCAGTCTCTACTGGCCAGACTGGAGGCACAGCAAGGTTCTCAGGAGAGCTGAAGGGGCAGAAGCAGGTAATAGGACAACACGTCTGCCCCTGCTTGGTCCCTGTCTGATCCCCCATTGCTCCATCCAGCCTGAATGGGTGGGCTGTGTCCTACTGACTCCCTGTGGCCACTCACCTGCTTCCATGCCAAGGAAGGACTGTGATGAAGAGGGTGTCTGCCTGCTACTGGTACCAGGCAATAGCCAAAGGGGAGGCCACCACACCCCTTGAGCAATATCAAAATGCATCTTCAATGGGAAATTGAAGCCTGTTTGCAGGCCTGTGAATGAGGCCTCAACTAGAACATTTCAGTCACTAGTGGTGTCCCTCAGGGGTCTGTACCAGGGCCAGTTCTATTTAATATTTTTATTGATGACATGGATGAGGGTATTGAGTAAATTAGTAAATTTGCAGACAACATTAAGCTGGGAGTGTGTGTCCATCTGTAGGAGGGGTCTGCAGAGAGACCTGGAATGGTTGGATAGATGGGCAGAGTCCAATAGGATGAAGTTTACTAAATCCAAGTGCAGAGTCCTAAATTTTGGCCACAATAACGCCTGCAACGTTACAGGCTGGGGACAGAGTTGCTGGACAGTGCCCAGGCAGAAAGGGACCTGGGGGTACTGGTCGACAGCTGACTGAACATGAGCCAGCAGCATGACTGAACATGGCAGCCAAGAAAGCCAATGGCACCTGGCCTGTATCAGGAATAGTGTGGCCAGCAGGACCATAGAGGTCATTCTGCCCCTGTACTTGGCACTGCTGAGGGCACACCTTGAGTGCCGTGTCCAGTTCTGGGCCCTCAGTTTGGGAAGGACGTTGAGACACTCGAGCGCATCCAGAGGAGGCAGCGAGGCTGGTGAGGGGCTGGGAACACAAACCCTGTGAGGAATGGCTGAGGGAGCTGGGGGTGTTCAGCCTGGAGAAAAGGAGACTCAGAGGCAACCTTATCACTCTACAACTCCCTGAAAGGTGGCTGTAGTCAGGTGGGGTTGGTCTCTATCACCAGGCAGCAACTGACAGAACGAGAGGACACAGTCTTAAGCTGTGCCAAGGAAAATATAAGTTGGATATTAGGAAAAAGTTTTTTACAAAAGTGATAAAGTGCTGGAATGGTCTGCCTGGGGAAGTGGTGGAGTCACCACCCCTGGATGTGTTTACAAGAAGATTGGATGTGGCACTGGGTGCCATGGTTTAGTTGAGGTGTTGGGTTGGACTTGATGATCTTGAAAGTTTCTTCCAATCTAGTCATTCTGTGAATCTGTGATTTCTGGTCTTGTCCTGAGTGGCAGGGCTGTGCTGATGGGAGGACTCACCTCAACCTTGCCAGGCTCAGCCATGAGCATGCCCTGGAACACCTTTGAGAGGTCTCTCAGGTTGAAGGTGTAATGCGACTTTGCTGGTGTGGGCAGCAGCTGGGATGTGATGGTCATATACACGGAGATCGTGGCATCGACTAGGGGCTCGTTCAAGTCCTTCACTGCATCTGCTCCCGCTGCAGAGACACAAGTAGTTGGAGAGGATGTCAAGATGGTAACTCTGGGCTGAGAAGGTCCTTGCAGTGCAGGAAGGTGGCACTGAGTGGCAGAGGCACTGGCTAGCACTTGGGCAGGAACACACTTTTTTCTGTTTTTTTCTGAGAGACAGTGAGGGACCTGTCCAAGCACCTGCTCACTGCAGTGGACAGCTGCCAATGGGTTTTATCAACTAATGTGAACCAGATTTAGACATGGAAGAATGCTGTGGTGTGAAGACTTCATGCCCCCCAGGAACAGAGGAGGCGCTGCCAGACAGGTAATTGATGTGTACCTGAAATATTCCAGACAGGTTTTCCTTCTCCTTCCTTGCACTCCCGCAGTGAAATCTCAGCTACTTTTAAGCAAGAAGGTGTGAGTGCCCTCTTAGCTAAACCCCCTGCAATTCATTATGCTCAGCAAATGCAAAACCACTGAGGAATAATTTCTTATGCAATAGTCTGGCAAGATTTAAACACAGCTGCCAGTTTTAGAGCATAATTATTTTTTTCTCCCAATGAAGTTTATTACAAACACTCCTGGAGAAGTAGAGCCCTGTGACACCCCAGCATTTTGCACTTTTTTGCATTCTTTCAAAAATCCTTTAATTTCTTTCTAAATCACAGCTAGATGTTTCAGTGTGCCCCTGAGATCACAGTCAGGTACCGGTGCTTGTGAATATTGCAAGCACTCAGAGACCTCTGCTTTGCTTCTCCCATAGCTGACTATTCTCACTCCTTTCTACTGGCAGATTTGCAGATGAGGGCATATTTGCAAAGATGATCCTCAATTCCCACCCTGTCAAGTATAAGAGGACTAATTTCACTCCAAATGAACCATTTTTTCATGGTGGCTGTAGCACCATGCTCAGATCCACCCTGCTCAGCTGTCCACAGGCTGCAGCAGATGGAGAGTAACAGAAGGCTCTGCTTCCACAGAAGGCTGTTGTCTGGACAAGTGTCTGTCTGCTGAAAGCACAGGTAAGCTGTGCCATGCTGTGCTCACCAGCTTGCTCTGTTCACAGTCTCTCTCATCTTTCTGCTCTTACTTACGCACTGGATTTCTGTAACTTTTTTCTCCTAGGAATCCATCTAGAAAAAGACAAAAAAATTAGTTCTGGCTTTACCTGCTGAGGTTAAGAATATCTGCATCACCCATCACAAACAAAATCCTCTTTGAAAGGCCCAGGCTATAGGATAACATATTGCAACTGTGAAAACCAAAGCTGAAGTTTGCTGATTTTCACCAGCAGAGTTTGGCCCTGAGACTAATAGGGTATGAGCTCTCTGTTTGCTAAGCCTCATAAAACACTTTCCCTAAAGCATCTTCGAGTGACTACTGCAAGTCCAGCTTTCAACACTTTGATCAGATCATCAATATTAATTGCTCCTCTTCCAAACTCCATTGTCATCAAGGTGACTTTCAACATGAGGAGAAGGTGGCAGTTTTCTGCAGGACTTACCCATCCAGCTGCCAAGGATGGTGGAGAAGATCTTCTTCTTGCTGCTCTCATCCATCTCCGTGAAGGAGAGGTAGTTGAAATGGCGAGTGAGGCGTGGAGTGACAGGATTCCTTCCCCCTCCAGGAGGTCCCATGGCACAGACAAAATTAATATCTACCAGCTTCTTAAAAGTACCTTTGAGAGTGCAAAATCAGGAATGAGTGCTGAGTTGTAGCTAAAAACCCTCACCACAAGTCTCCACGGCAGGTACACATTTCTAACAGGCCAACTCTTGCCAAGAGCTCTGGCCAAGGATCTGGGTCATACCGATCTGTTTCCGGTCGTACCAGCCCTGGTGGTCCATCCACTGCCGCAGCAGCTCGATGGGTGGCTGGGCTCCATACTGCTCCAGCATGGGCATGTTCAAGTCATCGATAAAAAATATGAAATACCGACCAACTGGAGGCCCAAACACTCCCTTCCGCCTGCAAGGACAGAACCCGTGTCAGGACACAGGAAATGTACTTCTAACTTGATTCAAATGCATGTTTTTTTTCTTCTGGATGCTTCCTGAGTCAACAGTTTCAGCTATTTTTTTACACTTGATACACTCCTTTGTAAGGACCTTTGCATGGAAAAGATCTGGAGCAATGTTCAAGGCATTGGCTTCTCTCCAAGTGAAATTTTGTCTACTTATGCACAATGCCAAGGAGTAAATGGGTGCAAATAAAAGCAAAGCTTGAGCCCATGAACATGTTGGAAACTTCAAACCAGTGGCTGACCAGGGAGGTGAAATGGAAGCTGTTTACTGTGGGGAGTGGGATTGCGGGTGGGTAGTCACATTTTCTCCCTTCATCACTTTCTGTAAAGATCCCACACCAGGATTTGCAAACACCTGTGCTGTGAAATGTAGTATTTCTGGAATAACTAGATTTGGAGCAACTTCTACCGACCCTCACTAATCCTTCTCACTTTCTTGCCATTATAACAAGCTATTATTGGCTCTCACAATCCCAGCTCAGATGTGCCGTGTGTCCCACATGTCATCCACAGCTATACGTGCTCAGGGCACCTTCAGGTCTTGGGATGAAACTAAATAGCCAAGTTGATAGAAACACTGAGCTCAGGGATATTGCCTTTGCACACACAGAAAGGAATCTTGCCTCTTATCCAGTTTGCTGTCGATGAGATCCTGGGTTTGGTTAGAAGAGGTACGTGCTGAAAACATCAGGAAGTGGGTGATGTATTTGTTAGGCAAGTTCTTCAAGAGCTTGTCCGCAATTGTGAGAGTCTTCCCTGTGCCAGTGGGACCAATGCAAAGAACCTAGAAGCACAATCAGCAATGCAGCATAATCATAGGCAAGCAGCCTGTGTTTCCCAGAACTCTGACACTGTCTGGAGGAAATGCAGGTTACTGCTCTTTTAGGCATTTGAAAGCTGGGAGAGGGCTCTTGGACTTGCTTTTTCAATAAGGTTAGCTGCCCAATACCAAAATCTCTTGGTGTGGATGAAATCCAACCAGAGAAGTACAAAGTGGTACTGTAGGAAACAGGTAAAGAGGGATGGTGATGGGCTATCTAGCAATTCCTGCGTTTTGATTGAACAACTGAGTGTTGATATCCCTTCGGGGTGCTGGCATGGTGCCTGGGGACCGAATGGATAACTCTTAGTGCTTAAGCACAGATTTGGAGCAGAGAAATACAAATCCATGGAAGAAGTGGGAAATAATCTCATAGTATTAGGTAGCTGTTAAGTTCTGAGTGCACTGCGAGAAGAAGAGGTTGAATAAAAAATTCAAAAACAAGGCTGGGCACGTACTGGCTTATAGTTGGTGAGCAACAGCTCCAGCAGATAGGCCATTCGGACTGTGTTCATCGTGGGCACAATAACGTCACAGAAATTGGTGTCTGGAACCATGGTGAACTTTGCTGTAGCATCCAGCCACACCTCCCAGTGTACCTGAAAGATTGGAGTCTGCTTAGAGGGGGCATCTGTCCCTTCTAAGAAAAAGGAAACTATTTCTGCTATTTTCCCCGTCACTGCTCTCTATGTAATAGCTTGAATTCTGATGAGAAATTCAGGTTTCCAACCCTTCTGTTGAGTCTTGCTACCCTTACCTTTCTGTATGGAAATGCTGGGAGTGTTTGACTCGTTACTTTTGGGGGGGGACAGAGCCTGAGACTTAGAGGTCATTGCCCCAGCAGCAACACACCTGCCCTCCCTTCTGAGAACTGGGATCAAAACAGGTTGGAGCACTTGTGATATCTGCAAGAATAGGAATTCTGCCCATGGCAGAGGGCCAAAGAGGGCTTATCTGGGCTCCTGTCTTTCCATTCCATGCCATCACCCCTGTTGCACTCAGAGGCACATGAAGTTTTCTACTCGTACAAGCTATGGATCTCTTGTGCTAGATTGAAGCTGCATATGAGCCTCCCAGAGGCCACTATACAAATGAGATAGAGCTTCTGCCTGGGCTATGCTGGAGAATACAGGAGAAAATCTACATTCCTGACCACCCCATGTGGCCTTCCCACACTGGCACCTTCTGTTAAGTACCTGACACTCCTGTAGGGTTCTTTGTTTCATTTCAGGAAGGGGAAGCATTTTCCCTCATTTTTAAATTCCTTTTAGCCCAGAGTCTGGTGACTGTCAGTCAAGATGACCCTGACATGCCCTACACTGCTGTCTCTTGTGAAAAAGATGGAATATTTATCTGCCGTGCTGCTATTCCAGACTCTGCTGCACATAGCTCTTCTGCTGTTGTTCACTGCTTTCTAACACAGACAGATCTATCCATATGACTTCTCCCTGTCCTCCAGCAGCCACACCTGTGCCACCACTCACTTTTCTGAGCACTGACAGAGACACACAGGAATCAACTGACCAGCTCTTGGCTCAGCTTTGAAAAATCTGGTTCACAGCTCTGAAGGCAAGAAACTGCTTCTTGATTCAATGAAAAGGTTAATTTTGATTTAAACATTCCTGTTTGCTTTCTATAGTCCTTTCTTCTTTGCCCTTGATGAGAAAATCCTTCCAAATCCTGTAGGACTATGTTGCTTCCTGGTCCCTCCTCCTAAATTACCCAGCTTGGAATTAAAAATTAAATATTTTACCTCTCTGGGGACTTCTTCATCCAGATCTTCTTCAGTACTGCTAAGCCCAGCATCATCCAGTTTATAGTCATAAACCAGTCCTTCTTCTGGGAAGAGTAACCGGACCTGTGAGAATAAAGCTGTGGTGAACCTGGCTGCCACTCAGCTGAATTCACAGGAGGATATGCACTACTTCAAGGAAGACTTTACTATCAGGCCAGGGGGCTCAGGTCTCTCCCAGAACTTCCAGCTCCAGGAGTCCCCTTGAGAGAGTGGCATACCAGATGCCAACAGGAAGTCCATCCAAAGCCTCCAGGCATTCAGTTTTGATCCCCATTCCTCACTACTAATTCCATTATAATTAGAGAAGATCTGCTTTTCTTTTACTCACCCTTTCCTTTGCCATCTTCTTCCTGAGCCATGAGCTAAAGGCCTCACGACCTAGGGAATCTCCAGTAGCACCCACACTCCAGATCAAGGCAAATATAAACCAAGGTTCAATCAGCTCTCCCATACGAGCAATCTTCTCTCGGGGAATTGTCTTAAATCCCTTCGAACCAGAGACAAGCAGAAGAAAAATTCTCAGCACACAAACCCCAGACTCTTCTTAATTTGCTCATAATTCTATTCAGCTTCTATGTATTTTTTTCTAGCCAGTTTTTCACAGGCCTTGTTAATATATTATGTGGATTAAAATTTGTAGTTTCATTGGTGTACTTGAGAGACTCCCTTTGCTGAACTAACGTCACTCAAAAGGAGATGGGAGAAGAATTTAGTCTTAGGTTTTTAATTTGAAAATTGTCCAGCCTTCTTCAATACCAATTCTCAAAGGACCTGCAATCTGAAGTGCATCACTGCTCAGCCCTGATCTCTGCTTTCCCCTCATTCTCCAATTCCCTCTGCTATAAATAAAAGTGAACCTCTGCCCTCCAGCCTGGTAGGCATGGAGCTTATCTTGTATTCCTTCAGCCGACAGAGCATAATCCTTCCAGGTTTACCTGTGATTTGCTGGATGCTGCATTACCTTCTGCCACATAGATGAGTTACAGAATGACCTTTCTGCACCAGCATCTTGTTCTCTGGTGACTAACCCTTTCCATGACTTAGCGTCCTTAGGAGTTACAGACACAAGTAACAGTGACAGAGGTAGCAAAATCTACCTTAATGGGAATGAAAGGCTGATACAAACATTCCAAGAGCACGAGGAGGCTCATTGTGAGGTTACCGTCTGTAGAAGCAATTATCTCCTTCACAGAGCTTCGTAAAAAGTCGATGGCCTCCTGGAAAGACAGGCAGGGACAGCTCAGTGTCACCATGCAGCACAGCTGTCTTTGGTTTTACCTTCTTGTTCACCTCCATCATGTTATGTTTAGCAGGGAGACCATGACTGAGAATGCTGCCATTTCCAACTGCATCCCAAGTACCATCATTTTTACTGGAGAAAAGCAAGACAAGCCCCTAGGTTCAGTCTTAACACCAAGAAACCTCTGGGCCTCCCTCTTGGTTCTGTGCAACACTTATGTGCATCTTGTGCTATCACTGCTGTTAAATGGTTTGCTCCCTTTAGAGCCTTCCTTTGTAGCTCCAGGTTCTTCATTAAAATAATGGCTTATCAGCAGAGTAAAAATAACAAGACTTGCTTGTACAACCTTCTCCCTGGAGGTACTCCATTCTAAGCTATGGAACTGCACTAGGGATGGTTTTGTCCAGAAGATAATTTTGAAATGAAATAAAGCCAACTATAATGACCAATAAGACTTAGTCACATCTACAGAGATCAGTGAGTAACCTCTACTAAAGCCACAAAATTCACAGAGAAGTTTCCATGATAGATATTATGCTGGTAGGAAATGTTACCACAATGGCATTTAGATCCAGGCCTTGACAAGTGTGGGCTGGTTGATGTTCAAGATGACATGGAAAGGCTGGAACAGAACAGTAGCTCACCTGGAGGAATCTCTTGAAGAGAGATGCCAGCTGCTGTGCGAAGCGCTGCATGACATCTGGCATATTTTTCAGCCAGCATTGAATGAAAGGCTCCAGCCCCAAAATGCTGGGTTCCAGGTAAACCATGCCACAGCGGGAGACTGTGGCAGGAGAAGCAACAGCCAAATCCTGGACTTCAAACATCATGGTCATGCTCTGGAAATTAGAAAAGAAAGGATAAAGACCTGCTCAGTTTTGATACATATTTCAGTGCAGGGAGGAAGGAGTACAGACAACAGGCAGCAAAAGTGGGAGGGATTAGTTACATCTGTCATCTTGATGATTTCCCCTGAGCTGAGGCACAGCTTCTTATTGTCATCAAGTACAGTGTTCATGTTCTCAATCCACAAAGCATCCACTGGCCCATCAAACATGTACCACTTCTTGTTGGAGTCAGTGGCCACGGTTCCCCGACGCATGAGTGTGGAAAAGATCCCGTCTGTCCTGAAAGGCAGGAGGAAGGCAGGGCTTGGCCCATTCTGGTTTTGCTGAAATAAATGGCAAAGTTCCCACCACAAAAGGCAATCTTATCCTGCTTCATGTGTCTCTCTTATCCATGAGCTGCAGAAAGGTCCACCTCATTCTTTTTTTTACTGAGACACATCTCAGCCTGAGTAACACCACAAAGCAATTTCTTTGGGCATCAGGATCTGGAATTTATGTCATTTAACTATAAGATGTCAAGCTTCCCTTTAACATCTCTGTCCTTAGTGAAGAGTAAAGAGGCCTTGGTAGCATCCAGTTCAGGTCACAGGCAGATTATCTGCTCTCTGGAGGTGCCTCTTTTTCTCTGCTTCGCAAGGTTAAAAGGATAAATCCAGGCTAAAGAGCATGACCCTACCCTCTTTATAACTGAAATTCCCCATCCTCAGCTGCCTGTGGACCCAGGTGGTGCTGGAGCTGGTGACCAGGAGAGCAGACACAAGGAATGCTGGCTGTTGACAGCAATAATTTAATCTGTACATGGAAACCTTGAGCAGAGTTTCCATTCAGACCCTGGACTTGACTCCTGCTATTAAATAATTATTTGTTATTTTTATAGTACTAGTGAATTCCAGGGTATTGTTACTGAGATCAAGGGAAAACAGTCTGTTCTAAAGCTCAGCTAATTAAAGCAGATGGATTTGTCTGTAAATATATTTTACACAACTGCTGTATTTTTCTTTTTTGTCATATTGACATGCCCGTGTAGAGTCACATCATAAATAAACTGTTGAGCTTAACTGGAGGGCCTATAAAATGTCCTTCAGTAAATATGTACCAGATTCTAAGCTGGGAAGCTCTGGTCACAGCATCAGTAATGTTTGCTGGCTTGCACTTTTCCTAGAGGTAGGTAGTTTTATATATGTTTAGTTTCCCTCATTTAACAGAACACAGTCTTTAGCTTTGCCCTGAGACAAGTGCTGGCTGACAGGGCCAAAGGGAGAGTCACACTGCTTCTCACATCCTAGCTTATGGATAAAGTGAGCTGCAAAGTCAACCTCAGGTCACATATGGAAACATATACAGTAGGACCTGGCTATAAAGAGGGCAAGTAGGCTATTTGTTCTTGTTTCCAAAACATGTAAGCAAGCAGGAGCCCTGGCAACAGGAACGAAATTCCTCTTTATGCCTCAAAGTCATTCCTCATCACTCAAGGATACCAGAGTATTTATACAGAACAATTCAAGTGCACAGTACAGAGGTCACTTTTCTTCAGAAGCAAAGCAAGTGTTTTTAAGCTGCTGTATCTTAGGAGCAGGGGCATGTGCTCCAAAGCTATTGAATTATTGTTCTGCAGTTAATGCTGTGAGCTGAGCTGCAGGAACTGTCTGGGCATGTGCTGGCAGACGGGCCAAGTGCACAATGAGGGATGTCAGCTTAAATCGCCGTGACTGGCTATTGTAGCTGGGTGGGGATAAGGACTTGATCGCTTCTGGTTTTATGCCACCACCCCAAACGGTTCTCAGCCTTGGAGAGAAGACACTCAAGACCAGGAAAGTGTTTTCTGTCTGGAAGAAAGGAAAGAAGGTTTTGTACTTTACCATTCATGCGTTAACAAGTTGAACTCTCCATAAAGCTGGCCCATTGTGATGGATTTGGGATTCAGTACAAAGTAGCGGACTGCTTCGTAATTCCCACCACTGGCTGCAGGCTGACCTTTCAGTGATGTCATTGCAGCTGCCAGGACTTCATAACTCTGCAAGAGCAGGACAGCCAGAGAGTTAACTGCCATGGCTCCAGAGCGACAAAGCCACTTGCTCTCACATCAACTGCATTCAAATGCAGTGAGAAAAGAGACATAGTGAAGGGTAATATCATAGTACAAAGATAACTGGCTGAAATAAAAGCACAGAAATTAAGCACTCTATATGCAGTGCAGGAGAAAGTTAGATCTTCTGTGCAAGAGGCCTGAAGCACCTAGAGAGGTCAAAGTATGTCTCAGCCTCAGAAATGTGCAGCAGAACTAATGAGCCTCAGTCTAATCTCCCAGCTCAAAAGTGAACTAGTAATATACCTCCCCATGGCTATAAATTATTACTAACAGGCAGCATCTTTGTGCCGTGATTTCTATCTGAGAGGAGCTTTAGATGCCAGTAGGGGTCTTCTGTAAAACTTAACCCACTGCATCACTAGGTAGGTGTTGTTTTGCTGGGGCCAGCACATTTTCTCACCCATACCTTTGTCTTCCCAGAACCTGTTGGTCCCACCAGCATCAGGCCATGACGAACTACGGTGGTCTCATACAGCTGGATGCATTTAGTCACAAAACCTGTACAGGAAGATGATGCAGAGTGGGTCTGAGAACACATCTCTTTCCTAGGGCAGCATGCTGGACTAAAGGTCCAGGTCCAGAGGGAGCTTTTGGAGAGCCTTTCCCCTCACCATCAACATCCTTCAGATTTGCCTGGAGGCAGGATTTGCGGATGGCTTCTTCCAGGATGCCATAATCAACAGGTGTTTCTTTGATATTCGGAAATAAATCAGAGACAATACCATTGAAGAGCTTGAGGTCATCCTGCAGGAATTTGGGTACATTGGCATCCCTAATAGCTCGCAGGCAGATCAGCTCCTGCAAGGATTTGAGAACTCAGGACTTCAGAGATCTTTCCTCTTGTATGAGGCCCCATAAGTCTATGGCAGAGTGAAGTACAAGCACATTTACCTCATCCATATCAGGATTCTCTCTTTTGAGATTGCCAGCTGTTGAGATGACAGTCTTCACAGCTCTCATCCCAAAGTCATAGTGGTCCTGAAAAAGGCACAGAGGAAACAATATCATCAGATAGAGGAGCACCACTAAAAAAGTAAACTTAAGCATGCACTCAGTTAGCAGGTGAGAAAAGAAATATGAGAGAGTTATGCCTTCAGAACAATTCCTCCTTCATCCAACTCTAGTCTCAGTATTCTTCAAACAGCTAATTAGTCCTCAGCTGTACAGTCTATGAATGAGAGAGATGAGAATAAGTGCACAACAAAAAATCCTAGATGGAAGGAAAAGCAGGCAGAGCTGTTTGGCTCAACTGTCCTGCCACTGTAATCCTAAATAGGATTTAAGGTGAATCCAAGTCCAGCCACAGGAGCAGAAATGAGAATTAGAAAGAAAGAAGGAAGATAAAGAATAGGTGAGGTGACCTTTTTGAGATATGCTATGACAAGGCACCAAGAAAACCATCTGGGTACTTCATGCCTAGGCTGAGAAAGTCTCACATTTAAAAAACAGTCTTGGACATTAAGGCATCTACCTGGGAGCTGAGCTGTTCTGACAATAGTTTGAATGTTGTGGTGATCTTCTTTGCAAGGACTTTGGCTTCATTAAACCCAAAGGAGTAGAGTGAGATCTCAGCAATCATGGAGTAATCTGGGACCATCATAGCCACAGGACGAAAGAGAGCCTGGAACATACAGATTCAACACAATGTTCAAAACACTGTCGTTTCTTGCTTTTTTTCCCAGCAAACTGAAAAGGCTGAGTATCCATTCCAGACTGTTTAGAGGACACAACATGAGTGTGCCTGGCAGCTGTCACTGTAGCATCCTGGCAGACTGCAATCTGAACAGTGCCATTTCCTTACACATGTGGTTCAAATCTCAAAGTGATCCTGGAGGCTCTCCACCAGCATCACACCCTAACTCTTGTCATGGACACACTGGTGGGTCCAGGTAGCACCCAGCACCTTTATTGCCCCTCTTCTTTCTGTCTGTGCAGCCTGCCCTCCTTACCTTCAGGTTATCGGGCAGTTCAGTGCGCCCAGCGTACCCTGGGTTCATTGTGATGAAGACTGCACAGGATGGGACCAGTGGGATCTCTGTGCCTTCAAATATGAAGGTTTCCACCTGGAAAATTAAAAATATGATCATCCTCGAAGAACAGAGCCTGGCCTGCAAACTTAATAATGTAGCAGAATCTTCCAAGAGGAGAACAATAGCTTTTAGTTGTTAAATTATAAAGCACAAACACACACAGAGCTGCCCACAACAGTAGTGACTCAATCTGGTCCCACTGCAGGAACCCAGTATTACCAGCAATATTTTTCCCTGTTTAAAAGACTGGGCTTGTGGAAGATTTACTGATAGGTTAAATTTTCTTTTTTTTTTTTCTTTAAACTCTTGAACGGACTTCTATCCCTTCAGCTGTAAACAAACGTCTTTCCATTTATTTTGCACTAGAGATCAGACTTGAATTAACTCATGGCAAAGAGGGCAAAGAGAAACCTAAATCCTTTTTAAAGCTGTGTAGGTAGTAATTTCAGATGGGGGATAAAGTAATGCAGAAGAATTTACAGAGAGCAAGTTTCTAATTCCAAGCCAAAGTCAAGGAGATTCAGGTCTTAACCCTTCTGGGCCTCCAGAGAACAAAGCAGAGGCTGGCTGCTAGACCGGCTGACAGCTGAATCTCCATTAAAGCCAACGACTCACAACTACAATGCACGAATATGCATTTTTCTGCACATACTGGCTTTTGTGAATCCACCAAAGCTTCGTTAACACATTTAGACAAATTTGGTGCTGAGCAACTCATGTCAGAACACTGACTGCCTTTATCACAGCTCCAATTTTGATCAGCTCAGTGGATCTGTATCAGAATGTCTCCCACACCAAAGTCTGCTGGCACTACAGCTCAAGCTGAGAGGTACTTTAGCCTGTGAGAGTGTGGGCAACTCTGGCAGTATAGACTAAGGTGAAGTTAAAAATTCCCCTGAGGATGTTGACTGTAATAGACTGATAAGATGTGCCATAGTTAGGACATTGTTCAAACCTCTCCTCAAGGATGTCTGTTAAGAGTTGCCCCTGAGAAGTGAAGCTTGAAGGTGTGTGCAGGGACAAGGGCTTGCCTGAACTACCTCAAGTGGAGATATTTTTGCCTGCCTTTGCATCCACATGTTCCTTACATACCCTCTGCTGCTGTGCTTTCTGGATGGTTGTGATTTGCTGGGCCACCACAGACAGCACCTCGATATCGATGCGGTTGAACTCATCGAAGCAAGCCCAGGCACCAGAGCTGGGCAAGGAAGGAAGAATGAAGGGAGTCAGGGACACCACACAGGAGCAAACTTGCAGTCAAAAGTTCAGCTAGATCTAGAAGTTATATATCCACATACTAGGTAGGCATAACAGAGACTAGAAGAGAACACAAAAGGGCCCTGATGTCCCATGGCAAACAGTGGCACAGCCACTGTGTCCTGGTTCAGTGGACACCCCGACTGTGCATCCCAGCCCATTTGATGAGTGCCCATGGCAGTATCTGATCCTAGAGCTTGGGACAAATTCTCCATGTTACACATTTGAGCTTTAAAGAGGCATCATGTTGAATTCCTGGTTTGTACCTGAGCTGTAAGTGCAGCAGATACAGTTTAGACAATGCTTAAGTCCATTTTTCAGAGTTTGGAAAACTATATATAAAGCTAGAAGCATGCATATGAGGAAGGCAATCTTCCCACAAGGCATAGCTTAAGAAAGAAGTTAAATTACTTACAAAGAAAACATCTGAGAAAAGAATATCAGCTTTTGTTGGAGTAACTAATTCAGATTCACCAGTGTGCAACAGACTAATTGGACCAGCTCTGTTTGAAATGTAGAGAAGAGAGAAGCCTCTCTGAGAGGATCCCTCAGGGCTTAGAGCAGTCTCTCTTGGCTGCTCAATTTTGAATACCCTCAGCAGATTCTCTTCTTCTTAAGATTAAGCAGCTTGTGGGCTGAATCTCAGTCCAACATGGATGATATTAAAATAAAGGCCAAAGCTGCAAACATTTGCACAGGTGGATTAGTGCATTGTGGATTAGTGCAAAGCATTTCAATTTTGCCTTAAATGAACAAGGATCTCCTTTTATCTCTTTTTTTTTTATAATTGGATCAACCATTCCTTCTTTCTGGCTGGAATTTTGTTACCTTGCTCATTCTGGAACTCAGTAACCCCCTTGCTAGGGCTTTTCTTGTTCTTTTGGGCTGCTATGAAAAATACCCACCAATTCCCAGTGTGCAGCATCCCTCAATAATGACACTCAGCATTTCACTGTACCTGGCTAGTCCCTTAAAAAACTTGCCCATTGCCATAAAGTCGAGTTGGTCAGAGCAGTTGAACACTACAGTTTGGATTGCCAGTGCTTTGCCCAGGTCTTTTGTTGTTTCTGTTTTGCCTGTTCCTGCTGGTCCTGCAGGTGCTCCTCCAAATTTCAGGTGCAGAGCTCCTGTAAGTGTCAGATAACACCTACAACAAAGAAGAGACCAGATGATGAAAAAAAGCATCTGTACTACTGACTTCAGCATGGAGACATATGAGCTATACAGCTGGAGACAAGGAGGAATCCATCTTTCATTATTCTACAAAACTGCTTAGATATGCAGCATTCTGCAAAGGAGTTAGAGCTATGTGGCCTTGATTAGTATTCATGGGGGCCTGCATGGATAAATCCTTCTGCCACTGGCTACAAATTCATTCTGCAGAAAAAAGACAGTTACAAAAGGGTAAAACTATTATTTCTGCTGCATATTCTAGAGTACTAGCTGGTTTCTAGAAGAGCTCCTTAGCTATCAGGTGGGAATTTTATATGAGAGCACTACATTAGGAATTAGGAGAATGAAAGCAATCAGTCTGAGCACTGATCACTTGGAATACAGTAGCAACCAAAGCCAGTGTGCCCCTGTGCATTTGTCTCAAGTAGTCCTTTACTGTACAAATGGATTCTATTTACATACATTAAGATGTAGGACCTGCATGGTCAGATTCTTGGTTTAATCCTCTTCATCCAGAAGAAAAAAAAATAAACAAAAGAGAAAAAAGGTGCATTTGTTACCCAGAAAAAAATGTCTCACCTGTCAGTGAGGGGTGTGATAACCAGACGGCCAGTGTTCCCCAGATACTCATAGCCATAGATAAACTCAGCATTGACTGCTCTGATGTACAGGTCTCCCCTTGTCCAGTAGTATCTAATGGTGAGTGAACATGGCATCAGAATAATATAAAAGATAAAACACTGCCTGGCAGACAAAGCAGCAGCTCACGAGACTACAGTCTGCAGGATTGGAGACCTGTATGTCAAGGGATTTCCCTCTCGAGAGCAGAAAGGATAAAGTAACACAACAGGGTGGACAGGAGTTTTCACAGGACCTGGGATCAAGCATTGCACCCCTTGGGCAGGAGCATGGCCTTTCACAGTGAAACATCATGGCATGGGTTACTTTATATTGCCAAAGAGGATGCCATCAAAACTAGATCTGTCTCATACTCCTGTTTCCATTTGCCATGGACACAGCTGATGGGTAAGGGCAATGGAGACTGGCCAGGAAGGCCAGGTGAGGTTCAACAGCTGTGCTCTCTAACCTGAGCTGGGAGATCCACTCAAAGTCATTCATGCTTGTTACATTCTCCTCAACCAGCTTTGCTGCAACGTCCTTGGCATGGACCTCGATCACAATAAGAGCTGAGAGCACCGCTCGCTGCATCTTGGACAGCCTCCCACGGACCAGGGCCACCAAATCTCCCAGCTGGGGAACAAAAGGAAAGTATCCTGAAGCAATCCACTCTGTACCAACACAATGCAGTCAAACTCAGGGCATGCTAAGTCTCAGATCATATGCTGTGCTCAGGCAACTTCTGCCTCTTCTCTTTTCAGAAGTACAAATGATTGCTCAGAAAGCAAATACTACTCAGGGCTGGCTCAGAGCTGAGTTTTGCCTAAACCATTACCATGTTCAGGTGAAAAGAAAGAGCCACTATGAAGTCCAGAGGTAATAACTCTCAGGTATTAGGTGTGATTAGATGCACAGAACCGATACGAAGGATGCAGCTTCCTCCACCGTCCATCACTTCAGTTCTTCACCTTTGGCTTCTTGGGTAACCCTGGAGAAGTTGTCTTTCACCTTGTTATAGTGTTCAGGTGGTGATCATATTATCAATCCTGTATATTATTTGAGGTTTATTATGACAAATACCCTAATAATTAAGAAGACAACCTGTTTTATCACTTGTTTTGAACAGTGCTATGCAAAACCATGTCTCTGTTTCCCCAACAGTATTGTCCTGGCTGTGTTTATAACTTGTCTGAGGTCTGATGACTGAAAAGCCTCCATCTGGCAAAATCTCACCCTTATATCCATTTTCATACCTGAGCACTCAGCTGTGGGTAAAGTCTGCTGGACAAATCTCCAGCCTCCAGAGCTTCAGACACTTCCTTTGTCCAGAAAATCTGGCAACCAGCAATGACCACTTGGCCAGGCCATTGCAAGACCCATGTGGTACGTGGAGTCTTAAAATAGAAAAAATTAGGTGTGAGAAAGGGGAAAAAAGGTGTTAAGACATTTATTTATTTATTTATTTATTTATTTCTATGTCCTCTTGCTCTGAGCTGCATGATTAACAAATCAACAGTGAATTCTTGTGTAAGAGGCTTTCCTTTTCTTTCCCCTTGACTTGCTGTGAAGTAGTCATCTTCAGGCACTGGGTACAGCAAGTACCTTCTCTCCACTATGCCACTTGCAGTAACCAGTTACAAGTAGCCATTAGCAGGTGAAGAACAGGAATCTGAGACCCAAAAGAATGTTTCCCCTCCTCTAGCCTATTCTAACTTTCCTACTTTCAAATTTTCAGTCTAAATAAGAAAAAGTAACATCTGAGGCCTCTTTATTTTTCAGCCTTTATCCCTACCTAGATTAGAAATTTCAATTTTACACCAGCATAGCTTTTATACAGAAACCAGAGCCAAGATGCATCCCCTATGCACTGACTGAAACCAACAGTTCATGTGCCTTGATTACTTTTACCAGCCCCTAGCACAATGCATGAGACATCAGAGCTGAAGCAGAAGATCCTTTCAAAGAGGAAGTAGTCTGGAGAGATGATAGATATGGATTCATACAGGGTTGCTCTATGCTGTAGGAAAGCTGTGAGGGAGTGTGCAGGGTTTGCATTCTGCTGGACCATTAGCTTTTTGCCCAGCTGCCCATTCTGCACTTACAAGCACACAACTGTATTAAAGGCTGTGTTTTGAAAGTGGAATAGAATTTAATATCTTGTAGAATACATCCCAAGTTCATCAGCCCCACCTCTGGTGACCTCTGTGGCAAGCCTGGAACCAACACATCAGAGACCTGCCAGTCTGTAATAAAACTCTTACCTCTGGATAAACACCAATTGATTTTTCTATGTTGTCCCGAACACTGGCCTTCATGGATTTCTCCACTTCCACCAGCCACTCCTCCACATTCTCACTGGGAGTGATGGGAGAAAACAGCTTCACCTCTTCTCCTTCACCAGAGTACATGTGGGTGATCTGTAGGTCTTCCTGGAATTTCAGCTAATGGAAGAAGCACAACAGGAGATATATGAGTGGAGGATTTCTTTTCCCTCCCTGCCTTCCTGCCCCCAGGGGACAGCCAGCCTACACCAGTGTTTGCTCATTATGAACCTGGTGCCAAACTTGGTTGCCAGTAGTGATAATAAAGTGTGCGACAGACGTGCAAAATGACCTCTCCAAATAATGGAAAATGATTGTATGAAAACAAGAGATTCACATTGCTGGTGTGACTTGAGTGAAGCAAATCAAATTATAGGTAGGATGAACATTTCTCATTGCCTGTCTAGGATTCAGACCCTTGACTCCTGCTCAATTCTGTAGATTCAAATAATTTCCCTTGATGTCACAGTGCCTGCTTTTAAGAGTAAAATTTTAACAGCTTCTCCGGTGCCCCAGCATATCACTGAAAGTCCCCTTATTTACTCCAATGGCTTTGCACCATGTTTCCAGTTCAATTTCCTTTCTATTTTTCCAAACTAATGACTAGGAGATTGCTTTTACTGTCTGAGTATTGTGGTGGTTTGAGCTGTGACTAGCTATGGAGTCTGAAGTCTATTAGGAATAACAAAGAGGAAAAATAGCCAGGTTAACTCCAGCTCCTAAGTAGGGATGAAGGCAGAAACTTAATTCAGCTCAGGCTTGTTCAGCCCTTGTCCCTTCTGGGGCTGTCAGCAGGAGTGGGATTCCATCCTAACAAGGTGCCTGTGAGTAGAAAGCTAAGTCAGAGCTATTTCTCCTGGCCTTCATGGTGAGATGGACACACATCTCCAGAGGGAGTGTCCTCCCCTCCTAGGATGGATATAAAGTGAATTTCTCTGAGTCATCCTTTGCATATGCCTATTTCCTCCCCATTGTCTGAAAGACAACTAAGGGTACCCAGTTCATGGGCAGATGCCTGGCTTTGAAATGCCTAAAGTGAGGCTGCTGGGATCCCACTTCAGGACAGGCAGCACCTTCCAATGCCTATGTACAGTTTCAGGATCCCGGGAGACATTTCCATACAGCAGAATGTGAACATTCCTCCAGACCTCAGAACACCTCCAAGTTCCCACAACACAGCTTTCCAAAGGTGAGCCAAGCCACTCGTGTGCTTGCTTTGCCTACCCGAGCAATGTTCTCAAAGCACTTGTGGAGGTGAGGTTGTACAGCAGTGGGGTCTTTTGTCTGGGACAGTATTTCCAGCAGCTCATCATCTGAAAGGAAGTAGAACCTACAAACACAGAGAGAAGTATGAGGAGAGGCTCTGTTTACTGCTGCATCAAGAGCTAAGTGCTGGCATGATGGGGAACAAGCATTTTGCTGAAGACACTGTTTCTGACTGCTCACTGATCTCTTTGTAATTGTGTAGGTGAGCAGCCACCATCCAGCCATCTCTCTTTCTGTAGAAACAGACTTCTCCCTCTGCAGAAGTCAATTACTTCCAAGCAGAGAGGGTTTAAATGAGTATCAAAGAATAGAAGTCTTCCTTCAGGGAATAAGAGACAAAGTTACTTAGAGGTTTTAATTTTACCTCACTCTTTCTACATAAATCCTGAGGCACAGATATGCAACGATGCTACCAGACTGCCCTTAACTCACCACATTTGTGTGTGCCTGTTTTCTCCCCATGAGATGGCAGCATTGAAAGGCACAGCTTTGCTTATGTTTGCAGACCATGAATAAATCCTAAGCTTAGGTGGTTTTGCTCTTTCTTAGCATAATGAACTGCAGTGAGCCTCTCCTTTCATATTTTCTGAAAGAGGGAGTGCAATCTAGCCCAGTGAAATTCGGGGTTACCTGGGAAAAGCAGCTCTCTTTGTCTCCAGATATTCACTCAGCCCTTTCTGCACAAGTTCAAGTAGTTTGTTACAATTTTGCAGCTTCTCCAATAGCTCTGGATCAGGGCACAAAGAAATCACCTACAACAGAATGTGTAACAGAGGAAGCATCAGTATTCTGAGCATGTGGGAGATAATTGGGTTGCCCAGTGATGTTACTGATGGGATTTAAATGACTCATTTACAGGAATTCTCAGGGATCTGGAGACGTGTAAGCTTTGTGGGTAAGGAGGGTAAACAGCCCTTATGGAGACAAGCATTTCTGGGTTCCCCTAAATACCAACATTTGTAATATGGAATACAAGCAGTGAAGAAGTCCTGGGAAGGGGAGACTGGAGAACAGAAGAGAGCAGAGCACTGCCAGCAGGACACAAAAATAGGCAAAAACAATGGTTCTAAAAAACTTAGAGAATCAGTCTTGAGGAGGAATTGAAGGAGTTACCTTATGGATTACAACCAATGCAGGTTACAAGAGTCATTAAGAGGCAGGGAGTCTGTGTGTTGAGGAGGAGGAACCTGGTGGGGTGGAAGGCACTACAGGGAATAGCTCTGTCCATTCAGGCACCAGAAAAAAAAGGCCAAGTTCCAAGAGAAGAGACCCAGCACAATGCCCTGGGCTAGGCTACACAGTTAACACAGGGCTGCTCATGTCCACACCATTATTGAAACAATGACTCAAAGACACAGTCCTTGTGTGAGCACAGCTCCAAGGTGTTTGAGATACCTGCACTGGCTTTCATCAAGGCACATACCTCAGGGTTTGCATTAGCACTCTTCATGACACGCCTCCAATCCTTATCCACGATGTTGTAGCGCTGGCTTTCCACTGGGAGCTGTCTTTTGATGTCCTCTGAGCTAAAGATTGGCTCCAAGTAGAGCCAAGAGCGCTGACAGTTCAGCCACTCCTCTAGGACATCCTAGTGGGAAACAAGAAAAGCATATCAGGACACCATGCTATGAACCTGTTCAACAAAACCATTCGAACTGCGCACCAGAACATGTTTAACAAAAACAAGAAAGAAAGAAAAAAAGAGGTGATGCAGTACTTACACCTTCCATACTTCTAAAATCTGCCCACAAGCTCAGGAGCTGGAATTTCCTTTCCAAATAATTAACAACTTCCTAGCACTCCCCTTTCCAAAAGTTTTGGAACTTTTCTCCTGCAGCACTGCTATTTGCTGTGAGAGTCCTGCTAGGTGCTCCGGGTTTGATGAGCAAGTGCTGACACAGTCTGGCAGATCCTGCTTAAACAGCAGTCTCCCATGTGCTTTCCTACACTGAGATGTGGATGATCAGCACGGATTTTACAGGGTCTGTAAGAATCTGTAAGGTCCACTTAGTACAGTATGATCAGAGAGACCAGTAACACTACTCACAGCAATAGGCGAGCTCTGGCCCCACCAAAACATGTTGCAATAGGCAGCAAAAGGGCTGCATTACTTTCCTAGAGTCAGAGGGCTTTCACAGGCCCGATTCTTCCCTAAAGACTGACACTCTCTTGATAATTGCCCTCCCACTTCCCAGCAGCAACTGCAGTGTCCACGTCCAAGCATGGCAGAACAGCCCAGCTGCCTGCCTCCACCACACGTGTGTGGGTAAAAACCAGTACCTGTGTCATCTTCAGCTTAGTTTCCCACAAGTTCATCCTTTCCTCAAAAGGTTTCTTGAAGGGTGAGAAAGACATGCTCTGAACCAGGACAATATGATCATCTAGGAGCTGAGAAATGTCATCGGTACTTTTCAGAATATAGGTATTGGTGTTTTTGTAAAGCACCACAATGAATGAAACAGATTTCCATTCAGCCTCTATCTTGTTGAGTGCCTGGAACAGAGGGACAAGCAATTTAATTTTCAGATACAACCTCTGCAAATGGTTATCCCAGCTTCCACAGCTCTCTTAATGCTGCTCTCTAGAAAATGACAGATTTTCACTCTTGGATTCCACTGGAAACTGCAGCTGTGTATTTTATGCATGACACAGTCAGCAACAGCACATTTCCTCTGCATTGCCCACAGGTTCAACACCTCTACACCAGTGCTGAAACAAACACCTTGAGGGGAAAAAAATGGCAATTTCACCTCCAGGCCTGTTTATGTTCTAGATGCACAGAGGCTGCCAGCAAAGGGCTTTTTAATGACTATGATTAATGACAGCTTTGACAAAAGGGGAACTATCCATTGGGAACTTGCCTAAGATTTCAGAGAACAAGAGCTGCCAGAAGGTCAAAACCATCTTAGATCACATCTGAACTGATGAACTGAAGCTGAAAGACTATTTAATCTATGAATCTCCAGAGCTAGAAAGGTTTCCCTGCACGTTTACTGGTTTAAAGGATTTGCCATCTCTGTTTCTAGTCACAGCTAATCCTCCTGACATAACATTTGAATGGCAGAGTGCAGACAATCAATTTATTTTAACTTAACCAGTCACTAATCCCACAGTGAGGAGTGAGACCCAAGCAGTGGATCAACATAACCATAAGGCAGTGCTGTTAATGCCACAACTGAAATCCTGCACAAGACAGAATTAGTTCTTCTACTGTGTGGAAATTGTGTGGCCATCACTCCCTTCTGTAAGGACAGCAACCTTTTTACTTGTGTTGCAGAATGTGTCTAACACTCTGGGAAAACAGGAACATCACCCAAGGCAATGACTGCCTGCTCAACAGAAACCTATTTGAGAAGCAAGCAGAGACACAAGTCCTCTCTTCTCACATTTTCGATGGCGTATTCCTTGCTGGCTGTCTCAGCTACTTTGAGAACACT
Organism: Vidua chalybeata; assembly: GCF_026979565.1. Classification (NCBI taxonomy): domain Eukaryota; kingdom Metazoa; phylum Chordata; class Aves; order Passeriformes; family Viduidae; genus Vidua; species Vidua chalybeata. The sequence continues at coordinate 14,678,592 of NC_071541.1, forward strand.
CTCCATGTGGTCCTGCAGGTTCAATTCCAAGCAGCGGCCAAAAGTCATGCTGGGCTCCAGCTCGACATCGGCCTTAACCTGGTTTGACAGCATCTCCCAGTGCCGACTCCTCATCCCAGGATTGCGCAGCCCTTGGATTAAGGGCACGTACTGCTTGAAATCGTCCATCTTGTCTCGAAACTCCATGGCCACACTCTGGCAGTCTTTCAGTGGGAAAAACAGAACAACAGGGTGAAAATCAGCAACAACAGTGTGTGAGGAAGTTTCCTTAAGGAACTTCTAGAAGCTGTCTAAAGCCCGATGTGCATGTAGTCACATGGTATGGGGTAGGTAAGCAGCAGGTGAGAGCACTGGAAGGTGCAGGTTGAAGTAAGGAGGATATGAAGGCTCTCTCTACATGGCCACTAAGCCAGGATTCAAGCCTGCTCCCAAGAAACAGATATGCCTATTACCAAAAGCCTGTTACAGGCAAGCCCATGCTAAGCTGAAGTCTGCCTTAGGCTAGAGCTCACCAGAAGAAGAGAGGCAGACAAATCTAACTTCTTGATATCAACCGAAGCATGATCATCTGCCTAGTAGATATTTTGGAAGTTCCAGTCATCATTGCAAGACATTCACTTCTTAACAAACCTGCATTTTAAGTTATCTCACAGCACAGCTCAGCTCACCCTCAACAGGAGACGGACATTAAGGAGCTAGAACCAGGCTGGGATCCCAGCCTGGAAATGGAAACTGTGTAGGAGAGGCCCTGCCAGCCTTTGGCCATGCTAGAGACAAAAGTACTTCTGCCTCATAGGAAGGACAAAGTGAAGGAAAGGGCTTTTCTTTCTGGGGGTATCCTAGAAAGTCTCTGCACTGTTCACATCCTGCCTTTTCTTTTTTTGGCTTGTGCTAGTGTGAGTAAAACAATGGGCAGGTACAGAACATGGGACTTGCTTCCTTTCCAAAACTGGGCTATAGCATGTGCCTCCTTTTATTGCACCCTGCATGGCTGAACTGTGTGCTTGCAGCAAATATGTGATCACCTCATGCTCCCTGCTGGGGATATGCAAAGGACAAAACAAATATCCAGGTACTAGAGAATATTGCAACGAACATAAGCAGGTATTCTTAGTATTTCTGTTTATCATAATGATTCATAGTTACTCATGCATCCACTCATCACCTCCTCCATTGGGGCTGATTCATGGCATTGTTTAAGAGCAAGTTCAAGTTAAAAAGGATGAATCAAAAATCACCCACAGCAAAATATATTTCAATCTAAGCCATCTGGCAGGAGATTTAGAATTAGCTCTAAAGAATGACCAACACATCTCTGAGAACCAGGGAATGGCAAGTTAAGCTACAACTGAAGTCTCAATTTCAGCTTTATTAGGAGAAATGGTCAAAAGACCTTCATGTGAATTGCAAGGGCTGAGTGCAATCATCTAAACTTCATACACATTCAGGCAAGAAGGAAAATTGTTATTATACTGCAGAGATCATTTCCAGATTTTGCAATTTCATTTTATTCATAACAAAATCAAGACCTCTTCTGGCTTTCCATTAAATGCATTGGCCAATAAAGAAAATAAGATTGGCCAAGAAAACAGCACCTGCAAGACCCAGATTCAAGTTCCCTTGCTGCCTGACTTGCATGAGGGTTTAAACCCACACGTCTAGCCAGTGGGCTATATAGTAACTCTCTGTGACTAGCCTGGATTATTGCACAATATAAATATATAAATATAGATATAGATATAGATATAAATATAAATATAAATATAAATATAAATATAAATAATATATATATATTAAATACTAACTGCAGCATCATAGGGTGGCTGGTACTTCAAGCATCTAACTAGTATCTAGATGTGAATCATCATAGTTTCAGGAAAAAAAACGGAAAATAACTTTGCTAGCATTTGTGACATCCTGATAATTCCTGTTTAGAGCACTCTGTGACATGCCTCACATCAAAATGCTGATATGCACCAACTTCCTTTCCCCAGACTGTGCATCTACCTGGTGAATCCTTGAACTGCTTCACACACCTCTGCATGGTCTTAACAGAGTCATTGACATTCTTTTCTAGCTCCTCTGCCTCAATTTTAAGGAGAGAATCATTCATCCAGCTCTCATTCCACTTTATCCAGTCTGACACTGTAGTCCAGAGATCATAGTATGGCTGGAAGTCCTTAAGCATCTTGTTCAGCCCACTGTACTTTAGAAAGAAATTAAAAACAATGTAAACAACAAGTGTATTCACCTTCAAACAACGGCTTACATGTCAAAAGGCAAAAAAACCCCAACTCTTTTTGAATCTGAAGCAATGAGAAAACATGTATTTCAAGAGGATATATCAGGCTATCTTCTCCTGGGCCAACAATGTGTATTCCAAGTGAGAGCAACCAGCAGAGCTGGGCTTGACACATTCAGGCCAACATACATCCAGTGGAGCTGTGCCTGCACGATGTATGTATGGCATGGAAAGCACTCTTTCCACTTGCCTCTACAAAGTTCTCCTGCAGAATGAGGAGATTTTGATGGACACCATCAGTGAAAGCACACAGCATCATCATATTAAAACTTAGCCTCTTACAGGGAAGGAGAAGCAACCACAGACTGATGGATAGGAAAGGATCATCATGTGAACTCCACTTCTGGTCTGCAGCCAGACTGGGCTGGATGTGGATGACAATGACTCATTGGCAGCTGAGCAGCTACAAGCAAAATGAGTGTTTACAACTATATAAACTGTTGCCTTAGGAGAACACCACGCTCCAAGCCCAGCCAGCTGCCAGCACCCACTCTGCAACCACTCGCATTCACACCTATAGACCTCCAGCAACAGCCTTAGAGAAATGGATGCATCCTAACTGCTGCTTCAAGACCTTCTCCAGCCAATTTCTCCTCATGAACATCCCTCAGATCTCACTGTGGGCATCCAAAGTCTCTCACAGAAATAGTGGAAATACTGAGCAGCCTTCCACGTTTGCCTGGGATCAGCTCTTCTGCAGCCTAGTGGAGCGATGAAGCAGTGTAGCCAATCTACAGGACTGAGGAGCAGTTCCCCACATAAACCAAAACAGCATGAAGGATTCCTTCCTGAGAAACTATGTCTCATTATTTGCTCTACCTACCACCTAGAAATCCCAACAAAGATCAGAGTCCTGTGCGTACAGGACCTGACACTTACATCGGTAACTTTGATGCCAAAGAGTCTTTCCCTGTTGTTGTAGAGAACTGCCAAATCCTGAAGCTCCTTCAGCTTTTTCCGGACATCCCTTGCATCTTCAGCCAGCTCATGGGCTTGGTTAACATCTGACTGGACAGAAAATCCACCTACAGTCAGCTGGAAGAGAAAAGGCAAGCACAAGTTGGGACTCTGAAGCTGAGTGCTGCTTCTAGAGATAACAACTTCCTGGTGTGCTCTTCGTTACATTCAAAGGCAAGATTTTTATGCTCATGATTTCACCTACCCCAAACCAATTTCACTTCTGTTTAGACCATGATAAAAGTGGTGAGGAGAAGCAATAACCACTGGTCAGGTGGAGGAAACTGCAAATGTAATGACCAACTGCTTGTCCTCTTTGTGACAATAGTTAATCCCCAAGGAATAGGGACAATAAGTCTGTGTCCAAATTTGATGCTGAATTTATACTGATACTTGCTACAGAACCAATGAAGTGCAAATGATAGCTCTACTAGTCACTCAGTTTGTTTCCAAGAATTGTTTAACAACACATATCTAGAGCTTCTCTAATAAATTTTGTGTTTTGTTTCGGTGGCTTGGGTTTGTTTGTTTGGTTTGGATTTTGCTTTGGTATTTTGTGTGGGTTTGTTTTTTATTTGTTTGGGTTTTTTGATCCAGTGTTGGGGTATTATCATTTTGGGAACCTGTTTCCAAGAAAATCTAGGTCAGTGATTCCACCTTTCTAAAACGGCTTTCCTCCCCTGAATTTAAGAGTTTCTGAGGAAAAAATAAATTTCAATCTGTTTTAGCAGACACCAGAGGTATTTCAGCTCCAAAACTCTGCAATTATTTCAGGGTCTTTTCCCACAAGATGACTTCCATGGCTGAATGCTATATTTTCCCCCTTGATGGCAGCGCATCACAGGAGATGCTCTGCAGGGAACTGAGTACACAAAAAAGAAAAAGGAGGTGCCCATGTTGCCTGAGCACCAAGAATTGGAACACTGTATAAACACCTTCTCAATGAAAAATTAGCATTTCTGCAGAGTCTTGTCTTTCACACAGAAAGGAAACTCTTAATCAAAAGCCAACAAAAAAACCAAGCGAGGGTTTGTTAATATTTGGTCTAACAACACATTCACCTCAAAACTCATCTGAGTAAAACCTCATCTGAAAGTTTCCCTCCTGGCTGACCACAAGAGCTTCAAGATGCCCTTCTATGGACAGTTCATTGTCAGGGGCTTAATACCTGCATTTCCTCCAGTTTGTCTTGAAATGCCTTCTGATCCGAAATCTGCGCTTTGCGAAATCTTTCTTCATCATCTATGTGCTGGAGCCGAATGGACTCTGAGTCCTTAGACATTTTCACTGGCCAGTAACTGGCAGTCCACCTGCACTCACATGATACAAAGACACAAGCTTTTTGAGTATATGTTTGAAATGCTGAAAATAACATAATGAGAAAGCCAAATCCCACCAAACAAGGAGGCTTTACAACAACAGAAACACATGTGGTTTCAACAAAACATTTTTTCCAGCTTGTCTTGTTGATATGCAGTCCTTGTGACTAGGCTATTCAGCTGGAGAGAGCTGGGGAGAAGTGGAGGGCCTTTTTAAAAGGAACAAATCCACTACACTGCTGAAAAGCTAGGAGACAGCAAAATAACAGTTGGCATCCAGAGGGAATGTCTGTCTTTGAATGTATTTGCAAGGAACTGAAAAAAATGGGGTCAGAGTCTCAGCTTATGGCTTTTCAGGGCTACTGAAAAAGCCAGTCTCCTGTTAAGCAGGCACTGAGGGGCCAGCGTAACCCAGATACAGGGAAGCCCTGGATTCTGCAGAGTGCCCTGGGGAGAGCGTTGTACATCCAGGAAAGGCTGCACAAATTGTCTGCTCACGCCAAGACAGGTGTCTTGGTTCATGCTCAGCCAGAGCCCATCCATTACTGCCTCCATTTGGACCATGTACAGCCAGTACAAGGTTTGCACGCTACACTCACAGGAGGTCACACCCCTCCCAGCACCTGGGGATGCAGCCATCCCCTACCAGCCCTGCCTGTGGCTGGTCTGGGCAGTGGGAATACAGCCATGCCTGTTCCAAGCTGGCCTGGGGCTGAGCTGCTTTCCTGCAGCTTCTGTGGGGTTTTTGCACCTTGCACCCCATGTTTCTAGTTTCAGGAGCACTCTGCATAGACTCACTCAGGTTGCAGACATACTGGACCAAGTACATGTCATAAGAGAAGTGCTTCCTGGGCTGAGCAAGCTTTAGAAGCCCTGTAGCTGTGTTTGTGAACTGACTCTGCTATTGGGGCATAGTCAGACCACAATTGGAATAATAAAACTAAGAGGAAGATGCTTGAAGAAGAATTGCAGCAATAATAAGGGTTCAAATTTCTTCCTAGTCTTCAGAAAACCCTGGCAGTGTTCCTATCTTGGAAGTGTTCATTTAGTTTCAGGCACAGACTAAACTGTGCACTTTGAGACCTTGCAAGTATCTCAAAAAAAAAAAACCCCAAAAACCAAAAAAAAAAAAACCACCCAGAGAAAAGGGCTTTACTATGTTAAACAGGTTAATAGCTACCAGTTTGCCTTGCCCCAGGCCAGAAGGCAGCATGAACTCACACTTCTTGTCTACAAACTTCATTTCAAGAATTCAGTGCTCATATAGCCTGAGAGACGCTTAAAAGTTCTGCAGGAGCCCTTGATAGACACATGGCCCCTGAAGCACTGAGAATGGTAATTGCTGAACAGTCCCACTTTGACAGTGGGAGAAATGCCTTGTGCTCACTTGTCAGTGAAATCTTCTTCGGTAAGATTGTAAAGGAAGTCGTCCATGACCTTGTAATCTTCCATGACTTCCTCAATCAGTTGCTGCACAGGGTGAGAGAAAGAGAAAAAAAGTAGACACCTTTAGACCATGCCGATTCCAACTCTCTGGAGTACACCTCATTTTCATGAGGTGCCTTTGAAAAGCGTTAGTCACACAAGCTTAAAGTTATGTGGGCTGCTTCTGTGCCATGTAAACAGTGGGAATGGATTTACAACCCCTTGTTCTTTGAATGATCATGCCATCATCACCCTCTGTTCCATGGGAATGAAAAGAAGTGTGACCTAGTGGATAAAGCGCTGGACAGAAATTGAGTGTTTTACGTTATCCTCCAGGTTCCCTCATTGGCATGGACAAGAAAGCTTACAGCTTGATGCCTTTGTTCCCCATTTGTTCAGCTGGGAAAAGACTTACACTTCAAATAACTTTGAAATAACTCGGTGCTAAAATGTCCTATTAGAAAAAATATATTAACAGCAATTTGAGCACTGGGTAACAGAAAGATTTTCTTGAAAACAGGATTCATTTTTAGAAGATAGCCATTCAGTACACAAATGCAGAATGGATCATGAAGGCAGCAAAATGCATACATAAGTATTTTAGGCAAGATTTTTAACTGCTATTTTGTTTTGCAAAGAGATTTAAATTTATGATATGTATATTTAAAAATACGAATCTTAGGAATTATAAAAATACAAAGCCAGGAATCTTGCGGCATTGCACGCAAAGACATGCAAGTAAAAAAACTGGAGTTCTGCCTCTAAGATGCCACACATTGCATTGACAAATTTCCTCCTCACTTCCCCTGATGTCCCTGTCCAAAGGAGAGCCTGCCCTACCTCCTGCACTGCCAGCTGCTCGGGCACTCCCTTCAGCCAGTCCCGCAGCTCAACCAGCTCCTCAATGTTCTTTGGTCTCTCATGCATTTTGGTGCTGATGGTTTCATATACCTCACAGATCTGCAGCAGGACACAGCAAAGACCATCAAAAAGTCACCAACCGCCAATAGACAAACTGGGAAACCTGCCCTGATCCTCCCACTTCCCATTCTGAAGGTGGTATAAGTGATGAATACACAGTCTTGTTCTGTTTTTTTCTTTTCCCATCCATCTCATTGGAGCTCAAACAGAATGAGACTGCCAAAAAAAAAGAGGAAGAAGAACTGCAGGTATATAGTGAAAATGATGATAATAACAGATTTAGACAATCAGCTAGCAGAGGCAGTTGCCTATATTCCAGTTATCCTCAGAGGAAGAAGAAAGACTTTCAGTTGAGTACTAGACAGATCTTTTCAATCCACCAACATACTTTTGTAAAATGGCAAGTTCTTGAAGAATTTAATCTCAAGAGCTACATCTTTCAGGCAAGTGATTTTTTAATATATTTAATTCGTCATTTGGTTGAGTTTGTATATATCCTTGATAATTTCAATTTTAAATAATCAGCCCAGTGTGATCTTTAAAATATCCTCATTAATGTGGCCTTCTGGTCATTTCACAAAAACACAGCAACTTCAAAAGTCGAAGGACAAGACAAGACAGAGACAGATAATCCATTGAACCAGTTAACTTACCTTCTGCACCTGTGAATGGAGAGTTTTAGCCAGCATGTCCAACATGGCAATAGCAAGTGCTTTGTGTTTACCAGACAGACTATGCCTAATATGCTTTATCCTGACTTGAAAGGGGCCAATGATAATAGAATTAGGTAGAAGGTGGTCCAGGGTCTCCTTTTCAGACAAGTATGTATCTACTATCTTCGACACCTCCCGAGTAGGTGGAAATTGCTCTACATAGTCTCTGTAAATTAAAACACCAACAAAAAAATAGCTTTGTATAGATCTTAAGAATATTTGAGCATCCAGGCTGTTTGTGTCCACTCAAAGGATCAAGACATGAAATTAATAAGGCATACATTTACACAATAGGTGCAGAGTGGAATAAGAACACAAATATTTTAGCTGAAGAAAAGGAGTAGAAAAAAGGGATGAAAGAGTAAATATGGCAAGAAGAGAGGGAGAGACAATATAAAAGCACTAGTGTAAACAGGGTAAGATCAGGAGGCTCTTCAGGGGAGGGTAGACACTTCAGTGTATTTCGGGGAAAGACAGGAATTTGTCAGATGGGATTTGTAAATTGACTAAGCTGGAATAAAAAATAAGAAAAGGGCTTCATTTCCACTGTTTGGAGAAAACGTAAGACCTAAACAGAAGTCCATTAAAGAAACAGAGGCTAAAGGACAGAATAGGTGCAAAGAGTTTTGGCAATGAAAACAATGAGGTTGAAACAAAAGAAAACATTACTTTCTACAGAATGCTATCAGCCTTAGCAGACACTATAGGGAGGAGGTCAGAGTCAAGTATGCTAACTGATTCTCAAACAGGATGATTCGTTTGTAGGGCCATTAATATCTCCAATTACACTGATGAGCATGACAGGAATGTGACTGCTGTCAGAGACAGGAAGAAATTCCCAGTGCCACCAATGTCCTCTAAAAGCATGGACTGTCACCCATGACTGAAGGCAGCCTCTGGCAGGGGCCTGATCTCACATCTGAGGCACGTGGTCTCAGAACAGCCCCACACTCTCACATCAGCACATCCACACAACAGCTTCTACAAAGGCTTGTCATTGGAGTCACAGGGGTTTTGTCAGAAGCCACTTACTTTAGGAAGTACTTGATGTCATTGTTATTTATCTCTAAGAACTTCTCGTATCTCTTGCTGTAGGCTTGGAGAGGGATCCCAGTCTTCTGAATGGCAGAGCGCAGAGCCTCACGTAGCTCTTCTACTTCTGGCTCTTGCAAACCCACTGATTCCAGCATGGGGGTGCCTGTGATATCCATGTTCTCCAACACATACTGGAAGAGGAAGGAGAGAGGTCTTTCAGGACAAACAGAGCTAACCGTACCTCCTCAGGAGAGAGGCAAGGCAATCCCTGATGGCACCTTTGGGAACTCTTGCAGTCCACACTTCTACATTGTGTCAGGAATTGTTTGATCAGTTTTATGTGCCCTTCTCCCCAAAAAATGAGGATCTAAGGAGACAGGGCTTTCACAGCAGCAGACAGAAGGATGCATATGCAGAAGAGACTTGCATCAAACAAAACTGGAAACAGTGCTATTTCCTTTATGAGTCTGCTTTTACCAGTCACCATGCATTCAGGGCAACCAGAGTGTCAATATGTCCACAGAACCTGCAGCACCAAAGCAGAAACAACCACCAGACAAAAGAGCTACAAGGCTGGGGACACTGAAGAAATCCTATCAGAATAAAACTGCATGAGCATAGTGCTGTGCCCAGATTAATTTAACTGAATTCCCAAGTACCCACTTCTGCACCTCCCTCCCTCAGGACAAGCTCAGGGGTGTCTTTGCTGAGCTGCAATGCACTGACACGTGCACAGGTGTATCACTGTTGATGCAGAAGTGCTCACCTGCTCCAGCTGTGGGACACTGTGAGTGGCCAGGATTCCGTTGTCGAACAGAGAAATGAGAGATGTCTCAAAGCTCTCCACAGAGGGGCTGAAGAGGACGCCACTGCTGTCTAGCTCAATGTCTGTTACAAAGAGTGGATTCCTTTGAGGCCTGTGGTGGGAAGAGATAAGAAAGAACAGGGATGTTTTTTGAGAATACGATACACAACTCTATTGCTCTGGTGCTGATACTAAAATGCCTCCTGGACAGGAAAGGAAAGCAGAGAAGAGGACTGTCTCATGCAGATGAAGATATAAAACACTGTGTTCTCAATTTAACAGTAAAGACACTGAGAACTCTTTTTTATCAAAGGTGAAGGAACCATCAATCATGACATATCAGGATCCCCTAAAGTCACAACCTTATCTTGAGAACTGGAGCTGCTTTACAGAAAAATTGCAGGTGTTTTTCAAACTAGGCATTCAGCATCTCCAATATACTCCTAAAATGCACCTCCTGGAAGTTGTATTAGTATTTCTAATCTTGCATATGACCAGCCTGGCTCAGGATTAGCTGAAGTCAGTGTCAAGACTTCCACTGATTTAAAGGTAAAAGGCCTCATGTGAGTGGCAGGGTTTTTTTTCCTTTTCTTCTGGCTTTCCATTTCTAAGCGCTCCTTCTTTAACAGCACAAAAAGCAAAAATCCTTAAATCACTAGCCAATGGAATCAAATTTTAGGCACTGTGATAACCTAAATTTGATATTCTTTAGAGATCCCAGGCCAGATTCTAATTCTGAGGTTTCATCTAAGATTGGAATTAAGCAGCCATGCTCCTGGTATTCTTCCTGGCATCCAGAAAACCATTTGCTCCCTCAAGAACGCTGGAGGTGGCTGATCTTTAGAACAGTACATCAAAACAGCAGACCTTGTTTCTGATGGGCTGCTCCATATCACTAACTGCAGCTGGAAAGCTGTGCTAACAGAGCAGCCAGCTCTGTGTCCTTCTTCCATACTCCAGTGAACATGTCAGGTGGAGGATTAGGGAAAACTGCCCAGCTTAAAGGCCCCACACAGAGCAGAACTTGCTTGCAGAACAGTATCAAAAAGACAACAACGCTACACTTTTCTGCTCTTTCAATCCCTTATTTTTCTTTCTTTCTTACATGTAGGGACTGTTGGTGAAGTCATTTCCCCATTCCATGTCCTTTGAGCAATTCAGGACACTCTGGCAAGCATCCAGCACAAACTGGGTGAAGCTGTTGAGCGAGTTCTGGACCAGGTACCGCAGAGAGTCCTGAAGCATGAATCTGATGCGCTGCATCAGCTTACACAGCTTGGACCTCTGGTAGGCATCCCAGTCACTCTCCTCCAGGTTGAACCATTTGCCTGCATCTCCAAGGCTGCTCTTAATCGCAGTCTTTATGGTATCGATCCAAGTGTCCTTGAGAAACTCCTGAACCTAGGGCAAAGAAAGAAGCAAGCTGAGTAATCCTCTGAGGACTAATGGGAAAACAGTACGGCAAGGTGAGCTACTAACTGGGGCTGTTGGACCTTTCTCTGCTGTGAAAGGAAACTCTTCTCTCAGAGCTGTGGGAGCTAAAAATACCTCTCAAACCCTCCCCACACACATGTGGCATCTGAACCTGGTCATATATCTCCTGCACTGACAGAAGACCCACAAAAAGAAAATCTGATATTAAAAAGTGGGAGTGCTCTATTCTCTATTTTACTCACAATGTTTCCTTTCCTTCCTCTTTTCTATAGAGCAGCATCCCTGGAGCTGCCTGTGTCAGGGTCCCTCACAAAAAGTTGTGTAGACAGTATGATGAGTAAAGCACAGAATTTTGTCTTCTCTTGACAAGTGAGAAGAAAGAGCAGAAGAAGCCAAGGGCAGCAGCAGTTTGCAGTACTTTAATTTATTAAAATGCCACCAAGTGTCACTTCTGCTCCACAGGCAGCTTGCTGTTTGTGTGTATTAAAAGAACCTTAGTCACTGAGTGGATGGCAACACTGCCTGGCTGAAACAGCATGGGACTGGGAAGGACCAACACATTCTCTGCCACTAATTCAGTGTGCAACCCTATGCAAGTTACTCCATGTGGCCACATCCAGGGTGCAATGTGCTGCCCTCAATCTGAGGACATGAAGTTCCTCTGGTGGGAATTACCACAGAGCTGCAAATTTTTGTCCTACTCTCTCTATTGGCATTGCAAACAGAGTAATTTCATTAAGTATATAAAGAACATAGAGTGTAGAAAAGCATTATCCCCATGAGTGTTTCAGGAGAAATCAAGGATCTTGTGCCTTGCAGCTGGATAGATGGGGAAATGAAGAAAAAGAAATAAAAGGAAAAAAAAAAAGAAACTTTTGAGTGCCAACCAGTACTCCTATCTCCTATAAACCAGGTGGAGGAAGGAGGGGCTGCAGCCCTATATGGCCACTTGTTTAACACATGACTAAGAGCATGGTCAGCATTGGCTGATCCTAACTAGGGCACTATGACTCTTTCAGCCCATTCTCCCCATATCCCAATAAATTTGACAAGCATATGCAAATTCCTCCCTGCCCCAAACATGATGTCTCCTTTGACAGCTCATCAGTTTCCAGAAGATCAATCTGCAGCTGCTGCATCTGTCTAATACACACTGACAGCACTGCTGCCTGCTCCATGTGTTCATCCCTCACACCTCTGCTCACCTGAGTGAAGGTCTGAGTCTGGATCTCTTCAAATTCCTCCAGAGAGACAACTTTGGTTATGGTTGTGTTAAACAAAGACAGGACAGCTGCCTTGTTGCACTCATCTTGTACCTGTGCAAGGAGATGGATGACTTCTGGCCTGGTCAGGAGTGAGAGAAAGCTGAATTCTCTCTGTTGTTTATGGAAAGGATAGTCCGGGATAGAGATGAGCCCTAACACCAAAAAAAAGAAATAATGTCATGGCCTGCAACAGCCATTTCAGCTTCTATTTTTAGAGTACAGGTCCCTTTGGGAAGAACTTATGGAAAGGACTCTGCTCTAATGCAGCGGCTTCATCAGAGGGCTGGATGAAAGAGAGAGTCTCTGCTCTGCAGCAGAGACCTTCTGCAGCCTCCCATTAGGGGCTGAGGTGCTGTCTTGGTGCCTGACCTTCCCAAGGCTTTGGCTCATGAAGTTTCCATGGGATAGAACATTGGAACTGAAGAAACTTCCCACTGAGGCTCCAAGGCACAGCTGAGTCATCTCATCTGTGAGAGGCCACTTGTGAGGCACCTCAAGGCCTTCCTGCTTTTGGAAGATTGAAGTGCACAAAATATGCTCCCCACCCCCTCCCCCCACATCTTTTACTGGGGCCATTTTCCTCCTGTTTGGGACTCTAAAGGACCCTGAGTCCTCTTCCACACCTGAGGCATTTCCTAGCTGGGCACAGCAAAGGCAAGGCAGTCAGCCCCAGCACAGTGATAAGCTAATCACACTGCCAAACATTTGGTGCCATTAAGGGTACACTTGCAGAGTTACTGCAGTTTAGCTGATGAGTTCTAATATATTATACTGAGGTAACATGAACATGCAAATATACCCTAAAAAAGAGGAGACATACTCCAAAGTCTCACATAATCTCCTGTTGCTGCCACTTGTGAGCTCTAATCATTACCATGAACCTGAGAGTTCCTACAGCAAACCAGGAATCCTATCAAAGACAAGAGGTAACCACACTGAATGCAAACTGCTTCACCGTGCCCCTTACCTTTCTCTGGTGCTTCTTTCTCCTCTTTATCTGGAAGGGTAACAAAAGAAAACATCTGGGGTTTGGAAGCGACGACTCTGTCAAAGCTGACCATGTTCATGGTGTGTTTATACTCTAATTTCACTTCTTTCTCCAGGCTGCTTATTTGGTCTAACATGCTGTTACAAGACACAGAAACACTGAGAACCCGTGGTGTTTGAGCACGTGTATTTCTGTAGCTTTACTGCAAACTCCACTCCTCTCTCCCTCCCTCCCAAATGTGCTAACCCAGAAACCCACCTACCATTCCACACATCAGGAGAATTGTGCAGACAATGAATACCTTTGCAGCCAGCAAAGGTATCAACTGGACTTTTAATGACAGAGGCAAGCAAGGAATGAGGATTAGGACTGTAGCACTTGTAAGTGTCTTCAGTTCAAAGCAACATCTCCACTGGGTAGAAACATTACAGAGGGAAGGAGAAATAACCACTAACTAGAGAAAGTAGCTGACAGTTCTGGAAAAGTTGGGCTATCCAAGCTGGCCTCCCATTTGTCTCCTACTGAACGCCTCTTGTCCGTTTCCTCAGCCAGAACACTCACATAAGTGCTGAAACCCTGCTCCATTTGCCTTAGGAAATCATCATCCTTTACCTCAAGCAGGCAGAGTACTTTTCTTTATCCCTATTTTTCTGCTCACAGAGACTAATTACTCTCCGACTTTCCAGTTGAGGCCGGCAGACCATGCAGCTCCTCACACCTTCCTATTTCTGAGCAAGGCAATCAGTCACGGCTGATTCCCAGCAACACCATCAGTGGTTCATGATTCATCAGCCCAGGGACATTAAAATGCATCCCCAATATGAACTGCATCACAAAGAGATACTCCATTATATTCAGGTGGAGATCTCCTGTTCTATTTGCCTTCCCCTCTGCAGATCTTCTTTTGATTTGTTTTAGCAGCTGTTAATAGGTAGAAGGGTCACCAGCAGACAACAGCCAGGCCTCTAGAGACAACTGGTGGTCTGCATATCAGTACAGCAATGACTGATCTGTTCCTCAAAAGCACAGGGGGACAGCAAGGTCAGCCATCCCATTTTTGTCAACCTTCTTGCTGTTGAAGGCCACTTAACTGCAGCTGTAAGCATGGCTTGGTGGGTCTGCATATGGAAACTACTTCAGCTGGGAACACTGACAGACACCCATCCTGTACACGCGTCCCTGGGGCTGCCATCTGCCTCCTTCTGATGCCACTCTGGGCAACAGAGTGGTGTGCTTGCGCACAGAATGGAAGGCAGGTGAGATCCATGGTCTCTCCATGATCCATCCTGTGAGTTGGCTGCTCAAGACCTGCCTCCACTGACACTTGTTTTGTAGCCCTATAAAATCCCACAATGTTTACAGACTGAAGGCTGAGCCCCCAGACGTGTACATGGCACTTTACCTCTTCTCATCCTTCAGTCTGTGAGTGTGTATAGCCAAGCGCTTCACCCTCTGCAGGCTTTTCTCACTGATGGTGTCCAGCCCCTCTGTGGGCATGCAGTCCACGTACAAGTGGTACATGAGCAGCCCCTGCGTCTTCTTGCGCAGGCTGTCGGCGCAGGCCACGCGCTCCGCGAACACCTGGGGATCCTCGGCCAGGAACTGCAGGCAAACTCGTGGCACCCAGTACTGACATGGCAACAACGGAGCTCTTCCTGGGAAATCAAAGTACAGCTTACAAGAGGCTGCAGGGAAAACAAAACTCAGAATGGCTTGCAGTGCTGACAGCAGCTTTTTGATAGACAGGATAATTGGGTTGCTTGCAGGAGATCAAAATGAGGGACCAAAGCTGAGGACAGCAAGAGATAAGGAGCATCTCTAAACCTTTCAGGAGAAGGGTACTTCATTTTAATCTATCCACGTTCCCTTTCAAAATGGCATTGACCCAGAAAGCCCAACATTTTACTTTTCTTGGAGGCAGGAAGGATGGGAGAAGGAATAAAAAGAAATGTGTCTACAAAGGGAAAACCTCAAACAGGATCAAATTAAGATGTAGAGTTCTCTTCCCTGGAGGTATTTTCAGACAAGTTAAACAGACACATATCAAGAGAGATAACAGTGAAAGGGATTAAATGACTTCTTGGTGTCCTTCCCATCTCCAGCTAGGACAAGCATGGGTAATGAACTGGCTCTCAGACTATATGACAGGTCCCAAAAGACCTTATTTGAAACACACCTTCTGGAGTTATTCCTCCATTGAGGATTGGTCTCCCTTCTTCATCACGCACCAGACCTTTTGCATCTGTTTTATGGACTAAGTAGAGTTCTGTCTCCTTGTCATAATCCAGAACACCAACATCAATCCACTTGTAGATCAACTCCTGGCTTTTGGGGTCCTCTGAGAGAGCCAAGGATTAAAACAGGGTTAGTCCATTCTCCTAGAGGCTACAGCAAATGGACTTTCCTGATCCAAGTGGTGATGCCACAGTCAAATCCATTTACTCATTTGAATCTCAGTCAATCTCACAGAGTTTCTGCTGTGACCAATTAAATAATGAACTTAGGTCTTACAGCTTAGAATTTTCAACGTTTTGCACACACCAGACAGATATGTATTTATATTGATATCAATATGGATACAGGTCAGGACAGCATTATGCCGTCCATTCAACCTGAGGAGTGATCAGGTGTGCTATTCCCCAAGACAGCTGCAGGCAAAACTCAGCCATCACGTGCTGGCTGCCCAAGGATACACAGAGCTTATGTTTTATGCTTCAGTTTTGCAGACAGTCAAGCCTCTGGAGGCTGCTCCAGAGCTGCAGATGCCATTTCCCATGCTTTAAAGCTACTGCAAATGTGTTAATGTGAGCTGCAGCCACAGCTGGACATCAGTACAACTGTACCTAGTAATGCCTTCTCATTGAGAAGGCTCCAAATGATTGGAAAACAATATCCATGTCACTTAATTTGACCCAGGTTTACTACTTGTATGTTCACTGTAGTCTGAACTCATCTTCTGATCCTGCACTTGCAGAGAAATACTGGCAGAACATACTGTGTGCAAGTTACCTAACTCCATGAAGACCGCTATGCACCAATAAAGAGAAATTTTGTCTGTGCTGATGGAAAGCCAAAGGCAAAGGCAACTTCTAAAAAGGTGGAAACGGTCCAGGGCAGGACTGGCAGTCAGTGAAAACTCTGGTCTCTTGCTCTGACTGCCTGAGCCTGGCCAATATGAGATATGGCTTTTGAGAGCTACACTCATCAGAATCTACACATTCACTTCTGCTGAAAGGGCCTGTAACCATTAGTGTTGCCCTGCTTTAGCAGGAACTGATTCATGTATTACCATGTCCAAGTACATCATCTGTAGGTAAAAGTGCTTTTCCAGGCACTGGCTTTCTATCAGAAGATCCTGGCTCCAGACCTAGTGAGATCCACTCTTCTGGAGTTCGACAGTCAAATTCATCATTGTCAAATACCTAAAAAGCAAGGACATGAGTAAAATTAAGATTTACTTCAGAAAGAAGAAAACACCCAATAAAAAATTTCATTAGAGGAAAACATTAACATGCAGTTCCTAAATGGGCTACAAAATATGGAAATCAGTCCAGGTGCAAAAGTTGTTCTGAAATTTGGTCGACAATTTTCTCCCAAACAGCAGTATTTGTATCTCCAGCTCTTTCCTAGGGAAAACAGACCAACACCTGGAGAAGTTTCCTGCAGCAATACTGCTGACTACTGCTTTCAGAAGGAAACATGAGACACCTTTCCTTTGGACACACAAAGGCCAGTGAGGAGCACCTTCAATGATTATTTGTTTTGACAGAAGTTGTGGGCACCCTGCAGAAGATGCTCGGCATCTTGTAGAGACCCTTCAGTGCCCCAGCCAGCTCCAAAGCATTTCCTTGTTTTGCTGCTTGTTGTGTCAATAGTGGCTAAGTGTTCTCAGAAACCTCCTGTGGTATAAGCAATGAGACAGATCACAAGTACCAAATGTGCTCTCTTACCTTTAATGGGAGGTATATGGGAAACACAGAATCTTTTGTCTCCTCAAGAGGTGGCATATTGTCAGGGTCATAGTGCCTTGGCATCAGCTGATTGGAGTCTATCCCCTTGCTGGCCAGGAGCTCAGCAATATCAAAGGTGAGATACAGCCGTCTCCTCCTGGTTTACATCAGAAGAGGAAATAACCACTTAATGTGCCTATAAGCATTCCCATGCCTACAACTCCACTTTTTCACTGTGTACCCCTATCAGTAAAAACATTTTTAGTACACATTGCATCAACATCTATTTCTTCATTTATAGCACAAAATAATTCAGTGGAAGTGACCTAGAACAATCAGTTACTCCAGTCTATAAATTATATACTGTACTATGGTACTAATACATTATAGAGCATACACAAACCAGAAATTAAAAAAAGAGTGCCAAAAAGATGGTATAAACACTATTAAAAACCAATGTTTTCTTCCCGCATCCCAGTGAATTGTCTTTTGCACCCCCTGCAATTCATGCACGCCCCACTTTGGACAATACTGCCTTACAGGATAAGGTTTTCTTAAGGATTTTTGACATGTTATGTCTTGAAAGCAAAAGTCAACACCCTAATCTGCTGTGTCCATTCCACAATGATGCCTCTAGCCACCTTCTGGTTATTTACCTCTCTACTTCAACCTTCCGAGGGTTTTGCCCTGGAACACGTTTGAAAGGCATCTGCACTTTGGGCTTAAATGATTGTTCAGGGAAATCTGACTCAGCGAGGATCTCAGTGGATGGTCCAACCACTTGCTTCTCCAGGAGACTTTTAAAGTTCCCAGGCATCCTGAACTTTGTGACTAAGAAACAAAGAGAAACACACCTGAAACCACCAGGCATCACTTTGCTTTACATTCACATACAGAGGAGGACTCTGCTGTCTACTGGGTTGTCTGCAGAAGTTACTTCACTAGATTTGTAAGAGAAATCAAGCAGACATCAAATTAGAAACAGAAAGAAAGACCTTTTTCCCCTGCTACAATATGTGATTATGGTTTTCCAATATCAAAATAATGGCATAGAAGAAAACTCAACTGAAAATTACTGTCATGCAGATTTTTGGGAGCCATGGCACTGACCTGGCTCTAAGGAGCTCTGTTTTATTCCCAGCTTTGCTATAGACTCTCTACATGATAGTGGGCAATTACTGTCTCTAATGCACAGCTTCCATCACCCTCAGAAAGGGATGGGATCCCCCTGCCTCTCTGCGGGGTCCTGAGACCCAGAGTCAGTCATAGTGGGAGGAACTTGGTCAAGGTGGTGATATGAATGGTTTATGAATATTACAGGGGAAAAGAAGCTGCACAGGTCATCTTTGTCTCCTGAAGTGCCTATTCAAACCTTGGGACAAACCTCTCTCTTTTCAGCTTTTGCTCAATCAAACCACCCACTCACATCAGCAATGGCGTGAGAAAAAAATTAGTTAAACAGCCAACAATCTCACCATTTGGCCAAATGTTTTCAACAAAAAATTGGACTAAGCAAAAAGTATACATTTCCAAGAACTGGCAGAAATTAAACCATGTCGTTTACCCCATAAATAAACCAAACTGTTTATATTGCTAAACAAGTTGCAAATAATAGAACAGCAGCAAACTGGGAATTTGAAGCTTAACCTAAATTAAGTAATTGCATGCAAGCTTTAAAAAGCACTATTCCCTAGACAGAGCTAAGCATTGAACTAAAAATAGATTTTAGTGGAGTGAGAGAGATTTTCCTTTGATGAACTTTCACACTCTATCAAGGAGAAACTTAACGTTCTGGTTTGTAATTGGGTATTTTGAATGTCAAGCTTTGAACCCAACTGTTCATTGTGTTGCATGTGCTTCTGGAGTCATGGATGTGATCCTTGATTTCAAAGCAATTGTGCAGAGCAGCCAATAATACTAAAGCCAGACACGTTTCAGGATGGTTAGTTACAGGAAGGGTCCTCTAAGAGGTCATTCCCTTGTCCTTCTGAAATGGCCCCTGACTGAACCCTTGGAGCTGTATGTTGTCTGCCTAGAGACTAAAGGAAATAGCCACTAACTGGCTCCTCTCTCTCTCTCTCTCTCTCTACTTCCCTCCCTCAGGAAGGGCAGCTAGCTTGGCATGCATGTGCTCTTTAACACTTGCATGGTTCATAATGTAATTTTGAGGAACCCCTAAAATGCAGCTCTTTAGCCTTGTGTACATCTCTTGCTTAGGGTCTTCACAGAATGCCCCTGATTTGTATTTGTTGTCAAGGAGCACAGCTGTTCCAATTTAGTCACTTTATTGTTGCCAAATCCGTGGCACCATCCATTATGGCACTTCGTGCACTATCAACTATTTATGTCAATACTTAGTGTTTCATTTGCATTTACATTTCCAACCTGATGGCTTCTTCCCCCTTGAAGAAGCAGCAGATCATAAATAGACTTCTGTCTCCACTTGTTAAAGATGAGTCTAGCTTGTCAAGATTCACTTGAGGAAGCAGTCATTTGTCCTCACTCATGAAAATAAATGTCACATCTAAGCACAGGAGGGTGGTATATACAGTTCCCATCTTTCTCTAAAATCCTCTCACACACACACATTCTTCCCACCCACTGCCAGTCTATGATCCATATCCCCAGGAGTGCTCTAGGGGCCAGGAGAGTGCTGGCAAACCTTCAACCATTCTCTGTTCCTATATTTGAGCATCCATGACACAAGTTTTTGTAAGCAGGTGGCACCAGCAGTTCTGTACACACAGAGAGCCCTTGCATCTAGGGAGAACAATCTGCTCTGGGGTGCAGCTGGGTGCAGAATAAATAAATGAGGGAAGGCCATGATTTTGGCTATACCTAAATCCCAAATACAGCTTTCACAGCTAGGTCCCATTTTTGGGGTTGCCATGTGCAGGGCCAGGAGTTTAACTTGATGATCCTTGTGGGTCCCTTCTAACTCAGGATACTCTACGATTTTCACAGGAAAGGGACACTGCTGGCTCCATGCACAGTAAAAACACATGCAAATTCAGTGTTCTCCTGGCAGCAGGACCAGAACTCCCACAGGCACCAGCACAGCCCACCCTGAACCCTGGGGGAAGTGGATCTATCCAGGAGAAAAGGAAGCAGGGTTTTACCACCCACTCAGATCACTTTGCTGCACCTCTAAACGACATTCACTTTTCACGGGATATTCAAGCAACTCAGCACCATTCCTGAGCACTGAAAATGAAAGCAGAGCACAAACCCAGAAGCAGCAGCCTAATTCCCAGCATGCCCACTATAGGCAACCTTAACAGTTATGGCCCAGTTTTCTGCCCCACCTCGCTCCCTCTCAGTGTATTTACCTTTAGGGGTGTGCTGCTCCTGGTATGCCTGGTTCACCAAAGACTGGGACACGTGGGGGCCAGCAGAAGCACCCTGGAATGTGAGGGAAGTGTCAGAGCACAGTGGTGGCATAGTGTGAGTGGGGGTCATAGAGGTACAAAGTGGGACTGTAAGACTGACTTTACCAGATCTTTAAGGACAACTGAGACTGTAAGTAATGGTCAGAAAAGGCTCAGAGACACAAATACCTGAAAAGTTCAGCCCAATGCACAGGGGCAGGGGATCTCCCAGCAGCATGTAGCCTGATGTCAGCTTAGGATGTTGACTGGGGGTGGCCAATCATTAGGATTTTATCATATATCACCAGAACCACAAACCTGCCCTGCCATACTGCCATCCAAACAATTGTGACAGTGTTGTCACAAGCTACAGAGGAAGGCAGCACTACTCTGACCATGATGAGCCTCATGGCTTCACTTTTTAAGGATCAAGGTCTTGCACAAAGGCCTCTGAGCAAAGGAAGGTCTAGGACCTGGAGTGAAGCCTGTATGTGTCTACACCAGCTTTACCATCAGTCTTTTACTTTCAGGACAGTGCTGGAGGAAGGACTGCTCTTTGCACTTACCCCCAAGCTACTGGAGGTTCCTGGAGTAGGGACATCAGCAGAAGCTTCACTGCTGGTACTAGGACGGCTCCTACTCAGAAAATTCCTCAAATCCTTCCTTGCTTTCTCCATCTTCTCAGGAGAACAATGCTGTGACGTAACCCTGGGCTTCCTGTGAATGGAAAGACATTGAGCCTGTCACACACTGTATCTTCGGCACTCCTCCACACCCTCCCACAGTGCTGGATATCCTTGACTTGCTACAATGAGTGGGTAACAGGGAAGGTTCGATCCCCTGGCTGGATACCAACCGCTGCCTTCGTGACCTGGGGGCCATCAGACTCATGTGGCTGCCTCAATGGCTCACTAACCCTGGAGAAAGAGATCGCTTTATTATTCCAGATGGGTTTTGGAGCGGGAAAACCAGCAGTATACACAAGAAAAGCTGCTTTCCTTAAGCTGCAGGGGCTTCCCGGATCTGTGGCAGCATTCAAAAGGCTGCCAGGAGAATTTGAGTAAACTGGGACTAGAAGAGAAGTACTACTTTTGCTGCACCCAAATCCCTTAAAAACCCAGTCACACTTGACTCCAGGGGGAGTAGGCTACAGCCTAGGATATCAACACAGCTACTCCCAGGTGTAAGTCTGCCTCTTTCATTTAAATAATTTATGACAGATGTTTAAGCATCACCTAACACATATTAAAATATTGCCAGAAGCTCCCATCTTTCTCCTCCTGCAGGGGATATTTTTGCTCAGCTCACAAATAATTTCTGCTCTTCCACCTTGGGAGACGCAAGTCCAGGCAAATATCACAGCTGTACAGCTTTATTTTATAAAAACCTTTGTGCACTGAGAGATACCAATTAAGAACAGCTCTCAGACTTCTGGCAGAAGGATAATGCAACCCTTGGTTTCAGGCTTGTCTAAACACAGAGATGACTTTTGTAACTAATTAGAACAGCTAAAGTGACACAAACCCCTCCAGCCTGCATATGCATGCACTGATATAATGATGTACACATACCTGTGTAGCTTATTCCTATAAATTATGAGTCAAAGCTCTCCATGGTGTCTCTCAAAGGTACTCCAAGGCCAATACAGCTTACTGATCAATTCATGCTCAACTGATCAGTTCATACCCAGACTCCTCATCCAGCCCAACCTGGCTAGTGGTTTGTCTCCTGCACCCTTGCTAGGATCTTTTTTACTTCTGGTAGCCAAGCCTCTGCAGTAGGAGTCTTCCAGCTTTCCACAGCTAAGTTCTGGGAAGATCTTGCCTTGTCTTGAAGGCCACAGCTGGCACAGTACTTGTCTGGAGTCCCAGCCTGACCCAGAGACCGTGCCACTGGATCCCTTCCTGCCATGCCCTCTCTGCTCTGCTCTTGAATGGAGTGAAAACTCTGCTCACTCTATACTCTTGATGAGAGAGGGCAATCTTTTCAAAATTTCACCTTGCTGCCTGTCTGTGAGAATGAATCGGGTACAGCAGAGAAAGCATTACATGCATGCCGGAGATAAGAGGGAATAACTGTGCTGGTTTATTACTGCAGGTTCAAGCCAGTGCACAATTTTGAGAGGTTGAATCAAAAAAGAAATCAGATAATAAATCAAGGTTACCATGATGCGAATCTTTTAAGTGAAATGGAGTAAACGAACAGATTGGAAAGACCTGGGAGATGAGATCAATAATACCCCCTCCCTTCCTTCAAGCTAGAAAATCTCCAATCTCTCTCCTCTCAGCTTTGCTTTGGCATGGCAACTGGAACCTCACACCCTGAAGAATGAATTTTCCATGGAGGATTTTGTTTTTATTAGTTATTTTATGCTCTGGCCATATCTATTTTAGCAGCCCAGCAGGACTGATTGGAATCAGCCAAGATCCAAGGATTCCTGATGAATCACTGCTGGACTCTTTCATGCCTGCTGCACTGGCTCGGAGAACAGCAGCAAGGTGGAACGACCCTGCGGTGCCTCTCCTGATGTGTCACCTGAGCATCCTCTCCTTGGGAGCAGGGACACCGTGCCTACATGACTTGCTGTACTTTTGCCTCTTACCACCAGAATCCTAAAACCATCCAATTAAAGAAGCCAGCTCCAGGACACAAGGTTCATCTGAACCTTTAGTAGGGGTGAGTGACTGAACCCATTCCCAATTTAGCAGAACTGGCAATCTCTGCCTAGAACCAAAATAACATGGCTGCTGCCCATGATGGACAAGTTTCCATGACTGGGGAGAAGTGTACCAAGACAGCCCACAGCAAGCCTAATTCTTTGCTACTTTGTTTGCTGTGTACTCACTCTCACCTCAATAAAGTCCGCCCTGAGCACTTATGTAAAAATAAAACAAACCTCTACTCGGTGTTCAGATCAGAAACATCCATCATGCTCTCCCAGCTGCACAGAGGGAAGGTCCCTGTGTTTGCAATTGCAAAAAAACCTGACATACACCACTTAAAATAAGGAACAAAACCAGGCATCCAAAGTTTTCCCAGCAATCCCCCAAACAAATCAGTAAAACAGCTTGTCAGAGAGCACTAAAGCTGATGTGGATATGGGAGAACTGCTAAGCACAAAGGGAATCCTACTCTCCTGCCACCCCAGCTGCTGGGATGTCTGGGTTTTCCAACAAGGAGGTTCCCAGAGCATGGTGGGGAGCTCGCTTCAGTGCTAGCCTCCAGCTAGGTGGTTTGGCTGGTCCCATCCACC
The DNA here is from genome assembly GCF_026979565.1 of Vidua chalybeata. Classification (NCBI taxonomy): domain Eukaryota; kingdom Metazoa; phylum Chordata; class Aves; order Passeriformes; family Viduidae; genus Vidua; species Vidua chalybeata. The sequence continues at coordinate 14,702,327 of NC_071541.1, forward strand.
TCTCAGGAATGGTCTCCAGGCTGGTTTCAAAGATGAGAAGAGACCCTGTCTCTTTTGCTCAGCCTAACTGCTGAGTCAAGAAGTTTACTGCAGAGCAGCTCCCTCTTTCCAAGCTTCCAACTGCCTTGAAAGAATGTGCAGCATGCAGACCTAGGGCTGTCCTCCCCTCCCTCCATCCAGGGGTGACCCCAGACCCCCATCCCTGGGCAGCAGAGCTTGGCAGGGATTGCCAGGGCGAGAACACAACGGCAGTTCAAGCTTTCAGCCAGCTCTGCTACAGCAGTTGCTGATGGTACCACATAGCTTGTGCTCAAGGATTCCTTGGCTGTCCGAGGGATCCTGAAGAAGAGCAGTGAAACTGCCCAGTGCCCCCTCACACTCCAGCTGGGGGCAGGAGGCTGGACACCTGCCACATTCACAGCCTTCAATCCTTTCCTACTTGGAGCACTTTCCTCAGGACTGAGGCTCTCCTTTGACAAGGAGGGGCACAAAGGTGGAGGAAATAGGAGCGCACCTCATTGCAAGCAGGTGGGATGTCTTCCTGAAAGCAGCTTCTCCGCCCTCTTCAGTAACCCTTCTCCCCTCCCTTGCACACCTGGGAGCATCTCCCTGTTCTTTGCTGGCAAACATCAGGCTGGCACCAAGATGTCCCAGCTTTAGCTATAAAATCTTTTCCTGATTGCTGAGACACCTATCTCTGTTTAATTTAGTCATGCTCCCTCACACCTGAAAAGCATGTTTCCTAGATATACCAGGTACGATGTATTATGCTAAATTGAACTATTCAAAGTGAGAGCATATTCTTATGGCACTGCTGACACAACATTAGTTACAGCGTCTGTGTGTCATTGTGGCAAAACTATAATTACAATTTCTCGGTAAATCCAGGCTTTACACATCCAAGAGTCAAACTCCTACATGTCTTGCTCAACGTCTGGTATGAGCTTTTTGATCTGTTGCCTCTACTTCAATTCTTTGATTCAAAGCTTTGACAAAACGGGACTCTTTTCTTTCAAATAAGGTTTAAAATGGCTAAAAATTGCAACAGAACTAGAGAATAGCACTTTAAATATCGTTCAACCCCTAAGCAAAACCGCAGAGTGAAATCTAGTATTTATCTAAAATCTATTTATCTGTGCATAGCCAGAATCCCAGCTACTAGACCATCTGGACACCAACATGCAGAAGTTCCGTCTTCCTATAATTTAAGCCCTGCAATATGAGCTCAGACAAGGTGATGCGCTCTCAACAAACTCCTTTAAACATTATTCCGCACTTCAAAACCCTTCTACTTTAAAATGCGAGTTGAAAGTAATTCCGAGTTTTATAGCAGCCCATTCCCTCCAACAATTTGCAGAGTTTTAAAATTGATTTTCCTCCGGGTTTTTAAATGCATTCTTTTCTCCACGGGAAAGCACCACGCAAGCACACCCGCACCGGGAGCACCGCCTGTGCTCGTTACAGCCGGGGCTCAGCGGCACGGCCTGGGGCTGCAGCCACGGTGGGCGCCGCAGGACACCCCGCCGGGCATTCACACCGTGACCCCAACAATGTTTGTGTCACTGACGAAGCGCAACGCGGGTGAAACAAACGCTGCCGTAGGTTTCATTTCTGAAAGACCCCGGGGTGCGGCAGGAGCAGCCCAGGGGCTGTTAACGTGCGGCGTGTGGAGATGGGGCAGCGCCAGGAGCTGCTCCCAGCGCCCACCCTGGGCACCAGCCGCTGGACACCCCGCTCCCAGTGCTCCGAGGAGTCCCGGCCCTGCTCGCCACTCCCAGCGGGCTGAACGCACCAGGGGACTCCCTCATGATTCACACCTGCGCGCCCGTCCGCCCTCCCGGCCCAGCCCCCGAGCCCCTCCTCGGAGCCCGCAGCCCCAGCGCCGCTCCGGGGACCGGCGGGGCCCTGCCCGGCCCTGCCCGCGGGCGGTACGCACCGACCGACCCGACCCGACCCGAGTCCTCCCCGGCCGACCCGAGTCCGCCCCGACGCCGCACGCGTTGCCACGGGAGCACGGGCGGGCAGAAGGCTCCCGCCCGAGACGGCCGCTCCCCCCCCCGCGCGGGCCGTTGGGCTGGTCCGGAGGAGGCGCGGGGCAGCGCGGGCCCGAGCCGCGGGCCACGCCACGCCCGAGCCGGGGGGGAGCGCTACCCTGGGGAAGCGGGGTGTGCCCCAGGCTGCAGCTGCCAGCGCGGGGCTGTGCACAGCCCCCGGTACCGCCCCAGAGCCACCGCAGGGACACCGCAAAGCGCCCGCTGCCACTTCAGCTGCCGCCGCACGGACATCGCAGAGCCCCTGGAGCAGCCTAAGAGCCACCACTACGGAGGTGCCGCTGGCGTCTCTGAGTTGCCACCACGGGGACACCACAGAGCCGCCGCTGCCACTTCAGAGTCACCGCTGAGTCACCGCACTAGGGCCAACGCGGAGCTGCCACCAGAGGCTACGGCTGTGGAGCAGTGCCACCGAGCCACCCAGCAACCCGTGCCTTCCAGGGCTGCCAGCCCCACGGTGCTCGGCATCCCAGCAAGGCGCCACCGAGTGCCGCTGGGGACAGCCCCCACTCGCCATGCGAGGAAGGCGAGGGACTGGGCGACTGCTGTCCCATTGCCACCTCCCACACCAGCTGGCTGCAAACCCTGCCGGCCACTGACCAGGAAGGTCCAGCAGATCCTTCCTCCATCCCATCCCCAAAACGAGTGGAGGCAAGGCAGGGTGCTGATGTAGAGCTGCACCTTGACTTGTCTTAATCAACCTTGGATTGATTCCCATGGAAGTCTTGAGCTAGAAGATCATGTTGAGTGGGGATGGGGGACTACTGGCCCTGGAGAACACGTCATCCCTACAAGAAGGAAAAGTGGCATTGAGTCCTGTTGAACAGGCCCTGACAAACTGGTCCCCCACAGAGGGAATGGTGGGGAAGGGACAAGCAGTGCCAGCCCTGCGGGGGAGTGAGGAAGAACAGGTCTGGATTATTTTGGGGGAGAGGAAGGAGGTGGAAAAGCACAGAGGAAAGGATTTAAAGAGAAAAACCCAAGCCATAAGAGATCTACAGTGAAGGAGTAAAAAGGGCACAGGAGGAGGAGGAAAGGATGAAACAGGAGATAAGTGGAGGCTTCTGCAGGAGGAGAGCTGTGGCAGGCGGGCAGACAGGGGCCGCTTCTCAGCTCCTTTGAGACCCCCAATGCTTGCTGGCCCAGTCCAAGCTGACAGTAAATCCTGCTGCTTCCCAGCTGTGCACTTGGGAAAGGTGCAACTCCTAGAATCCAGGGCCAGAGGGGCAGGACAGCACAGCTGTCAGGCTGGCCCAAGGGATGCCCGCTGGGCCTTGTGTGGAGGCAGAGAATTAGGCAAAAGAGGCACCAGGATGGGGGGCATGCCATGGGAGGCAGCAGTGCCCAGGCCAAGAGCACTGGCTCCTGTCCCTGCCTGGGTACCTGCTGGGGGTAAAGGGCCTGGTAGTCGAGAGTGGTGAGGCATTTGTGCCATCCAAAAATTTGCAAGTGAGGGGATGTGAGGTTTGGACAGAGAAAGGTGGGGCAGGCAGAGCCTCAGGCAAGAAACACAAGCTTCTCCAGATAAGCAAGCTCCCTCACAGCATTGCTCAGCTGCTGCCAAGGTGCTCACAGGAGGTCACTGGGTGGGTTTGCACTCCATGCTGAACTGCTCCCAGCCCCACTGAAAGCAGCAGATGCTGGACAAACTCCCAGGTGTATGTCCTCTGTCATATTGCTGGCCTCATAGCTTTACTTAAGTAAGGAGCGCTGCTGGCTTGCCTCAATTATGTTTGATATAATTACAGCTCTTGCTGGAGTTCCCTGGAGTTACATCCCAGATGGCTTCTCTGATTGAGAGGAAACAATGGTGGAGCCCCGTTGTCCTTTGCATGGGAAAAATATGCATCCATTTTGTGCTGGCTTCATCCCCCCTGCAGTGGGCTGGGATTCACAGCAGGTCTTGCTCTTCCTGTAGTCAGCTGGGCTTCATTTTGGACCAGGCTTTCAAAGTTCACCACAAAATGCTTCAGCAAGTCAGGAGGTGAAAGCCCCACTGATTCGACTGGCTGGGCCTTCACAAACCCACCAGGCCAGAACAGAAAGCAAACAGGTGTGTGAGCCACCTGCTCTCCACCCGTGTGCTGCCGTGCCTGATCCATCCCTGACCTGCCTTCAAAAGGCCTTTCTGGTTCTCCACAGCCTTGCTCCCAGGTGTTGCAGCAGGATGTGCTGGCACTGCGTCCTGCTTTAGCCCAGGAAGACCGGGCAGGGGAATGTGTTACTTACCCTCTTGCAAAGGGCAGGTTCAAAGTGGTGGTGGTGATGGTTGGCACAGCTGAGCATCTCTGTGCTTTCACTTTCTCGTACCAGTCTGAGCTGAGATCCTGTGCCCAGCTGGGCCAGCGCAAAAGGTTTAGTGTTGTCTTTCTGCTGACAGTTCCTTTTAGTGCTCCTTTTCTACCGTGGGCTCTTTTGAGGCCACAGATTTGATGCTGAGTTTCCAAGAAAACAGTTCTCCAAGAAGAGGTTCCTGAGTCCCTGTTGAAACACACTGGTCAGTGACTTACCCAGTATTTTCCTTAGTGCAAGGCTGTTTTGGGTGAAGGAACACACTATTCTCCCTGTCTCCTATCACACCACTGGAATGAAAGCATGAGCAAAGGTTAGCAGAGCTCACAGGGAGGGAGAGATGTCTCACACAGTTACCAGACATGAGAATCAAACCAGTTTCAGTAGGTGTTAGGATGTGAGCTGGCACTGGAAAGGAGAAATATGTGAAACATGCTAGTGGCTCATTCTGTCTCTGAGGCTCTTTTCTGACTGAAGAGCCCAGCTTTTCTTGTACATGGTCTGAGCTGTTAGAGGCACTTTTCCTGCTCTGCACTTTCACTCATTTGGCTCCCCTGCATCTATCCCAATCCAATAGCCCAGAAAACCCAATATCACACCAAAACTCACTTCTACAGAGAACAGCCTCCCCTTAGTTATGGGAGGAAGAATAAAATAGCAAAAATCCCGACTTCTGTGGACCTTGGAGATGATGTGCTGGTTGTTTTGTTCCATCACTTGCACCTACCCCCTACCGTGGGTGGCAGGCCCCATCAGATTTAGCAGTGTTTCCATTCCCACCCCACACACATTTTGCTGAAAGTGTAAATGATCCTTAAAGCACAAGGCCACTAGAGAATAAGGCCCTAGATTTCTCTGTCTCCACACCTACATGTGTTCCCACACACAAGATACAGCATTAATCTAGAGTAAAGCACCACATGTTGACAATGCTAACAGTACATTTGACAGAAAGTCCTCAGATCGAGCCCCAAGACACAAACCCCTGAGAAAGTCATAAAGCAGGGAGAGTCAGGACACGGTCTAGCTTCTTGTTGCCTCAGCATTTCTCCTGAAGGGGCAGGAGGTGATATCAAGCCAGCTTCTCTTTATATTCCTGCTGCTTTCAACAGCTCTCTTGACACAAGGCTGTTACCTTGAATTCAGTCAGGCTGGGACCAGTGAACAGTTTGTAGCTGCAAGTTCTGTACTTTCCAGCCAGTTTTTGCTTCAGAAAGCGAATGAGACTTTGGCTCCAATAGTGATGTTCTTGTTAGCTCACTTTATCCTTCACCTCCACCACTGTGCCACAGTACATCATCTCCCCAGTGTGTGTTCTCTCACATTAGGGATCACACCATTAACCCAGCCAGAAGGCTTCCCTGGGGAATTTGCAGGCAGAGGTTACTGCCCCAGGAAAGACACACAAAAAACATGGGGCTGTCCAGAAGGAGAAATTTGACAGTGAAGATCACCAGGCCAAGCCTGAACAGGCAGGGAGCAGTTGGAATGGAGAAGATAAACAAGCCTCAGTGATAAGATCTCTGCAGTGGTGGGCAGAGGAGCTTGCAGTAGCCATTTTCACACAATTGGTTCAGCTGATTTGGCCAGAACTGCCTCAAATGCAATGTCCTTGTTCTCCATGGGGTTGCTGACAGAAAGAGCTTGTCAGCAGGAAGCTCCCAGTAAGTTGGGAGATTTTTCCAAGAGCCCATATGTACTTAATAGGCACCTTGATTCCAGAGAGGGTTAGTGGCAGCAGTGCTCCCAATTATCCCACCCTCTGGCTCCCAAACCCCCTGGAACTAGACCCTTAAATTCCTCAGAAGTCCCAACAGATCAATGGCCAGATTTCATGCAGATGACAGGTCATGACAGAACATACACAGGAGGTTTGGAGCTCTGTAGCTCTGCAGCAAATATGGTGCAGCTACTTCCCCACTACTTGCCTCCTTATAGAAAGGCTGGAAAATTTCCCTGAAGCTTCCAGAGGAACTTCAAGCTTTCCATGAGAAACAGAGGCATCTTGGCTCCCTAGCACAAGAGAACTTGCTGGGGGCTGTGGAGAATTCTGGTTAAAGTCTGCGGTCTGAACCAGACCTGTCGGGCTCGATGTTAAATCTTCTCTCAGCAGGTAAATGTTGAAATGATCTGGCTTTGAGCAAAAATTCCAGCCTTTGCTGACAAACAGCAACAGACTCCTGTGAAAAGCCTTTCTTTCAACCAACTGGCATCTGATCAAGGAATCCCCAACCTGTTCAGATTTTTTCCACTAGGAACCATGTGCCAAAAGCTGGAATAGATCATGTGAATACTGCTGTTTCACATGCTGTACAGAACGGGGCCTGAGCCAGCAGGCTGAACAGAGCAGCAATACCAGTGCATGTCTTTGCACCATAAGAACACAACCTAACTTTTTTTTTTTAATTTAAAATGGCTTCAAAACAGAGTTTCTCGAACTTGTCCATCAGCTGATTTATTGCACCAGGTGCCAGCCTGACTTCCTGCCATCGTTGACACAGTGCTGTCAGTAGTTGAGCATTCATACGATTTGTCTGGCTGGTCCATCTACCTTGAAGTACCTCTCACTTGGCAGGGAATATTCTCCATAAATAGCTCTTTTAAATACAAGAAACAATTTTAAACCGTTGGTGGAAAATGAACCAAAAAACAGATACAAACAAACCCTCTCCAAACAAACAAACAAAAATTCCCCAAAACCAGAACAAAAACCCCGAGAGAGTTTTTTGCTATTTTCCATCATATTTTTGTATTCAACTGGTAATTGTAAATATGAATGCAGATATGAAACCTAAAGGCGAATGGGAGCAGAATTTGGGTGTGACCTTTCGTTGCCTCTCAGCCTGTCTGCCTCACACCCAGTGTCCATCCTGCAGAGCAGGTGACATTTCTGGGGATTTCAGTGGGAAGGAGATTCCTAAAACTTATGGTTGAGCTTCTTCTGCACAAATTGCCACCTGCTTAGCGAGTGCCAATCTTTTGCCTTACTACAGGGAGCAGAGCTCAGAGAAGGCAAAATGTGAAGAAAACTGTGGTTATGGCATTGCTGTGAGGAACTGGGCAACCAAGGGAGAGGAATTATAGCTTTCAAATGTGTACCGACATCCTGCTAATTCCCAGATCTCCCCCTACTCCCTCCTCTGCTGACGTTCCAGTCCCCACTTCAATACCTGCCAGGTCCTTTTAGAGAGCTGACATTTCCATTCCTGACATTTTCTGCAGCTCCATCTGGGAATTAATGTCCGGATATTAGCAGCGATGGGGCCGTTTATCATAATTAGTCTCATGAAGCTACTAAGCATCCAACTATTTTACATCAGCGCCGAGGAAATAAACTGCAGAATCCAGTAGACGAGATGGACGATTTATTTATTGATTGATTTATTTTGGTCTGTCAGGATGCAGCTTTAAAGTTTGTTGAGATGAGCAATGCTCCTCGGAGGCAGTGACGACAGTAGGGCTGGCTCACCTTGGGTACGGAAGCTGCAGAGAATAGGTCCCCAAACCCCCTGAGACAGTGAGGAGGCATTTGTTATCCTATTATTATCCTGTTATCCTAGGCTCTAGCCTCCTGCACTTATAAAATGACAAGTTGTGACAGGTGGAACCTTGTCTGGACAAGCTCAGGAAGAGCCAGCTGCTAGCCCCATGATGGCATTGTGAATGAAAGCCATCTCCAGGCATGGATTTTCTTCTCTGTCAGGAACAAAGCAAGGGTGCTGTGTACCCTACAGGAGGTGGCACAGGGGCCAGCAGCTCCCAGACTCTCATTTGGCTGGGTGTGCACGGTTGTGCTTGGATCTTAACGCTAAACAGAGGATGCTGCAGGCGGCACATGTGTCTGTCACCTTCCAGAGGTGCCTGGGAGCAGATGAAGCCGTTTTCTCACTTGTCGTCCCAATTGGAGCAGGGCGAAGTACAAGCTTGTTGTTTTCCTTCCCCAAGGACTGGGATTGAAGGGCAGGGAGGCAAAGTGCCATACACAAGAGATCTCACTCTGTGTCCACTACAAGCAGGGGAAGGTTCTTTGGAAGGGTACTGTGGGTTGGATCTTATCTCTGCCAGAGAAGGTGGCTAATGCTTGCTGTGGTCTCAGTCTTAATTTTGGGGTGCCAGTGATTGCACTGGCAGATTGTCCATGTTTCTATGAATTTGGCTCCAGCTCCTTGCTCTCCAGGCATAGCTGGTGCCTGAGCTGCTGAAACCTAACAAGGGTTATTATCCATCCTGATGGCTACTACTCTGGGCAAGGAGCCTGTATTGATTTCAGGAGCTCTTCTACCATTTTGCAGGCTTCAGTGACCTCCTTATATGTTCTGAGTGGGATGAGATGGGAGATCCCTGGCAGGGTCATCTGCCCTGCACCACACTGCTCCACATGGCTCGTAGCCCAAAGGCCTAAGAATGAGGATTGCAATGCTGTGTGGAGCTCTTGCCCAGAGTGAGGCAAGAAGGGCTTCTGAATTCAGTGTTGCTCTTCTCTCTATCCCCATAAAACCCCACAAAGTCTTGCTACATCCCACACACCTCAGTGCTCACCTGCAGCAAGCCCACCTCCTCCCTGCAGGCTGATTATCAAGAGCTTTCCATCCTGAGGTTTGCTATGCAAACATCAAACATTTGTGTTTAAATATTACACTCTTCTGCTGATGTGAAGCTAGTAATTACAGCCAGATGGGACCTGGCTCACAGGCAGACACAGGGCCCACACGCTGCTCAGTGGTGGCTTTTTTTTTGCAAAACCATGTGGCCGACCACCAGCAGAAATATCAAAAAAGCTGAATGCAATTAAAAACAATGGGAAAAAAAAAGCTTTCTAAATATATCATGCAATGTATTCCAGGTGAGCACTAAATGTTCTGGCTGCAGTGCCTGGCAGCCCTAGTACCATACGTGGGACATGATCCAAGCCAGTGTGCTCACGCCATACATCCCTCCAGGCACAGGCTGGCGATGACATGCATTGATTTGGTGTCAGCACCTCCTGCAGCACCAGCAGGGTCTGATCCTGCAAAGCCTCCCTCAGCTGAGGAAGAGCTCTTTTTGCACAAGGGCCTGATTCAGCCCATGCTCTAGTCCATCAGGGTGGCCCCTATAAGGGTGTCACAATCCCAGGGCCACCACGCTGCTGGCGTGAGCTTACAGCTGCTGCTGCCTCCTCAGCTGCTGAGTGGAGGGATCACCTTCACTGCACAAGCCTGCACACATTTCTGCCTTGCACAAGCTGCCCAGGGTAGGAAATACTTCATTTTCTACCACCACCACCAAGATTTCAGATCTGCTTCTACTCAAGGCAAAACAAAAGCATTGCAGTGAGTGGTGGATTTTTTTCCGCTGGATCATAGCCCACAGTCCATATTCACATTCCACATCTGATTGTGTTTTTAATAGATAATCCTCTCCCCATTGCCTCTCCCCTACACATCAACCAAAAGGTGAGCAGGAACGTACCAGTTTAAGCAAAATGTCCCCACTGTTTGTCCTACCCACCACCTGTGTTGTATATACACCCCACCAAGTGCCCAGGAAACAATCCCCTCCTTGCCCCACACACCTGATTGAGTTCCAGCAGTAACAGTGATGCAGGTAACAGACACCACTGTTGCCTGAAAGAAGGGCTAGAGTTAGCCCATCATACACAATTTAAGTAGCCCCAGAAACAACTGCAGGTGATGCCATTACAAGCTATAAAGGCTACAGCCCTTCCTCTGCAAATCAATCCAGCCCTGTGGCTCACCCTCCTTTTTACTTTCAGGATACTTCCAAGCCAAGCAGGGCAAAGCCAGAGGCCAGTTTCCTGTCCACACAGCCAGGGATGTTTAATTCCTCAGGAGAGCTGCTGGGATATGTCCTCCATGTTGTAACAGTCAGAATTACACAGGTACCTGCTCACCCATCCATCTGCAAATGGTGTCCCACAGCCAGCCTGCCAGACAGGAGCCAGCAGCTCTGCTTGCAAGGAGAAGAAAGAGAAAGCAGCAAAGAGAAAAAAAAAAAAAATCATTGCTTTGTGGGAAACCACAGAGCCATAGCAAACACGTGCTGTCATTTGAGACAAGCGCCAAGCCCTGATAGGTTTCCCTGTTGAGGAAATCAGGATCAGCCTTGGTGGGAGGCGGAGAACCTTGATCTCACTTGTCTGCTATCTCTCTGGGGTCTGCCTCTCCCTCCTCCTGTGCTCTACATGTTTCTAACTTCCCAAATCTTCCTCAAAGGACCACGAGTAGAACTTTCCAAGGAAGCTTGTTTCTGATGTCATATACCCCAGGAGAGTGTTATCTGCTGGGAAGGGAAGGGAAGGGAAAGGAGAGGAATGGAAAGAAAGAGCAAAGAAGGGAAAAGAAAGGAAAAGGAAGGACTCAATGCCTCTCTGCTTTCTACACCCAAGCAGCAGAGCTTTGGCATACCATTACCAACCCTTGTTTCTGCTGTAACCTTATCCAGCTCTGCATGGGTCTGTGCAAGCTCTGTTGTACTACTGTTGCCTTCATGAATAATGGATCCCCCTCCACCTTCCCTCTCCTCTTCCCTGTTGGATCCCATTTCATTTTGTATGAAATGGTATGTTTGCTGCTTCCCTGTTTTGGTCTGAACATTCTGATTCCCAGCTCCAATTCCCCCTCTTCCCAGGATGTGAGTGTAACCCCTGACTGGTGAGGGCAGAGCTGGTCCTGAGGTCACCTTTGACTCCTGGCTTGCCTTCTGCTAGGAAAGAGTTGATCCCTGATATTCCTAGAAACCTGTAACTTCTCCTTCTCTTCTGGAATTTTCCATTTTAAAGACTAAAAGTAAAATTCCAGGAAAAAGATTCTGATTCTAAAAAGCCAAGTCTCTATGCCTAAAAGAATTATATCTACAATTCTACAGAGGCTTGGGCCACAGAACATTGGGGGTCACTTCTACAGTGCAGTCTGGAGAATTTAATTTCCTTTGTTCTTGGAAATTCTCAGCTTTATTGAGCTTTATCTCGTAAAGACCAGTGTTTTTATTCTCCTTCAGAAGCTGCAGGGAGGACCAGTGCTTTTATTCTCCTTCAGCAGGGCGGTAGCCTCAGTTTTAGCAGGGAATATGCCATGGCATTTAGCAGCTTCATGGGTGCCTCTCACCTTAGGTCCTGCTGCAGTAGCACCACGATCCAAGGTAAGGACTTGGTTAAGTTCAGATAAAGCTGTTTTGAGTGGTTTGTAGGATTTTTAGGTTTGTAGACATGAAGGCCTGTCAAAGTTGTGTGCTGATCCCAGTTTCCCAGTCTTTCTCCTTTAGTCTTACCACTCCAGATTACAAGAAGCACCAAGTTCACGTGCCCTTCTCTGTGGCTGTACCTTACCACTGTGTCTTCTGCCACCCTCACCAGCCCAGTTTTTAATCTTTGCCACACTCACTTGGTGTTGCTGCCCCTGCAGATCCACCCCCTTTGGGGGTTCCCACGAGGAGAGCCTGTGTTTAATAAAGAATTGTGAGGATCTGAAAATTGAAGGCAAGGATGTAGAAAAACCTGCAACCAGGAGAGTGGAGTGCAATTTAGGTGAAAGTGTAATGCTTACAAAGGGAAGGGAAGAAAACTGGGTCCTCAGTGAGAAACCCCACTGCTAGAGGCCTTTGGAAAGACACCAAATCAGTTGCCTGGAAACTAATGCTGCCCCTCGTTATTGTCAGCAACAGGAAAAACCCACAAGTGCCATAATTCAGGCCACCATTACTGTCTTTTTCTCTTGGCTGAATGGAAGAAGCAAAGAGAAGAGGCTTTTCATGCTCTGTGGGTAGCAGGGTGTCTCCTTGCCTTCAGCTCAAGCAGGCTCTGTACTTTTGCATCTGGATGGTCAGTTCCCATGGCAAACCTTGTGTCCTGAAATTTAGATGCTAAATCATCCTTCTACAGCTTTTTAAAAATTAAGGAACAGTTGAAGTTGGCAGGAGCCTCTGGAGACCTCATCTGACCACCTGGCTCAAAGAAGAGCCAGCTCAAGCAGGTTGATTTGTACCACATCTCATCAGGTTTTGAGTTTCTCCAAGGATGGACACCTCTCAGCCTCCCTGGGCAGACAGTTCCAGTGCTGGATTACCCTTCTGGTGAGGTTTTTTGTTTAAAGTTTAACTCAAAAATTCTTTGACAAAAAGGACTGTATAAGTGACTGTTATAGAACAAAACGTGCATATACAAATGAAATTGTCCAAAACAATCTGGTTGCAGCAAGTTTAGTGTTAATTCCACAGCTGAGCTATTTTCCAGAGGACCCTTGTCCATCCCATGCACAGGACAGACTTTACTCTGTTAGCAAAAAGTCTCACAAGGCTTTTCCACAGTGTTGTTCAGTGCACGAAGCCTGAGGCAGGATTTACTGCACATTATTCAATCTCTGCTAGGGAGGTAGGATTATTAGTCTCCCAAAAAGCTTTTCAATTGAGTTCACTAAAATAGCTGAATGTTTCAAAACTGGTAATGATTTTAGCTTTGCAAGTTCCTTACCAGAGGATGGGTCTATAGAGGACAAAGCTTGAGCCCAGAAGGGCTAAAGGGATGGGGTGCTGCATGGACACACCAACAAGTAGGGTGTTACAGAGCACTTAAAAGCTGTAGCAACTTCCCTTCAGGTCAAGAGGCTTTTATAAAGCCAGTGTCCCATGGCAGACCAAGCTGCTGCACGAGGAGCAGCTCAGTGCCTGGGTGGCAGTGGCAGGGTCTGTGCTTGCCCTGTAGCCAGCATTGCTCTGCCTTGGTGTGCTCAGCACACCAAGGCATTTCCTACAGCCCACAGCCAAAGAGGCCTTGGGCTGTAGGAAAGAGGGAATCGGTCAATTCAAATTAAAAGAAGCTGAGATTGTCCAGACCTGGGTCTAGGCAAGTCTGGCTCATCCTAGCCTAAGCACTTTGCATTTGAGAGGGGCAAGTTGAGAATAAAGAAAGCACCTTGCGAGTCAAGCTCAGGCAGACAGGTAGCACAAAGCATCTGCCATGGGTCCTGCTGGCCCCGGGACTGGAGACCTGTAGCCTTTGTCACACAGGTGGTGGCTAATCCTTCTTCCACAGCTGTTTCTATAATCCATGGTGGCACTGACTCGCTTGTCTATAGTCCAAGGAACCTTTTGTCTTCAAACCAGAGACCACTGCAGGGACCCTTTTGCTGATTGCCCCTAGGAGGGAGATTTGGCTTTTGTTTGGTGAATGCTTTCCTGATTCAGCATGGGAGCGGGGAACAGGACACACGTTTCAGGAATTAAATCCATTGCAGGAACTGAAAAGATCCTAGTCCCCCAAAAGCTGATCCATAATGTCAAGCAGGGGGGGAAAAGGAAGGAAGATGGACAAAAAAGACTTTGCAAGGAGCAGACCAAAGGCAGGTCTGAGTTTCCCTGTCTGTGGAGGAGAGCAGAGCCACCCCCCTACCTCCCTCCATTTCCCAGCCCTTCCCTCTTACAGGCTGCAAGTCCCTGGGAGGCCCCTAATCTGCCTTGCTGTACAAAAGCCCCAGTCTGCTGGCTTTCCTTTTCTTTTTGCCTATTTAGAGTTGAAGTGGGGATCAGTTTCCAGGCACGAAGGCGAGGAGGGGGAAGGAGCAGTGTGCAAAGGGTCTCTCTGCAAAAGAGATCCTGTGGAGGGCAAGAGCTCAGGTGGTTTCAGGTGGGTGGGACACACAGGGACATAGGGTGTCTGGCGTTGTCAGGATCCTTGCTTTCTAATTAGTGAGGTTTTCTGGTGTGCTTGGATATCACTAGCAAACCAATGGAGAAGATAATTTTGTTTTATTTGTGAAACAGGATCTCCAGTCTCTTGATCATATTCAGAGAATTTTTCTGCCCTGCTTCTGGCAGCAATTCAGCCTACCTGTCCAGGACTCCTACCCAATGCTAGATGAGGTCTTGTCAGTACTTCGCAAATGCTATTAATAATTTCCTGCTTCTACTGGCAATATCCCAAACCCCTCGGGTCTCGTTCGCCTTTTTGTGCCTTTAGCTCATTGGTGGTTCATAATCACCCATGACTGCTACAACGAAGTTCACCTCCTCCTCAGTCATGTCCAACTGACACACTCCCTGTCTAGCACAAAAAACCCCAACCCTGTGATTAGTCTTGCATTTCGTGCTCTTGAATTTCAACTCGTTCCTGCGTCTCCATGCTCAAGGTTGTCTGCTGCTTTCTGTTTGATCTCCTGTCTCCTCTGCATTCACAATGCCTCCCCCTTCTGCGTCATCGGCTGGCTTAACCTAAGCGCTTCCACTTCTTATGACAACATCATTCATGGAGAGAATAAACAAGATCAATCCCAGGATCGATTCCAGAGAAACTCCAGTGGTGAACTCTGTCCAGCCTGCTACTGCCTCTGTCCAGAGGTACAGCTTCTGTGCCTGATTTCTATTTCTTCCCACTAATCCCATCATCTTGAGTTTAATTAGTAATTTCCCTGTCACTCCATTGAGCACAGCTTGGCGCATTTGTCTAGAAATTTGTCTCGATGAATTGAGATGAGCAGGCTGCCTCGGCCGAATGCTTTCCACGGCCTGCTGAGCTGGTTCTGCTCCAGCCGTTTAACCGAGCTGGCCTGCAAGTTTTGTTCCAGGGCTTTGCATGCTACTGACCCATCCTACACACTCCCCAAGCCCCACAGTAAAAACGTCAAACAAACCAGGAATGGCTACTACATTCACAACATTCAGTGTGGTTCTTTCTCTTCTGCAAGAGGTTCTGCCTCTGGAAACCTTGCCATCACACCTGCATTTTGACCTTTTGGTTTGTTTGGAAACTAAGCAAAAACCTGCTTGTCCTGGCTGTAACACATCAACATCTCTGACTTTTGTATCTTATTTTGTTATTCCATTCAGGTTTTGTACTGTCATTATCTTGCATGTTGACCCTACACCCAGCATTATCATCCTCTTCAGACTGACTGGGAGCCACATCATGAGCACCTTTGCTACCCAATATAGCCACTGTACTGAGTGGATGCCTGAATGATATTTTCCCTAGTGTCATAATACCCTTTGTTAAGATTTAGGTCAGCCAGTTTGCTATGTTGTCCATACTGCTTCTCAATCTCTAGAGTATTCTGTTTCTTGGGTGTTCTGTTTCAAAACTGGTAGAGGAGAACATGAATCCAGTTGGAACTGAATTTCCCAGAGCTGAACTCATCCTTTTCAACATGAGGCCAACACATCCCAGATCCAGTCCTCATAGGCTCAGGGATCTTTAAGGTTTTACATTAGCTTTGCTAAATGCTGTGCTGGGGGACCTGGCAGTCCTGCTTCTTCTGACCCTCAGGCACTGGGTTCCAGATGTTCCCACTGCAATCCAGACCTGTCAGAGGCAACCTTGATGCTCTCTGGGTGTGGACCAGATCCTCTCTAGTGCAGACAACACTAGGCCTAGAAATAAGGCATCTTTTCCATATCTTCATCTGGAAGGCAAATAACAAAGCCTGTCTGAATTAAACTGTAAAACCTTCTCTGTCAAGCTACTAAAAAAACAGTTTTCCCCAGTTTAACTCAGCCTGCCAGGGTACTGGGATCCTCAAGTAGGGAGAAGTCCATCCTCAGTCAAGGGAGATGAATGGACTCTGACCAGAGGGATGAGCAGACTCCCTGTGTTGTAGAGGAGGCTGAGACAGAGCCTACACCCTGTAAGGGGCAGACTGGACAGACCCCCTGGAGGGTCACCGCTCTGTGTTAACCTTTGCAGGACACTCCATGGGCACCGCAGTGCTCCCTGTGCCTCCCGGGATGCTGCTGGCTCTCAGGGTACCCGGCTTCCCTGGAGACTGCCCCGGCTGCTCCCACCTCACCTGCCCTGCTGCGAGCACCAAAAGCAAAGCCAGACCTCACCACGCTGCCCTCTAAAGCCTCTGTCTTGTGGTGGAAATAAATTGCCTCATATTCCCGTAACTCAGGCAGAAAACCCAGGCCCCTTGCTGATAAAACCAGGCAGCCTGGACAGCGTTGCCCTGGCAACCTGCACTTTCTTCCCCATCCTTTTGTTCAGCCTCGGACCCAGACTTTTGTACCCAGCCATAATGGGGCCAGACTCTTGGGATGTTTACGGGGTGAGGTGAGAGGAATTTCATTCAGCCGTGTCTTGCTTGGCCCGTCTCCTTCCGCAGGGTGAGGGAGGAATGTTATTGACCAAGGCCCCATGCAGCGACCGAGGCACTAAAGAAAGGCACTTTAGACTTTCCGACAAAGAAAAGAAATTCCTGCCCTCCCCCATGCAAACATACCCCCCCTGCCCCAACTCGTCTTTTGTTTCCTTATTTCTCTTTTGGTAACTTCCCTGCTCACCCACTCCTGCCCACAGCTGCTCTCACCAGGCACAAACAAAACCCTTCAGCGTGCCCTGTGTGCCTGCCAGCTCCAAGTTGCAAGGCATTCAGTAATCCTCCTGGATCCCTGTCCTCCGAGGCACCTTGACAATAAAACAAAGCTGGACGTGCACTGAGTTTGCAGGAGCAGGAGTGCTGTGCAGCTGAGGCCAGGGCATGGAGCAGCCAAGCACAGCAGGGAGCTGGAGCAGGACCCCAGCCCACTCTGAGGCCCTGCCATGCTCAGTCCCTCGCCCTCTGCTTTGGGCTGGAAAGGGTTAAGCACATCATGTCCAAATGCCTGCTGAGGAGACAAAAGTCTGCCTTGACATCCAATATTGAAGCTCCCAGGGACACCACTGAGGAATTCCCATTAGCTGGTGTTTGTGGAAAGCCTTATATCAAATGCCAAGGACAGCCAGTTTGCTTTCCTCGTGCCAGTGACTGGGAGAGCAGCAGCACCTTCCTGGCACTGCATTTCAGGGAAGAAGCAATGCAGACACTGACCAAGTCGTGCTTTTATGGAGGAAAGGCGAGCAAATCTTTCCCTTTGCCCCCCTGCACAACTGACAGCTCCAGCAGTGGCCAAACCACCCTGGAGAAACTGTAGCCTGACTCGACCAAACGTGTGCCCGGGTTCAGGTAGCTCATCTCAGAGGAGAACCCCATAGCACCACTCACTTCCTGGCCTTCAGACTTCATAGTGTCTTAGGAGCAGTCAAATAAACCTGCAATTTGGGCAGAAGACTCTGAGGACCCGTTCCTGACAATGCAATTGTGTTTCCCACTCACCCTGCCCCACACTGCTCTGCTTTCAGGGCACCTGAGCAAAGCCAAAGGCGTGGGCAGAGATGGGATGCTGGGAAGGATGGCCACTGGGTTTTGTTCAGTTCTGCTGGGGGCTTAAACAGAAGATAAAACCCAACTTGATGTTGTTTGAGTGGACAGGGAGCCCTTGAGAAATGAGTGGCTCCTGCTATGGGCAGTGTCCCAGGGCTTGGCCATCCTGGGGGACTCTGCCCAGCAGAGAAGAGCCTGCAGCTCGTAGCAGAGACAAAGAATGTCTTATGGATGGTGAGAGTGACTGCAAGAAGCTTTTCTTTAATCCTGAATGGATTGTTATGGTATTGCTCTCTCCCAGCTGGATTACCTGATTAAAAGTGAGCTCATACATCATAGCCTTTCACTTCAGCTGGCGCTGCAAAAAGATGGAGGAAAAAGGTCTGGACACCAGTTTTCCTAACACTTGTCTTTGAGACCCCTACTCTTCCATCATGTCTACTTAAAAACAAACAAACAAACAAAAAAAAACCCCAAAACCAAACAGCTAACAGATTTAAAAATTGATTAGTGAGCTGGACAGCAGAGAGGAGAGGCGACACATATGATGGAGGATCACAAGACACCTTCTCCTGGGACTGTCGCCAGCAAAAACTAAAGCCCAGGGTATGCCCAGTTGGCTCTTGACAAAGGACTGGCACCATTTCAGTGCTGCTTGCCTCAAAGGCATGAAAACCCAATGAAAAAGTAGGCTGGGAACCAAGAGGAAGCAAAATGCAGACCAGCCATGAATAATGGGGCAAATGTGTCAATGCTAACAGAAACACACAGCAGCCTTTCCCATTGTGCAGCCTTGGCACAGTCTTTCCAAAAGCTGCTGCTGAAGTGAGCCTTCCTGGATCAGAGGGTGCCTGCAGGCGTGATCCCCAAGCTGGGTTTGATTTATGTGTTTAGGGTTAGTGATTCAGCCACAATGAGGGATCACACACTGGAGGCACTCTCCCGTTGCTCCTTCATCACCTGCACCTCCCCCACGCCAGCCTACTGACCCCTCATTTTTTGGGCATGTTGCCTCAGCATTGATTTTCCTTTTCAAAAGCACTTCAACTTGAAGTGCTGAAAATGGCTCCTGAGCAACCCAGAGATGTGAAGCCACGCTGAAAAGGTCCCTTTTCTTGCATTTGCAGGAGTGTTAGCATTCATGTTTTTTATGTTTCCTTGTCGTGGGACAGAGAAGAGGTCAGGGCAGGCAGGGGAACCAGGCTCAGGTGCACTTACAAACAGATCTCTGTTAGGAGGTGCAGCAGAAGAAAGCTGCTTGTGGACCACAAGAAGGAACGAGGACTGCAGTTCTCATGATTGAGGAGAGACCTCTCATGACTGAGGACAGAACTTGGGCAACAAGAAGCCAAATGCCCAAAGCAGCTGAACAGGGAGACGATCTCTGCTTAGGTGTCCCTGCTCCCCAACGCCGCCTGAGGAAACTAGTTTTGTTTCTACATCGTTCACAGCAATCTTCAGAGGGTTACAGGCTCCCTTCAAGGTCTCAGTGAGAAGATGTGGTGCAACATCTTCAAATGGTGCCTTCAAGAGCAGCTAATGGGGGACATCGGGACTGTGGGAGTGGGAATTGTGTTAGGCTGGCACAGGAAAAATTCTGCCACTAATGTCTCATCAAGCCAACGCGGGCTTAACCTGTCAGGCAAAACAAGAAGTGGTAGAGACAGAGTACCAGTTAATAGGCTTTAGGACATACAAAGCAGCAGGAAACCCATTTTTCTCCAG